>NC_056569.1:17122620-17260247 GCF_013358625.1 Macadamia integrifolia
CCCCCCCCCCCAAAAAAAAAAAAAGAATCTGCAGCCAGCTTTATTTAAATCATCCAAAACCACATCTGGAATTTTGAAGTATGTCAATGCATACAACACTTGAAGTAGAACCTCCTTTCCCGCATTTGATAACAATAATTCCTTCCAACCTGCAATATTTTTAAGGGTCCTATCACGGACATTATGGAAGGATTTGTTTTTCTTCCATTCTAATTCCATAGGCAAACCCAAATATTTGTCCAGCTTTGTAAGAGTTTGAACACCCACAATACTAGCAAATATTCTTTTTAATTGAGCAGGGGTATTTGAGCTAAAAGCCACTGAAGATTTATAAAAATTTATGGCTTGGCCCAATGCTTCATAGTACAGGCACACAATACTTAAGAAGGTAGAGGGAACTTTAGTTGGCTTCCAAGAAGAGGATGCAGTCATCAGCGAATAAAGAATTAGTGACAGGCAGGCTATGTCGTTTGAGTTTAATACCTGAAATAGAACCAGCTGTTGATGCCCCTACAATTACGTATGTTAGACATTTTCTACATAACGCAAAGACTAGAGGACAAAGGATCACCTTGGCGCAAGCCACGCGATTGAACTACAAGCCCTTTATGCACCCCATTAATTAAGAATGAGTAGGAAAATATCAAAACACATTGCATGATCATATGCATCCACTTCTCACATAGGCCAGACTTCTTTGAGATTGCCCCCAGAAAATCCCACTTGATCTTGTCATATGCCTTAAGCATATCAAGCTTTAAGGCTGCCAAGTACCTTTACCCCTTCATTTTAAGCTTCATATGGTGGAATAATTCATGAGCTATCAAAAAAACCAAAAACTATTACTTGTCAAATCCTGTTTTATAATCTTGTTTGATCTTATGGTCCAGATAACCCTATTCCATTATTTGTAAAGGAAAGTGTAATTCATAGAATAGAAATAGAAATAGATAATCCAGAGCAGTCAAAATTATAGCAACTGAGGTTGTCACCAGGTGATACACCAAATTGGTCACAATATTCCATGTAATACTGAACACGAGCTTGCACATTTTCTATGTTTCCACCATTGCATTCAGTTGGACCACTGATGGCTTTAATCGTTGCTCCAAACCCTTGACCAGAAGTAATAATTGAGTGGCCATATTTCATCCAGAACCACAATGCTGTCTTGAATGAAATAACAACATCGTTGGCCATAGTTTCAGGAGTCTTTAGCCCATCAAATCCTATGCTATTTCCTGCAGCACCGTAGTTATAATTCCACGTTAGCTGAAGTAGTCCACGACCATAGTAACTCTTTCCGGTCACACACGGGTACTGTGTATAAGTCTTATCACAATAATAACTTGAGTTCCCATTTACCGCCTCAGTGTAACAGAAATCTGCAAACGAAATGGGTATGAGCCTAGTAATACAAGAATATATTAGGGGTACAGATTTCACCCACCAGGTCTTAATCTGCCCAAAAATTCCAGAGCCTAAGCTAAAGCCTTTTGTTGAGTCCGGCATGATCTTTCCATTATATATATATGAGAAGTGATTTTCTATACGAGAGAGTGATTGTGTGACCTATGGTAGTGTTTCCTGTTTCTAACTCTCTCCTCCCCCAAACAAGGGTAAATAAATCTTTTTACAAGGGGAGAGAGATAGACACATGTGAAAGCGCTGATGTAGGCCACACTCCCGGACATATATCTTTTTCTCTATAGGGAAAAAGAACATTGGAAGTGTGGAGACTGGGCATAGACAGCGAGGGGTGAAATGACTGCCCCACCTCCCAAGAAAAGTGAAAATGCCTACCCTATTGCTGCTTCCACATACGTGCCCATTGGCCCCGTGCTAGTGCAAGGGCCATGATCCTGGACAAAGAATTCTTCCCTATATATATATATATATATAAAAAGTAGGGAAAATGCTTTTTGTCCTTAAAGCATACATCAATGACGACATTAAAAACAATAGCATTCGTATGATGCCCACATGATTAAAGTAGGAGAGAGAAAACAATAAAGTAATCCCATGTGAGAGGGTGATAGTACATTAGAATTGTGGGAAACTATTTCCTATTTATTTATTCTATATTTATAGATGTACATAAGATATTCGGTGACAGATTATCATAATTTACATTTAATATACACCATTGATCTAAAATATTAAATATATATGTTTAGGTTAAAATTTATATTTATTTGTATAAAAAACAAGGCAAAGCCTAGCACTCTAGGAACCTAGCTAACAGGGTGCCTGGCTGAGATAGACTAGCTTGACCTTCAGCCACTCGGTTTCTCCTGGGTATTCAAAAGGTATACCTAGGCCAGCCCAGCCCAGCTCAGCTCGGTTGCTCTCGGAGTCCACATCCTCTGTAATGAGTGGTGAGGTGCGGGGAGCATTGGTTGATAACATCTACGCATATGCCCCAAGGGGCTTTCAATCACTCGATGCTCATTGCACCAGTGCAGTGGCTGAAGACGACTTTCACATGTTGCTCCCTTCAACTGTATGATCTTCTGTCATAAGGTGATCATAAGGACAATAAAACAGTGGTCAGGCTTAAAAATGCTGCAATCTCACGTTTAGAGTCATCGACTGTCCCGACCCTGCCAAAGGCTGTATACGAATCAAGGGCTTTGAGGAATGCATCCCAAGTATAGAAGGTTTTCCCTTTGCAGGATGAATATAGGGCCTGATTCACTATCCCATCGAAGAACTCCTGTGTCACAATATGAGCTACCACAACATCGTTAGTAGTTGCGTTAGTAGTTATGTTATAATAGCAAAGACCTTCTTGGCATCCAGCGCCACAATAATTATGGCCGCTGCCACAATACCCATATTGGCTACAGCAGAGGTTCGATGAACAGCCACAGTTCTGACCCATGGTAGATTCCAGCATCAGCCCCACTAGAATTCCGGCCAGAGTGATGGCTAATAGGCTTTTCCTAATTGTAAGAGCTACGGCCATAGAGGAAGACTGAAAAAAGATGAAATTGTGGGAAGTGGGATGAGAAATAGTGTGGCGGAAGTGTGGATTTATAGTCTACTGGAGGAGGTAATAAAGATTTTGCTCACTTTGCAGCTGCAACACGTTACATTTAAGGTAAAGCTTTACTTTGCTTGTTTCAGTAAAGCTCCGAAACATAAATGCCAATGGGTGAAGGTGAGATATAAAAGAAGTTATGAATGACACTGACACTGGCTTGTCGGAAGCAGAAAAGTCAAAGGGAGAGGTCCTAATGGTTTGCGCGTTTAGATTGACTTAGGGTGTGTTGTGTGTGCTGTTTTATTCTAGGCGAGGTTGTTGGGACCCTGGTTTGAGGAATCAAAGCGAATTGATTTGAATTGGTCAAATTGATATTGACCTTGACCTTGATGGATCTTGATTCTTGCCCAATACCACATCAGTGGATTAATACGTCAAAGGTAAAACCGAAAAAAGTACATATATTTTAATTAAACCCATGGGTATTTCTATCACATCAACCCAATTCAAATTAGGATCAAATCCGTATAGGCTTTTGACCAATCCAAACCCAATTACGTCTCCTCAAACTTTGGTTGGGAGGGGATCTATGCCTGAGTAGTTCATCAAATGACAAAATCATGCAATTGTTAAGCTGATCTTGAATTTGAGCCAATAACCTTCTCCACTTGCGTGTCAAAATCGTCTACGGTGAGGTGGTGAGGTGGTGAGGTGGTGAGGAGTATTGAACATCTAACGGTTGGGGGGGCATGGCTAGGCCCTCCCAGTTGTTGGGTGTTCACTACACCTCACCACTTAGCTGCAGACAATTTGGACTCTCCACTTGCTGGCTCAATAGGAACATGGTCAGTTCTATCCATTTTTCATTAAAAAAAGAAAAAGAAAAAGAAAAAGTTAGTTCTATCTGATGAAATAGGATCATTTGGAATTTTTATAAGGGACGACCAAGTGAATGAGACAACTCTATAGGCGCAGTTAGAACATATAACATTCTTTTGATTGTCATTTCTCTCATTTTCAAGAGTTCTCTAGGTCATAGGTAAAGAATGATTTTCAAAATAATTTATGAGTGATTTACTGTGTCATTCTCAAGAGTTATCATTATCTCGTATGGTTTTCGAATATACAGGTGATATGATAGGATTTTAACCTCATTAAAAGTGTGTTATAAGAAAAAACCAAAGGAAAAAGTGTCAAAGATAAAATGATTTTTAAGAGTTTTATACTCCAAATCTAAAATAAAATTTTACCCCAAGGGGCTTGTTCAGTTGGAAAAAAGCCAAAGATCGACATCTCACAATTAAGAGGTCATGAGTTCAAAAGAAAGAGTGAGGAAACTCCTAGCCACCAAAAAAGAAAATTCATTTTTATAACTTTCTTCACCACTCATGCTTGTTTGGGTCTACAACTTGATCGATATAATATGCATGACATAGTTAAGTTGGACACAAGCCAACAGAGTCCGGATCAACTCCCTATTTCTGGGAAGTATTTACTTTCCACATAAGGTGGTAGGCTGAGAGGGGTTTTTCTTTTTTCTTTTATGATTTGGTGCACGTGGAGAGGTGTTCAAGCCATGAACTCAAACTTCTTACCCGTTAATCATTGTTATTGTTTTTAAGAAGGGCGCTACCTGGTTGTATAGCCCCTGCGTAGTGTATTTCTTATTTTATGGGGGAAATGCAATTGTAAAAGAAAGAGTGAGGAAAATCCTAGCCACCAAAATATCGAAGACTACCTAAGACCTCCAACCTTCAGCATTGCGATGAGCAGGAAGAATCATGTGTCAAGCAAATATCCTAAATCTAGGACAAGTGAAAACATCTTTAGCCAACTCCTCAGCCACATGTCTTGGAAAATCTACCTTTCTTGCCGATGGACACATTTTAGCTACCATTTTAGCTAGAAAATCTAAAATGTGGTTTACCTTTCTATAACAATGTGTTATTTTCCAAGTAATTGAGTTTAAGAAAGGTTGCAGATAGTCCAATACTGCTGCACTATCCAAGGTATTTTTTTGATGGACATCATTGCCTCTGAGTTTGTTTCAACCCATAGCAATGATATCCCCATATCCATAGCTCGCAATAACCCTTCACTAATGCCCTAGCCTCTGCTGTAAAATTTGACACCTAGGAAGCTCATGAATGATTCACACACTTTGCCTTGAGAATCATTAAAGACTCCTACACTTCCCGATCTTGCTGGATTCTTATCAGGGAATATTGTGCTATCCCATTCTGGCTAACTCAATATTCCACTCTCTCTCTTTTGCAATGTCTATATCACATGTGCTATTCATGGAAACATTATATTGTGTATGAGTCATTCTTAATCACATACCATTAGCCGATTAGGGCTACCACCTCTTGAATATATTCACAATCAAAATATTGTGTTAGCATGGCATCAAGAGCCACAAAGGCCAACACCCTCTAGCTCTAGTTGCCCTTCTCTTCTTCATCCCTCCCTCCTTCTCTCCCTCTTTCTCATCGATCCTCAGCATCATGTCCATCATGCCTCCACCAAATGAGTATTCAGCCACCTCGGGTGTCACCACTAGCCCCTCTTCTTCTCCCTCATATGGTTCAGCTCACCATTTTCTTTCCCTACGTCTCATCTCTTCCAACTTTCTCTTCTGGAAGTCATAGGTGTTCCCCTTTCTAATTGGCCAGGACCTCTATGGTCATATTGATGGAACCAAACCGTGTCCTATCGATGCTACTAGTGCTACTGCAGGGCGTCGTCAGGAGCTTGTCTCATGAGTATGCTTATTGCTTCACTCTCTGAATCCGTTCTGCCTCTCATTCTTGGCAAAGAGACCAGCAAGGATATATGGACCGCTCTACATACAGCTTTCGATTCAGCCTCTGCAACGCGTCTACTCTCTCTTCATATCAACCTTCAACAGATCACACAAAAGCATGATGAATCTGTGACTGATTTTCTTTAAAGTGCCAAAACCCTCGCCGATGAACTTGCTGCGACAGGGAAACCTCTTCAACCAGAGGACTTCAATATCCATATATTTCATGGTCTATGAAAGGACCTTCAGGATATCATCCCCACACTACTTGGACGGCTAGAGCCCATCTCCTACACAGATCTGCATGGTCTCCTTCTCAACCATGAATGCATTCGTTCCTTCAATAAGGTAACCCTATTTGACTCAGCTGCTTCTGATGGTTCTATGACTACCAACACTGCTCAAAAGGATGGATCCTCCCCTTCGGCCAACAAAGCCTCTGGTCCTCCCTCCTATGGCCGAGGCAACTCTAGAGGTCGTGGGGGTAGGGGTGGTCACGGTGCTTCTCAAGGTGGCGGTCTATGGTGTTCTATTTGTCAATGTATGAACCACTCCACTGCCACATGTTACTATTGTCCCCCTGGCCTACCTTACCCATACCATTACCAAAACCAACACCCACCTTATAACCCCTCTCCTACCAACCCCTGCCATCAACCTAACCGTGCATTATACCAATCCCAATCCTCCTCTCCTTCCCTACCCACCCCAATAGCCACCTAGTCTAACCTGGTATCTTGAAACCGGAGCCTCTCATCACGTTACCCCAGACCTACACTCTTTCTCCTCCTACGACACCTATGCTGGCCAAGATCAACTGCATGTGGGAAATGGTAAGGGTTTGCTTATTCACCATGTTGGTAACTCCTCTCTAACCTCTAATAATTCTAAGCTTTCTTTTCGCTTATCTTATGTCCTTCATGTCCCATCCATTTCGAAACCACTAATTTTGGTTTAGAAATTTGCCCGGGACAACCATGTCTACTTTGAATTTCATCCATCTCACTTTCATGTCAAGGATCAGGTGACCAAGGCAACACTTCTTTCCAGACGGAGTAGTGGAGGTCTCTACACCATTAATTCTAGTTCCCCCTCTCCTAGTGTCCACATTACTAAATGTTTGTCCATTAACGAGTGGCATCAACATTTGGGTCATCCATATGAGCGTCTTTTGCTTCATATGCTTAAGGTTAATAAATTACCATGTCAGTCCACACGGCTTAGTTGTCTCTGTACTACTTGTCAGCTTGGCAAGGATTCTCGTCTTTCTTTAGGCCCCTCCCCCTCTCTTAGCTTGTCTCCCTTAGATTTAATTGATAGTGATGTTTGGGGTCCATCTGTGACTACATCGTGGATGGTCACCACTTTTTTGTAATTTTTGTGGATGATAACATGTAATTTATTTGGTTTTTTCCTTTTATTTATAAATCTGAGGTTTTTTCAACTTTTGTGCAATTTCAATATTTAGTTGAGCATCATTTTTCTCGTAAAATCAAATCTGTCCAAATGGACTGGGGTGGAGAATTTTGAACTCTTCCCACCTTCTTTCCCAAGTTG
Source organism: Macadamia integrifolia (assembly GCF_013358625.1). Taxonomy (NCBI): domain Eukaryota; kingdom Viridiplantae; phylum Streptophyta; class Magnoliopsida; order Proteales; family Proteaceae; genus Macadamia; species Macadamia integrifolia. Next base: position 17,129,970 of record NC_056569.1, read on the forward strand.
GGGATTTCCCATAGAATTGCATGTCCCCACACCCATGAGCAATAGGGTTCCGTTGTGAGAAGATACTGCCACATTGTTGAGACAGGTCTCTCTCTGCTTGCCCATGGGGCTATGCCAATGAAATTTTGGCACTATGCCTTTGAGTCTGCCATTTTTCTTATTAATCGGATGCCATCCAAAGTCTCTCAGAACACTTCTCCCTTTGAGTAACTAAATCACAAATCACCTGACTATGGTTTCTTACGTGTCTTTGGTTGCACTTGCTTCTCTTTCTTAAGTCCATATAATCGTCACAAAACTGACTTTCGGTCTGCAAAGTGGGTTTTTCTTGGTTATAGTCCTCATCACACTAGATATCAGTGTCTAGATCTCTCCACTAATCTAATTTATATTGCTCGTCATGTTCGCTTTGACAAATCTTCTTTTCCATTTCGTTCCTCCTCCTTACTTGGTCTACCACCCATCCACCCTCCTCTATCACAGCTATCTTAGGCATCATTGCCCATTTGGCCTCCCCTCTCTCCCTCTACACCTAACGCCCCATCCTCCCTAGCGCCTCCCTTACCTGTGCCACCACCCACCTCGCCTCCCATTCCTCCAACGGCTATCCCTTCTCCACTTCACTTGCCTTCTCCCATGCCCTTACCCTTACCATCTCTCACTATGCCTGGTCTGGCCTCACCATCTTCACCGCCCTTGTGCACTCGACCCCTAACCAATCTCTATGACTCTCCATCAGCACCTTTGGCTCCCTCACCTATTTCATTAGGTTTGCAATTAGCCTCCTCCCCACCCACACTGCCAGCCCCACCTACCAGACTGCACAGAATGCAGTTGCAGCCTCACCCTAACCCACCTCATGCCCTATTTCCACCACCACTAAGCCTTTTGCACAAGGGGGTGCTCTGATGGTTGATTCGACTAAATACCGATCTCTTGTTGGTGCCCTTCAATACATCACCTTGACACGGCCTGATGTCTCATTCTCTGTGTACAAAGCCTATTAATCTATGCATGCCCCTGCTGATGACGATTGTCCACTGGTCAAGTGCATCCTACACTATCTCAAGCTTACTTGTTGTGAGGTAGCGACCTGAGACGAGATCTCTCTTATCCCCTTTGGGGGGGTAAGGACTTGCATCATCATTTTCATCTTCTCTCCTCTCTTTCTCTTTTATGAGGGGGGTGTGTCGTGTGTGTTTGCCCTGTGGGGCCCGCACCGCCATATTGCTGCTCAAAGATACATAGAGGTCTTTCACAGGAGTGTAAAATTCATCATTCGAGATGGGGATTTGATGATGGTCCAATACGGGAATTGGGTTCATGAAAAAGGGGTTTGGAGTCACCACCTAGGATTATGGGCCCAGGTCCTGGTGTGGGCCCGATTCCTGAGAAAAGGGCCTGAAAGTTGGTCTAGTTTGGAGATTTAGGGTAAGTGTCTGGTTGTAGAATTGGGAATGTTAGGCACCCAATTTACCGGGTTCAACCGGTCTTCCTACTAGATATTTAAGAATGAACATTTTTCATAATTATTCCTATTCCACATGTATGGCTAAGTTATCACACATATATATATATTGACTGAATTTAAATAACTATGTACACTAAAACAAGGTCTATATAAAGTCTACATTGTGTTAATTCTATTGAGAAATTATACCTGAGTTTGACCCCTGTTTCAGGTCAGGAGGGGTGGACCCCCTGGTTGATGCTAGTATGAACTTTCTTGTGGATTCTCCCTGCTTAGGGGAAAATGGTTTTGAACTCCAACTTCCTTTCAGATTTGGATTCTGACAGAGCTTTGGCTAGGGACGGCTATTTCTGGGCTTGGGCTGAGGTGATATTCTGACAAAGCTTCCACTAGGGATGAGCTACTTCTGGGTTTTGGCTGAGGTGGCACTCTGGTAGAGCTTCTGCTGGGATAGGATATGGGAGGGCTAGGCTGAGGTGGCACTCTGACTGGGGTGCAAGAACTCCGTCATAGGTGCGGGAACTCTGGTATGGGTGCTGGAACTCTAACATGGGTGTTGGAACTCTGACATGGGTGCTGGAACTCGATCAGGTATGCTTGGGGCTTGGTCGAGCATGCACGGGCTTGGTCAAGTATGCGTGGGGCTTGGTCAAGTATGTGCGGGGCTTAGCCGAATGCACGCGGGGGTTGGGTGGGTGCATGCAGGGCTCGCATGAGCGGGGTTTGGGTACTTAAGGCAAGGCGTGGGTGCTCGCATGGGTAGGGTTTGGGAACTCAAGGTAAGACGTGGGTGCTTGCATGGGTGGGGTTTGAGCACATAAGGCAAGGCAAAAGTGCTCGCGTGGGTGGGGTTTGAGCACTCAAGGCAAGGCATGGGTGCTTGCATGGCGGGGTTTGGGCACTAAAGGTGTAATTTCTAGGAGTGATTGCGGAAGCTTCGATTGTCGAATTTTGACGTATCATATATTGTTAGAATTGTAATTCCGAGTATTATATATCTGTGCAGTCACTTTGACTGAATTCCTTCGTATATGAAATGTCATAATTGGACCCTTCTTTTCTCTCCTATGGGATTTCTAAAGATTTTGGGTGAGTATGGAATGCTTCTAGAAATAGTTACCTCAGTCAGTTGTCATCTTTGTAGATTGGAGTTAAAAGGTCGCTTTCAAGATCCATATGTCATTATAGACGGAGGAGGGCAAAAAAAATGGGTGTCTACAGAATGCCCCTCTTTGGCCGAGGCCTGTGTCAATAGCTGAAGGGCAAAGAAAATAACTACCACATTTTGTCACCCAGAGCATGTACTACCATCATCTTGCTCATCAATGATGGAGTTAAAAATGCAACTAGTAATATATCTTACTTACTTTAAAGTTGAAGACTTACTGGGGCTGCCGATTGTAGGAAAGAAATTTGAGCCCTTTCAATCCTGTTAGAAGATGTTAAACCAACATTTTGCAGAGATTTAAACCTTCTCTGTAGGAAATGTTGGTACATGAAAATGTTCTTGAACCATCATTTGCAGAGATTTGAGCCCTCTCTATAGAAGATGTTAGTGTTTGAAAATGTTCCTCCTAGGTTGGACTTCCTTCTGCCAATCCTAGGGATTGATCCATCATTTGCAGAGATTTGAGCCCTCTCTACAGAAGATGTTCGTGCTTGAAATTGTTTTTCCTAGGCTGGACTTCCTTCTGCCAATCTTAAGAATTGATCCATCATTTGTAGAGATTTGAGCCCTCCCTACAGAAGATGTTAGTGCTTGAAAATGTTCTTCCTAGGCTAGACTTCCTTCTGCCAGTCCTAGGGATTGGTTCATCATTTGCAGAGATTTGAGCCCTTCCTATAGAAGATGTTAGTGCTTGAAAATGTTATTCCTAGGCTGGACTTTCTTCTGCCAATCTTAGAAATTGATCCATAAGATCGGGCCACTTGGGCCTGATTCAAAGAGATTGGGCCACTAGGGGCCGGGTCAATGAGATTGGGCCACCTGGGGCCAAGTCAATGAGATTAGGCCACCTGGGGTCGAGTCAGTGGAATTGGGCCACCTGGGGCTGGGTCAATGGAATTGGGCCACCTGTGGCTAGGCCAATTAAATTCTTTCTTTGGGGTTTTTGAGTCATGAGATTGGGGCCTTGAATTTAAGCCCTTGATTCTTGAAAATTTGGCTCTTTGATTTAGAATCTGGAACTTTGATTTTTTGATTTGGAATATTTGAACTTTGATTTTTAGCTTTTGATTTGGAATCTTTGAACTTTGATTTTTGATTTGGAATCTTTAACTTTGTGTGATAATTTCCATCTACCTCACAAATTTTGACTTAGATTTCACCTTCCACTTTCATGTGTTTTTATCTACCAAGTAGATTTTATTTTCCCATTTCCATGTGATTTTTTTTTTGGAGAATGAATTTTTTAATCATAAAATGGTCCCCCCTCCTGTTCACTCACTATTCCGAGTTTGGAATTATTCGTGAGTGACTGAGCTCGGGCTCTTGAGTTTTTTTTTTTCTTCAAAGATTCAAAGTTTTTCACATTTCTTTGGGTTTTCTCAAATTTCTTCGAAGTTCTTCATAGTTCTTGAGGAGGGGGCCGTTTGGAGAATTTGAAGTCTTTTTGGGCCTTTTTGTAAATTATGAAACCTATTTGGGTTCTTTACAATTTATGAAACTTTTTGGGGTTCTTTGCAATTTGTGAAACTTTTTGGGGTTCTTTGTAATTCTTGATAAATATGGATGAAAGAAGAAAGGAAGGACTTTAGAAGAGATCAAGCTAAACGGTGGAGAGAGATGTAGCACATCTTCCTAGGGGGATGATAATCCCATAGATTGGTAAATTGGGCGGACACTCCTTAGGACCCGAGACCACATCCGTAATGCGCTATGGGGCAAATGGGTCAGTCTTTTTTTTTTTTCATTATTATTCATTTTTTGTTCATTCTTTTGCATTTATTTATTTTTTGTTCACTTTTTTTACATTTATTATTTTTTTCATTATATATATATATATATATATATATTTTTTGCATTTATTTTAGGAACATGATGAGGGAACATCCCCTACATTGCCCAGGTATGGCCATCCTAATGCAGTCCGAGAATGGTTTGAGATGCTTCCTCATAGGGCAAAGGGGCAAGTAGATTCGACTTACCTGTGCCGCTTAGCCTCACTGGAGACCAAGAAATTCAGCTCGGCATTGGCGGGAGCTTTGGTGGAGCAGTGGTTGTCAAGCATCCATTCTTTTCACCTTCCTACTAGCAAGATCACCATCATGCCTTTGTGTTTCTATGCCATGACCAGCATACCCTTTGGGGGGAGGTCTCTATCTCTTTCTGAGACTTTGTCGATGTGGGAGTTCACAGAGTTGACGGGTATTGAGATTCCAGGTGATTAGACACATTTCCACTTGGGTGTGATTACTGCTCGTTGGATAAGAAAGGATCTGAGGGTGAACCCGAGTAACCTCGCACATATAACTCGCTCCTTCCTTTTATTTGTTGTGGCACAGTGACCTCTGGGGTGGAGTGGACATCCGCATGGTTGCCCTCTTCCGAAACCTTTGGGAGGTGGATTCTTGGGATTGAGGCGGGGCCACCTACGCATACCTTCTGCGAACCCTGAACCTGCTTGCATATGGGGATGGGGACCTAAAGGGGGCAGGCTACATTCTCCAGGTGACTTTGCATTTCTTTCCTTTTTTCTTTTCATTTTTTTTTTTATTGCTTGCACATCCTTATTTTGATATTTCAATTCAGCCTTGGTGTTACGAACACCTAGAGATCTTAGCCCCCGTGCTGGAGGATCCTCTGAGTTCACCCTTCCCCATAGCTAACAGATGGTGAGATAGTCGGGAATTGAGGAACCGATGCTATCCCTCTGAGAATACTCCCTGCTCTCTTTTGGACGGTCTTACAGAGGTAAGCCTTATTTAGTGTCAAATTTTTCTTTGTCTTATGCTGTACTCACTTCTTCTTAACTTTGCAGGCCTATTGGAGGCCATTCTAAGATCTCCACTACAACCTTGATGAGTTTTCTCAAGCAAAGCACTTTACAGAGAGCCACACACTATTTAAGGGTATCTGGGCCATGCCTAGTATCTAGGGGAGCGTGTCACTCCTCAGTGGTCCTATCCTGCTGTGCATTCTCCTCCCTATTATCCTCCATCGACTATGCTTAACCAGAAGCGTATCCTTAAGAGTGAGATAGAGATATGGGCTGAAGGGGTGTGGGATGACTCTCTCCTAGATTCAGACAGAGATTACGAGGCTTTTCTCAAGGAGGAGATAGTCTGGGATCCTTTTGGTCCTAGGGGTCCACTGGTATGTTTTCTCTCTTAATATTTTTTTTATATTTCAGATTCTTCTCTTTTTTTTATTGATGTTCTTTCAGTGGAGGGCACGACATGCAGATCCCCTCCTACTCTGTCATGAGCAGGTGCTGCTATCTCATCTCAAATTGAGTCTTCCATTGTTGTGAGGGGACCTCTTCGGATGGCTATCAGTCCCTTCAGCGGTTTCCTGGGTTGGTCTTATCCCAGTGCGACCAGTCTGGGCATTCCTCAGCTCTCTTAGCATAGAGTGGACAGAGACGCCTCCCTTGGACTTCCTATCCCATATAACTGTGTGAGTATCAAAACACCTCTTATTTGATTGGTTCTTAATTCCTTTGGATGACATACTTGTTCTCAGGTGTCTCCAGAGCTCTATGCTGAACACAGGAGGATGCATCAGAGTTTGTCTGAGGTCGTGGTTGAGAAGGTACTCTCTTGTTCTTAATCTTTTTCCTCTTTTATTGCTTCTTTTCTTGATCATTTATATGTTCCTCTAGGAGAGAGAGAATGATGCCTTAAGGAGACAGGTTAGCTCCTACCGACGGGAGAATGCCTGTTTGTAGAGGTAGGTTGAGGACCTTACACAAAGGTTGACGTGTTTAGGATTGGGATCTACTGGCCTTCCTACTTTCCATGAGCATGATTCAGATGAGGAGCATAGTTCCGGTGAGGATCTTGACTTCTAGGGATTTACTTCTCCATTTCTGCAAACACAAACATATGCATATTTTCCCCCCATTTGTTTATTATTAATTTTTTTTGTTTTTTATTTTGGCATCTTATGAATGGAAACTCATCTTTGGCACAAAGAAAATCTCTTTTTGGTTTGGAAAATTTTTTTTTAGGCATAATCAATTCCACAACTCAAGTCTTCATTAGGATAATCTGGATATAACACGAAAATCTAAATATTCCTTCATTCTACTACCAAGTGAATTACATGAAAATAACTTTCCTACCATAGACACGATAGGTAGGTAATAAGGTGGGGAGACAGTTCTTGGGGTGGGTAAAAGTTTACTAACTCCTCTAGGTCCACCGCCTCAAGCCCATATTGTTGGCTGATGTAATTGGGCAAGTAAAAAGACCTATGAGTCAATCCCATCAACCTGATATAATTATATCCAGGGGTATTCATCAGAAAATCTTCCTGTGGCTTCCTTGGGCATCTCCATGCAATGTCCTCTGTGGTTCTTCCTTGTAAGTACTCCTCCCAATCAACAATGAGTTTGAACTCCTGGACTTCCCTCTTGTCCTGGTAGCAATGGGTTATGAGTTGACCTCCATTTAATGGCCTGATCAGCTTCAACTTATCAAGTAGCCACAGTTGGAAAATGGTGGGACTTCCATGATAATGATCAGTTCCAAATCTACAGTTGTGGCTCATGTCATCAAGTCCTTTGAATGTCTCTGTAAGGACTGTAGCAATGATATCTCCTCCTTTCTTCATTTGCTTTAACACCTCTATTAGAACCAGTGGTGCACCACATCTAGGAGTTAGGAGAACATAATGAGCTATCATGCACAAAAGGTAAGCATCTGATAGGATTTAAAATGTAACCGCAAGCATACGGATCAGTGTAGCAACATGTCGAACACAGGGAGAGCAGCCACTTTATTTTTTTATTTCTTTTAATAATGCAAAAGTGAACGAGATTAATGGTTGTGATCTAATTCTAATTACCGTCCTAAACATACGTATCTAAAATAACGTCTTAACCATTCGTCATCTAAGAATTTAAGTACGCAAGCCACGCAATTAAAATTAAATAAATGATTAACTAAAAATAACACCCAATGCAATTAAAAAGAAATGAAGGAAAAAAATATTGAAATAAAAATAAAGTAAAAGAAAAGGGATAAAGCTAGAGAGAGGCTCACAAGTAGGTTTCTCTACTTAGCTCGAGGGATGCATCATAATATGAGCTTCCCTACTTGACCAGAGAGTCACTCTTACAAGGGTTACTCTACTTGGCTTTAGGGAGAGGAAGACAATTAAAATAAAAGCAATAAAATGATGGTTCTATGGCTAAGAGGGGCAAAGCCAACACATACACTAGCCATGAACCTTGGGGGAAAGGGAAAGCAATAATGTAATGACTGAAATTAAAATCCTAAATTAAGAAAGAAAGGGTAGTTAGTAGAGGGAATGAGAGGGGGGAGAGAAGACTATTGAAGAAGCCTACCTACCTGAATCAATGCTTGAACTTGAAAGCTTGGGTGATTTGAGATAATACCAACCCTAAAAACCAGATCTGGAATGAACAAAATCTGAGATTTCTAGGCCTAGAGAAAACAAATCTTAAAAAAAAAAACTGAACTTGAAAAAAAAAAGATGCTTCACTGCTCTCGTGATCTTGTCACCTAGATCTAAGCCTAGAACTATAACTTTAAAAATTACAACTCAATTGCATAAATCATAAACATAAAAGGCTGAATAAAAATAAAAGAGTGCTTACATTAATTGAAATAAAAAGCTATTACAAAAGTGATTAAAGCAAAAATAAAGAAGAACTAAAACTAAAGAGAGAGAGAGAGAGAGAGCAACTAAAAAAAAAACCCTAGAAGAAGAATAAAGTGTCCACCCTCCTCTTACATGAGTTATATTTATAGGGAATGGAGAGGTAGGGTAACAATTTTTTCTTTCCTAAAAGAGAGAAACCCACAATTGATTGTGAGATCTTTTGAGACCAAAAGTGCTAAGGTGGAGGAGAGAGAAGAGAGATAAACTTGGAGAAATTTCCTATAATTTTTTTTCTTATTTTCTTTCCTTGTTTTATTTATTTTTCTCTTCTTTTTCTCCCTCTCATCAAATCTTGTGCACAACCCTTGTTGGCCGATTATTTTTTATTTCCCTTGGACGATTTTCCTTCTTGTTTTGTGTGATTTGGACAATCTTCTGGTGATGATGTGGAGGAGAGAGAAGATTTGGACAAAATTTATTTCTCCCTTTTTTTTTTTCCTTTTTTTTCTCTTCCTGGGTAAGAAACCCCTCCCATGATTTTTTTTGCTTTGAAGATTTGGTGTCACACCCCATTTTTGGTAGACCCAACTTACCATTAGGAATACCGACGATGTGAGTAAGACACGTATCTATCTTATAATATACCAGGATCTTTGATAGTAGTACCTTAACATTTTTACAATCTCACCTCACAAACCAACATAAGTAGCAGAATCAGAGTATAGTAACGGAATCATAAATAAAAATGGAAAAAAATGTCTAATGATAATATAATAGCGATAACCAAGTTATTCTGTTACATTCATCCATGAAGTACAATATAATCTCAAAAACAATATAAAGTCCACAGTTATACCCAAAAATATCAAAATATGATGTACACTCTCACGGTGCGATGTAAGCACAGTCTTGATCAAGTTCCTCTGCTTCTGGCATCCACCGGTTGCTCACACCATACTCCGACCCAGAAGATATTGGGTCACCCACCATCGACACCATGGTACCTACATCATCATCTAAAAAGGAGTGTATACGTGGGGTGAGCTTTCCAACTCGCTCAGTGAGGGGTGGGGTCAAGCACATCCAAGCAAGACAATAGCAGTAATAATTTATGATGCATGATTACAAAAATTAAACATAGTCCATGATGCTCGTGATGCAGTTCATTTATTTATTATCCACCTAATAATACAAACTAAGTCTGGAAAATGCTACTACGGCACATTAGGCTATATCCCTCATCTCGAAAATGACATCGATTATGTAGCGATACAAACCCTAGCCATGATTAGAAGCCTGCCGGTACCCGTATGCATCCATAGGTCACCCAGAAAACCTCTGATAACCCCCTCTTGGCAGTCATGGCACCGGTAACACATCGGCCACGCCAGACAGGTTTCCACCTTTGACAATAATCACATCGTACCACGGGAGTGGCACTTTGAAAAGGCACATCAAACATACCACAATGGGCTATCCAACACCTCGAACCCTGTTGGCAATGGTGTATAGCATAGGGAGTGATACCTAACCATATATATACTACATGCCTTCATAATGATACAGTTAGTACGGATTACACGATACCAGAGAGACCTCAGCCACATAGTATAATCCATCTCCAAATACAATCCTAGGTACACGATACTAGAGAGACCTTGGCCACAAAGTAAAACCCGAGACCGTTTACCTAATCTAGCACGCAAATAGCAGTTGAGTATAGACTACGCAACACCGACAAGACCTCAGCCACGAAACGTATCCATTTCCAAATGTAGTCCCGGCGTACACGATACCAGCGAGACCTTGGCCACAAAGTGTAACCCGTGACTATAACGAACTCTAATGCACATAATCAATGCATGAATGCAATATACATACGACAATCACAGCACCGGTGACACCTCGACCACAGTGAATTCCATCTCACACACACAACCAAACACACGGTGATCACGATACCGATACCACCTGGCCACACCAGATCCCGTCATACATCTCCATGTAATTCATATCATGATCATAAAATGACAATTTCAATTAAACATAAAATTCTAAGCATGTGAGAAATTTAATAAATAATAAAAATTTCCAAAAATAAACACAGTCCATCCCTCTCCTTGTTGATCTCTGTTTGTTTTAGGGTTCAAGTAAGGCCACCGATCAATCCAATCAATTCTGGCTTCGGGGCACATGCGCATCACTATCTTAGACACAAAGGGAATCGTACATCAGTACGGATCAAAAACATCAAGAGGGACCTACACAAGTCACCTGCAAAATGTGCAGACACTATCTCCCAATGACAGTAATGTCACCGGAAACAACCACCAGAAACAGGGCATTTCCATCAAAAATATTAAACCTGTTTCTGGTGGAGGTGACAAAGAGCACATAAGGCACCATGTCCACTGGAAATATGCCACCAAAAATAGACCCAGTGGATCTGGTGGGCTATTTTCGGTGGTGGTTTAGGTCAGTCCAACTAATTTGGGGCTTTTCAGCTCGAGCCTGATTGTCAGAATTTATTTTATGGAGTTTGTAGGGGATATTTCTAGCATCATTCTAAGCTAAGAAAATTTCAATTCCATTGAGCAGTTTGGGAGATACGTCGATCGAACGATCGAGACCTGAGTCAGTCTTTTTGTATTACATGTTGTCGGAGCTCACCCAGCTCAGTTTGAGCTTGGCAACAACATCGGGAGGGTAGAACACCCATCCCACACCCTTAACATGGTGTGTACACCAAGATTCCATCCATACCTAACTTTGTATAGGTCAAAATGAAGAGAGAGATTGGTATGGGAGGTTGTACTTACTCCGGCAACAAGGCGGCAGTCAGCACTAAGATAGGCCTCCGATCCCCTTCTCCTTCCTCTTCTTCTTCTTTCCTCTCCACCTTCTCTCCTCTCCTACGTTGGGCACAAGGGAAATGAGGAAATGAATCCTCATTTCCCAACTTATAACTTAAGTGGGCCTTAGGGTCTGTTTGGTTTGGACCTCTTTACGAACTAATCGGGTTAAAATGAAATTCGGGGCATGATGACCCATATATTTAGGTCCAAAAGGTGCCCACATCAAGAGGAAGGTGTGGAGAATGATTTGGGATCAATGGGAACCATTTACAATGTGAGTGGCGAGAACCACAGGCATCGGAACCTCGACAGTAGCCTGTCAACCCATCGAAAATAAGCACCAGATTCAGGCCCAAGCTGCTTCCAGTGGCTTGCTTATAGTGGTTAAGACATCTTGCTATCTTAATAGCTTGTTGTCCCATGGTTGGTCTTGCATGGGTGGTTGCCCTTGGATATGCCTAAGGCTTTTCAGTAATTATGATGCGTGCCGAAAATCAAGTGTAGGGAGTTAAGTCACTTACCGTCTGGGATCGGAAGGTATGAATCCCCTCCAGTTAGATAGGTAAGTGATGCACGAACATGTGGGGTCATCTCTACCCCTTCAGTAATGTGCAATCATGAGCCAAAACTATATCGTACTTTTGATCTTCAATCCGAGGCCTGTCACAACAATTCAAATTAGACCGGATTAGGGCATGGGTGTAACACTCCCCCCTCCTTACAAGAATTTTGTCCTCGAAATTAAATATACCTGAGAAATCAAACATTCTAGGATACAGCTTCATCATTTCATCTTCTCATTCCCAAGATGCTTCCGATTCGGAGTGGTTCATCCATTTCAACTTGACGAAGGAAATGGTGTGGTTGTGAAGAACGTGGTCCTTCTGATCAACAATCTTCTCTGGATACTCCACATAGGCAAAATCCTCATCCAACTCTTGAGGTATGTAAGTCATGATGTGAGTCGGGTCAGGAATGTACTTCCTCAACATAGATATATGGAAGACATCATATGTACCTTCCAACTCTGGCAGCAAAGCTATCCAGTAAGCTACCAGTCCAATCCTCTCCAGTACATCATATGGTCCCATAAACCTTGGACTAAGCTTTCCCTTCTTGCTGAACCTCATCACCTCTTTAACTGGGAAGATCCGTAAGAAGACCTTGTCTCCAACACCAAACTTCAGATATTTCCTCCTAACTTCTATATAGCTTTTCTACCTTGATCCTTTCTCTGATCACATTCACCTTCTCACTAGTAGCTTGTATCAAGTCTAAACCCAAAATATACCAGTCACCAACCTCATCCCAGTAGAGTGGAGTTTGGCACTTCCTGCCATATTGTGCCTCGAATGGGGACATTCCAATGGTGGCCTGATAACTGTTGTAAGAGAACTTAATAAGGAAAATGTGCTCATCCCAACTATAACTCATATCCAAGGGATATGCTTAGAGTGGGTCCTCCAATGTCTGAATAGTCCTCTTCGATTAACCATCGGTCTGAGGGTGAAAAGCAGTGTTGAAAGCCAACTGTGTGCCCATAACCTTCTGCACACATGTCCAAAACTTGGAAGTGAACCTGAGATCTCGATCAGAGATGATACTAACTGGGAGACCATGCAACCTGATGATGTTATCGATATACAACTTTGCCAACTTGTCCATAGAAAATATGATCTTGATTGGGATAAAGTGAGCTTCCTTGGTCAAGCGGTCCACAACTACCCAAATGGCATCCATACCCTTCTATGTATGGGGTAGCCCTGTGACGAAGTCCATAGTAATATTCTCCCATTTCCACTCCGGAATAGGTAGGGACTGCAATAACCCATGGGGCCTCTGTCTGTCAGCCTTCACTGCTGGCATATGAGGCATCTAGACACATGCGTGGCCACATCATTCTTTATTCCTTTCCACCAATAGGAGCCTTTGAGATCCTTCTACATTTTAGTGCTATCGGGGGTGAATGGAGTATAGAGAGCTATGTGCCTCTCTCAAAACTGTGCCTCTGAAATCATCATCACTGGGCACATACAACCTCCCTTTGAACTTGAGAATCCCACTTTTAGTTACAGAGAAATCCGGGTCCCTTTGGGTGCCTTCCTGGCACTCTGTTATCAACTTCTGTAACTCTGCATAAGTAACCTGAGCTACAGTGATCCTATTCACTAGACTAGGTAGCACCACCAATGCAGATAGTGATAAAGTGACACCCTCTACTAATAGCTCCAAGTCTAGTCTCCTGGCCTCCTCTAGGAGATACTCATTAGTGGTCAGTGATGCAAGAGTCAGTGACTGGGATTTCTGACTAAGTGCATCGACTACCACATTGGCCTTTCCTGGGTGATATTGGATAGTATAATCATAATCCTTCATTAGCTCTAACCAACACCTCTGTCTCATGTTAAGCTCTTTTTGGGCGTAGAAGTACTTGAGGCTGTTATGGTCACTGAAGATCTCACTCTTCTCACCATACAGGTAGTGTCTCCAGATTTTCAGTGCAAAAATCACGGCTGCCAACTCCAAATCATGGGTGGGGTGGTTCTTCTTATAATCCTTCAACTGATGGGATGCATAAGCAATGACTTTCCCATGCTGAATCAATACACAATCCAATCCCATCTTGGAGGCATCACTATACACAACCATACCACCTGTATCGGTCGAAATAGTCAAAACTGGAGTTGATACCAACCTTTGCCTTAGCTTCTTGGAGCTCTTCTCACAAGCATCAGACCACTCAAAATTTACACCCTTTCGTGTGAGTCAGGTCATTAGAGTAGCAATGCGAGAAAAGTTTTTGATAAACCTCCTGTAGTATCCGACCAATCCCAGGAAACTACGTATGTCTGCCACACTCTTGGGAGTCTCCCATTCTAGAACTGCCTTCGCCTTGCCTGGGTTAACCTCTATACCCTTGGCTAAAACAATGTGGCCTAGGAATGCCACCTGTGACAATCAAAACTCATACTTGTTGAATTTGGCATAGAGTTGCTTCTCCCTCAGCCGTTGCAGTACTAACCTTTGGTGGACAGCATGTTCCTCTGCACTCTTGGAGTAGACCAAAATGTCATCAATGAATACTATCACAAACTTATTCAAGACATCTTGGAATACTCGATTCATCAAATCCATAAATGCAGCCAGTGCATTGGTCAACCCAAATGGTATTACCAAGAATTTATAATGTCTATACCTTGATCTAAAGGCTGTCTTACTGACATCACTATTCTTGATCCTGAGCTGGTGGTAGCCCGATCTAAGGTCGATCTTGAAAAACACCTTGGCACCCTGCAACTAATCAAGAAAATCATCTATCCATGGCAAAGGATACCGGTTCTTGATGGTTAGCTTATTAAGCTCCTGGTAATCGATGCACAATCTCATACTTCCGTCTTTCTTCTTGAAAACCAACACCGGTGCTCCCCATGGAGACACACTAGGTCTAATGAATCCCTTCTTCAGATGGTCTTGAAGTTGCACCTATAATTCCTTCAACCTTGTGGGGGGCATGCGGTAAGGGGCCTTTGACACTGGTGCCAAGCCGAGGGGTAGGTCTATAGCAAACTCTGTCTCTCGGTCTAATGGCAAACTTTTCAAGTCATCCAAGAATACATCGGGAAATTCCCTCAACACATCTAGCTCGGTCAATGGCCTAATCTCTATCTCAGTATCCATCATAGATGCTATGTAGTCTTGACATCCCTTATCCAATAGCTTCTTCATCTAGAGTGCAGATATGATAACTTTCTTGGGTTTCCTGGGCTTATCCCCTTTGAACACAAACTCATTATCATCACGAGGTCTGAAAATGATAGCCTTCTCTACACATAGCACACCGGCTCTATATTTGGACAACTAGTCCATTCCTAAAATCTCGTCGAAGTCAGTCATATCCAACTCGATCAAGTGAGCATTCAACTCATGATCATTTATGGTCACTAAACAAGGCTCATAAACATAGTTCAAACCCACCACACTTCCTGTTGGGGTGCTCACACCCAAACATTGAGTCAGTCCCTTGGTGAAATTCTCATCTTCTTCACAAATGCCAGTGACACGAATGAATGCAAGGCTCTTGTGTCAAATAACACATGTGAAGGCAATAATGATATCAATAATGTACCTATCACTACATGGGGTTCAGCCTCAGCATCTTCTGTAGTCATAGCAAACACTCTGCCTTGTGGTCTCTAGCCCTATAGGGGCTGTGCTGGTCTAGGGGTGAATATGTCTGCTAAGGCCTAGGTGGCATAGTGTAGGGTGCATCACCTGGCCTTGGGTGGGGGCATATCCTCTCCATATGGCCCAGTTGATCACAATGAAAGCATCTCAGGCTCGATCCCAAAGATTGAGATATAGCACTAGACTTGGAGGGCTGGGAAGTCTGACTAGTATTAGGCCTCCTAAATTGCACTGGATTTGGGTTGGCATAAGGCACTCAGAAAGGTTTGCTACCTCCCCTAGAATCAATAGATCCCATTAGCCTCTTTCTAGTCCCTTGCTGAGCTGTGTAGTTATCCCTATGCCGGTCTTCAATAGACTTAGCCACTTGGATTAGCCCAATACCTGGCCTTAACCCTTTTTCAAACTTCTTCACCTTAGCTCTATCACCTCTAAGATGCTTAGGAGAAAAATGGAATAGCTCCTCCAAGCGTTGTTGATATTCGAGCATAGACCGGTAACCTTGAACCAACTAAGAGAACTCACTCTCTCTCTTATTCCGGAAGCTTTTTGGAAAATAGTTCTCAAAGAAAGCCCCTTTGAAGTTTGCTCAAGTAGGGTTTGGGTTACTAGCCCTCGAAATAGGCTCGGTGGCACACCCCCAATCATCTGCTTCCTTCTATAACTGATAGCCCGCACATAATTTTTTGCTCATCAGTGTAGCCCATCAGTCTAAAAACCTTCTCCATTCAACGAATCCATCTTGATGGACACAATGGGTCTTGGCCCACCTTTGAGAAGTATGGGAGCCGAAGCCATTGAAACTTCTCCATCATTTTTGTTAAGTATGTCCAGCCCTCCACATGGGCTTGAGCTTGTTCCAGCATCAGGTCTTGCACATGCCCATGCACTTGTGCCCCACCAGATGTTTGAAGGGTAGCCAATCTAGTGGGTATTGGAATGGGTGCTAGTGGAGTAGGAGGTGCAGGCGATGCATTACGGGCTTCCATTGCCGCTTGGATCCTATCATCGATCCCGACCATAAACTGGTTTTGCCTTTTCTCAACTTCTTACATTATGTTATTTATGATAGATGCCAAATCCTGGGCTGTAAGTACAGGCGGAGCCAGAGGTGCATTACGGGGTCTACCCCGATTCCGTGTAGGGGAAGCGGGAGGTGATAGGCATGATTGGGATTGGGATCGGGTGTTCCGGGTTGACATGATTCCTATAAAGGAATCCGATTAATGCACATGCATAAACAAGGTTGCATGTAAATGGAACACATGCATACATAGTGGGTCCCACACATATACAGTTGGAAAAATTAAGGTTAGGGCATGCATAAGTGGGGCCCACTCTTATTAAAATCCGATCACGCACGTATCCCAAAGAGGCACACCATTGAAGGAACCAAAATAAAATATCAGATTGGAAAAATAAAATGACTTATTTTCCAAACGAGTCCACCAGAAATAGGGTGTCAAATCACCAGAAATATGGTTTAATCCACCAAAAATATCAGTGGTATTTTCGGTGGCCAAAACAGAGGGTAAAAGTCAAATTTTTACTTCACCAGAAATAGACACCGGATTCATGCCCAGTGTTTCTAGTGAGCTGTTTCTGGTGGATTCAACACGTATATATATAGGCTCAGGTCTTGGTTATTTCACACAAAACCCTATTTGCTCTTGTGGGAGAGGTGTGAAAATGGCCAAGAAGTATTTTGCTACCCATTTCATACCTTCCTCTCACTATTTCATGATCGATCGGCGCTGCATTTGCATCCAAGATATGTTTCCCCTCTCTGTAACCTAGTTTTATGATTTTCTTCTCTGTGAGTTTTGAATCAACCATTTAACTAGGTTTTCCATTGCAATTCCTTAGGAATCATCTTGCAACGATGTTTGGATTTCATGTACGTACCCGACGTGCTCTTATACAAGAGGAGCAAGACGCCGCTGATCAATTCAATTGAATCTTGTTCTGTTTTGTGGTTGAGCAAGACCGTTGGGAATTCTTTGAGCACCGTAAAGTAGACCTGAAAGTCTATGTGAGGACCAACAACTTCGGCACGTTCCATCTTTGTCAACGATTTGAGGAGATTGGGTGGTACTGCATCCTAAAACCCAACAGATACTACTACCCCACATTGGTTAGGCTATTCTACTCTAACATGGAATGCATGAACTGGGGTACTGAAGAGATGCGGATCACCTCTTATGTAAAGGGGGTAGAAATCTCCTTCGACATGGGGCAGCTGGCCAATATTTTGATGATCAGCAATGCAGGTGATCTAGTGTACTACCCACCTCGGACTCCAGCCTATAACTTACAGAGTTCCGATACCCTTCAAGAGGTAGACAATATGCTAACTAAGGAGGCCAGTGGATGGGATCGCATAGTCAACTACCTTGCCACTCCGAAGGTTGTCTCTTGGGTAGTCTAGCTGAACATCCTCCCCACCTGTGGGCACTACGATGAGGTATCCGTATTGCATGCCTATGTGACTTACTGCGTATACATGGGGGTGTAGATATGTCTTCCTTACCTCTTAATGTGGACTATGGTAATTTGGTCCAAGGGGTAGGATCACCGAGTTGGGAACCTATGCTATGGGAGGATATTGACTGACATCTTCTACCACTTTGGGGTGGACTTGGAGGGTGAGGAACGCTTGGGTGAAGAGGTTACAGACTTCAACCAAGATTCTCTGAGGAAGATGACCATAGATCTATGGGAGGTGACTCCTATTCCTGAAGAGGGTCAGTAGCCTACGGAGGTAGAGAGTGGTGGTGCCAGTGATGTTAGTGGTGTAGGAGGAGAAGCTGTTGGGGTTGGTGGGGTTCCACCACCTGACCCCCAGGATATGGGTTCTATGGCTGCTTCTACATCTTAGAGTACTAGGGGTGTGAGGCCTTACAGTCTCAATGAGATTATAGCCTGTCTGGATACCACTATATTACTGATGAGGAGCATAGATGGCCGCCTCAAGAGCATGGATAGGACCTATTGTCTTATGGGCAATAGAGTGGCCTACCTAGAGGCATAGATGCAGGCGATGGTCTTCCATCTTGGTATTCCAGTGCCTCCTCCAGGAATGCATGGTATGAACCAGTCTCAGGGCCAAGGACAAAACCAACAGTAGCAGTAGCAAGAGTAGTGGCATGTTTGCTACTATAGCATTTAGGATTTCCCTTTTTATGTTTTATTTGAGTTTGATGTTTTAGGTTTAGTTGAAATTTTACATTATGTAAGTTGCTTCAGTTGTTTAATTTCCTAAACTTAGGCTAGTTAGGATTTCATGCTTTCAGCAATTTAATTTGATAAAAAGTGTAAGCTGTGTATTCAAGTTCTCTATTATAATGAAACGGCCTTAACACCTATACTTATCTCTGAATTGTGCAATCTCTGTTATTGTTGTCTTTAAGATTTTTATTTAATCCTAATTTCTCCAAAATCATGGTTTGGCTGAGATTGTGAGTTAAGGCAGAGCATCACGCTGTGAAACCATAGCTGTCACATCCCATTTCTGGTAGACCCAACATACCATTAGGAATACTAGCATTGTGAGTAAGACACGTTCCTGTCTTACAATCTACCAGGATCTCTGATAGCAACACCTTAATATTTTCACAATCTCACCTCACAAACCAACATAAGCAGTGAAATCAGAGTGTAGTAGCGAAATCATAAATGAAAATAGGGAAAATGTCTAATGATAATATAACAGCGATAACCAAGTTATTCTGTTACGTTCACCCATGACGTACGATATAATCTCAAAAATAATATAAAGTCCACAGTTATACCCAAAAGTATCAAAATATGATGTACACTCTCACGGTGCGGCGTAAGCACAGTCCTAATCGCAAGCACAGTCTTGATCGTGCTCCTCCGCTTCTGGTATCCACCAGTCGCTCACACCATACTCTGACCCAGAAGATACTAGGTCACCCACCATCGGCACCATGGTACCTGCATCATCATCTAAAAAGGGGTGTATACGTGGGGTGAGCTTTCCAATCGCTCAGTGAGGGGTGGCAGCAAGCACATCCAAGCAAGATAATAGCAGTAATAATTTATGATGTATGATCATGAAAATTAAACATAGTCCATTATTATCGTGATGCAATTCATTTATTTATTATTCACCTAACAATACAAACTAAGTCTGGTAAATGCTACTACGGCGCATTAGGTTGTGTCCCTCATCTCAGAAACGACGTCGACTATGCAGCGATACAAACCCTAGCCATGATTAGAAGCCTACCGGTCCCCGTATACATCCATGGGTCACCCAGCAAACCCCTGATAACCCCCTCTTGGCAGTAATGACACCGGTAACACATCGGCAATGCTGGACAGGTTCCTACCTCCGGCAACAATCACATCCTACCGTGGGAGTGGCACTTCAGAAAGGCACATCAAACATACCACAATGGGTTATCCAATACCTCAACCCCTATTGGCAAGCATGTGTAGCATAGGGAGTGATATCTAACCATATATATACGATATACCTTGATAATGATACAGTTAGTATGGACTACGCAATACCGGAGAGACCTCAGCCACAAAGTGTAATCCATCTCCAAATACAGTCCCGGGTACACGATACCAGAGAGACCTTGGCCACAAAGTAAAACCTGAGACCATTTACCTAATCTAGAATGCAAACAGCAGTTGAGTATGGACTACGCAATACTGGTAAGACCTCGATCACAAAGCACATCCATTTCCAAATGCAATCCCGGGGTACACGATACCAGCAAGACCTTGGCCACAAAGTGTAACTCGTGACTACAACTAACTTTTATGCACATAATCAATGCATGAATGCAAGATACATATAAAAATCATGGCATCAATACCACCTCGGCCATGTCGGATTCCATCTCACACACGCAACCAAACAAACAACGATCACAGTACCGGTACTACCTCCCCACACCGGATCCCATCATACATCTCCATACAATTCATATCATGATCATAAAATGATAATTTCAATTAAACATAAAATTCTAAGCATGTGAGCAATTTATCAAATAATAAGCATTTCCAAAAATAAACACAATCCATCCCTCACCTTGTTGATCTCTGTTTGTTTTAGGGTTTAAGTAAGGCTATCGATCAATCCAATCAATTCTGGCTTTGGGGCACGTACCCATCACTATCTTAGACACAAAGAAAATTATACATCAGTACGCATCAGGAACATCAGGAGGGACCGATGCAAGTCACTGCCAAAATGTACAGACACTGTCTCCCAATGACAGTAATGTCACCGAAAACAACCACCGGAAACAGGGCATTTCCACCAAAAATATCAGACCTGTTTCTGGTGGAGGTAATAGAGAGCACATAAGGTTCCATGCCCACTGGAAATATGCCACCGAAAATAGACCCAATAGATCCGGTGGGCTATTTTTGGTGGTGGTTCAGGTCAATCCAACTAATTTGGGGCTTTCTGGCTCGAACTCGATTGTCAGGATTTGTTCTAAGGAGTTTGTAAGGGATGTTCCTAGAATCATTCTAAGCCAAGAAAATTTTAATTCCACTAAGCCATTTGGGAGATATGTCGATCGAACGATTGAAACCTTAGTTAGTCTTTTGGCATTACATGTTGTGAGAGCTCACCGGGCTTGGTTCGAGCTCGGCAACAACATCGGGAGGTTAGAACACTCATCCTACAAATTTAACATGGTGTGTACACCAAGATTCCATCCATACCGAGCTTTGTCTAGGTAGAAATGAAGAGAGAGAGTGGTATGGGAGGTTATACTTACCTCCGGTAGTGATTCCGGCAACAAGGCGACAACTGGCACCAAGGTATGCCTCCAATCCCCTTCTCCTTCCTCTTCTTCTTCTTTCCTCTCCACCTTTTCTCCTCTCCTATGTTGGGCACAAGGGAAATGAGAAAATGAATCCTCATTTTCCAACTTATAACCTAAGTCGGCCTTAGGGTCTGTTTGGTTTGGACCTCTTTCAAACCAATCGGGTTAAAATGAAATTCAGGGCATGAGGACCGGCACATTTAGGTCCACAAGGTGCCTACATCAAGAGGAAGGTGTGGAGAATGATTTGGGATCATTGGGAACTATTTACGATGCTAGTGGCAAGAACCATGGGCATCAAAACCTCGATAGCAACCTGTCAACCCATTGAAAATAGGCACCGAATTCAGGCTGCTTCTGGTAGCTTGCTTTCGGTGGTCAAGACATCTTTCTGTCTTGACAGCCTGCTGTCCCATGGTTGGTCTCGCACGGGTGGTTGCTCTTGGACATGCCCAAGGCTTTTTGGTAATTATAATGCATGCCTGAAATCAAGTGTGGGGAGTCAGGTTAGTTACCGTCTGGGATCGGAAGGTATGAATCCCCTCTAGTTAGATAGGCACATGATGCATGAACATATGGGGTCATCTCTACCCCTTCAACAATGAGCAGCCATGAGCCAAAACTAGGTCGTACTTTCGATCTCCTATCTGAGGCCTATCACAATAGTTCAAATTAGACCGGATTAGGGCATGGGTGTAACATTTGGATAATCTTCTAATTTGATGTGGAAATCCCCTCCATGACCTTAGTGCTTTAAGTGAGTGAAAAGCAGGAAATCTTCAATAAAAATTTTCAGAAAAAAAGACAACCATGAGATTCAAAGTTGAGACCTCCTAGTGAGCAAGGGAATTTTGCACACCATAGCTCAGCAACTATACTAGGTAGTTGTTGTTGGAGAGATATGACGTCCGATAATGTTTAAAGCCTTTAAAATATAAAAACTACAAAAAGAGAGTAAAACCTAAGGTAGTTCCATTCTAAATATGTAAAATGCATGTTTTACTACCCTAGATTTCATATATAAATGTGCTCATCAAAATTTCCCCACACTTAGACTTTGCTAGTCCCCGTGCAAAACAAAAACAAAAAGAATAAAAAGAAAAAACCTAACTCACTTTCGTAGGAATCACGGTTGCACTTAGCATGTGCAACAAGCCTTTAAACCCCTACGTCACCCTTGGTGGACGAGTTGTGTCTCGTGGGTGTTTGCAGTGAGTATACACCCAAAGTTCAGAATAACAAATCCCAACCTTGGCTAAAGGTAAGGGTCATACCGATCCAGAGCAAAGATAATTCCTCTTACAAAGGACCCCCACACTTGAACTTTTATTACCCCATATCAATTCTAGGCACTAGCATATTTCTTAATTTGGAACTCACTGCATCTCTTCCAAAACATCCTTATCTTAAGGCAAAACCACTTGTGAAGAAATAGGGAACCAATGACTAAGGTATTGGAGTGTTTTTGACTAAACATGTTACCAAGCATTAATGACATTTGCACATTTTTTTATCCTATTTTTGCTTAATAAACTCTATTCTACTCCACTACTTTTGGCCTAAATGACATGGTGGAGCAAACACCAAACACCCAAGTTATTATGTAGCTTCGCTTTTTGCATATGCCCACAAAGACAGTGATGCTCATGGTTTTAAGTATCGGTGCGTATCGTGCCGTATCGGCCGATACGTATCCGTATCGGTAGGCATCGGCACGATACATACCGATACGCTACGGGGAATTTTGGGCCCCCTTTTACGTATCGTTGTATCGTGCGTATCGTACCGTACCGTACCGTATCGGTACCGATACGTACGATACTCTACGATACGAACTTTTGAAAATCTGGAAATTCCCGAGAGTATCGGTACGTATCGGTATGTATCGACCGTATCGTGCAGTATCGAGCCGTATCGTACTGTATCGGTACCGTATCGGTACGTATCGACTGAAAATATGAAAATTCCCGTGAATGTGCCTTTTATTGTTTGAAACAAACACTTCAAACTCTCACCAATAGTTTTCTATATTTCTCTTCTTTCTTTCCCTTTGATTCACACACCTTTTTGGAGACTCAAATGGTAGATTGAAAGAAACATTGTCGAAGTGAATGGTTCAAAGAAGGAGAAAAACATAGTCCAAGAAGAACCTTGAACTTGAAAGTTGAAAAATTTGAATAGTAAGTTCTTGAATCTTTACTCACTTTTTTCAATTTTAACCTTAGATTTTCAAGTTTTTTTACAAATCTAAGGTTCATCATAGGGGTGTCAACCGGTCGGGTCGGTTCGGTTTCGATCGGGCTTAGTCGGGCTTAAAGACTTTCAAAGGCTACACCGTGTCCGCCCATTTAACTAATCGGGCTTAGTTATTGAGGGCATGGTACACTTTATATTCGGTCGGTCGGCCTCGGGCTATAATCGGGCCACCTTAATCGGGCTTTAGTCGGGCCTTAATTGGGCTACGGACATGTTTAATGTTGAACGGGCTTTAACCGGTTTTTAAACGGACCCTCTTTAAAATGTGCTCTTATATTCCGGCCCACTCATGCAAACCCAAAAAAATGATAATAAATTAATAAATGATACCAAATATAACCATTATTTAAAATATGAACATGTTTTTACTTTTTAGTTTTTACTTTCTAATTTGGGGGGTAAAATAGGTATTCTACAATCATTAAAGGGTCGGGCTAGGCCAGTGCACAATAGGCCGGTCTCGATCGGGTGTTAAACGGTCGGTCTCGGTCGGGCGCCCGACGGTCCAAGTAGCAAAACCAAGACCGACTGTTTATAAACGGGCCGGGCTCAAGCCCGACACGTTTAATAAACAGTCCGGGCTGGACCGATCAATAAACGGTCGGTCCCGATCGGTTTAGTCGGTTCGGGCCACGAATTGACACCCCTAGTTCATCATACTTAGAATCACATTTTGTGCATCATTATTACATGAAATCATTGGATTTATAAGGATTTACAAACTTTTTTCAAGAGAAAATGAGGGTTTCAATTTATTTCAAATTTCTTAGATCTACTTATGCTCAATGATTAAAAATGTTTAGATTTTTTATATGTTATGTAAAAACAAGTGTTCTACAACTTCCATGGAAAATTTTGATTTTTCTCAAAAAAATATATTTGTCTATCAGTACCATACCCTCATCATTTTGAACATTTTCAACTCAATATATTTGTCTATCAATACGATACCTTCCACTTAAGTATTTATGCATTCTACATGTTATATATAACTTTTTTTAACTATTTTTTTATGCAAAAGTGTATAAAAATGTGTTCCCTATCCATTTATATGCGTATCTTTAGCGTATCTTAGCGTATCTCCGATACGATACGATACCCTCCGATACGTATCTTAATTTTGACCGACCGATATGGTGACCGATACCGATACTTTAATCCTTGGTGATGCTAGAGTTCTTTTAAAATTTTCCTCCCTAGGAATTTTGATCAAGACACCATGCTTCCTGAGACGCAATGCCCTGTCTAGTTTATGGGAATCAATTCTTATTCTTTTTTATACCACATTTCACACTTCATTTAAAATTATGCATTTGTTAACTCATGCCATATTAAAAAGAAGGTATCAACTCTAAATTAAAAAATACAAGGAACCCATAGACTTACATATGGTCCAAGACCATAAAATAGGGGTTTCTTATTTTTCAAAAGAAAGTCTCATCTCAAGACACATGCTTGTTTCTTTCTTCTCAATAGGGTTTTTATATGTTCAAAATGGGTACCTTAATCAAAAATTTTATTTTCATACATCAAGCAACCAAATGGTATGATCATTAGCCAAAAACCAAAGTAGGAGTTCCTCCTTAGAAAGCTCAAAAACTAAAAGAAAAACAAATAAAACAAAGTGAAAAAGAAAAAAACTGGTGTCCCTCCCCCACATTTAAGTCATGCAGTATCCTCAATGCATGAAAAGAATATAAAGCGAAGACAATGCAAGGGGGTCATACCTGATTAAAAGTTAGTCATCAGTGTAAAGAGGTTCATAGAGATCTATGACCTCTTCACTACCAGTAGAAGGAAACTCAAGGCATGGTTTTAAACGCTGACCATTAACCTTCGAAATTACCCCTGTTCCTAGATTCAAAATTTCCATAGCCCCATAGGGATATATATTATGGATAATAAACGGGCCATCCCATCAAAATTTAAGCTTACCAAGGAAAAGATACAATCGAGAGTTGAACAATAAGACCTTATCACCAATTACAAAACATTTGCATAGAATGTGCCTATCATGAAAAGCTTTGGTCTTTTCCTTGTAAATCCTAGAACTTTCATAGGCATCATTCCTAAGTTCCTCAAACTCAGATAGTTGGAGCCTACGATGAATTCCCGCATCAGGCAAATCAAAATTGAGCTTCTTGATGGCCCAAAAGGCCATATGCTCCAACTCAACTAGTAAGTGACAGACTTTCCCATATACCAAATGGTAGGAAGACTAACCAAGGTCAGTCTTGAATGCAGTCCGATGGGCCCACAAGGCATCAATGAGCCTAAGGGACCAATCCTTACGGTTGGGATTAACAGTTTTCTCCAAGATTTGTTTGATTTGCCTATTAGACACCTCCACTTGGCCACTAGTTTGGGGGTCATAAGGGGTAGATAACTTATGGTGATCCCATACTTTTTCATTAAGGCCTCAAAAGGCCGATTGCAAAAACGAGTACCCCTATCACTAATTATTGCACATGGTGCACCAAAGCGGGAAAACTATTCTCTTTGAGAAACTGGACCACCACTTTGTTGTCATTAGATTTAAAAGTTATCGCCTATATCTATATAGAAATATAATCAACGATCAAAAGTATGTACAAATTCTCAAAAGAATTAGGTAATGGTCCCATGAAATCAATACTCCATATATTAAAGATCCCAACTACCAAAAATGGGTTGAGAGGCATCATGTTCCTCTTATTGATACGACCAAAAGACTGGCAGGCGGGACAAGCCTTGTAAAAATCAAAAGCATCTCTAAAAAGAGTGGGCCAATAAAATCTGCATTAGAGAACCTTTGCGGAAATCTTCTTAGGTCTAAAGTGTCCATCACATACATGATCATGGCAAAAAGAGAGAATGGAATGCTACTCATGATCAAGAACACATCGTCGGATAATCTGATCCAGATATATCTTAAACAAATAAGGATCATCCCAAAAAAAGTACTTAACTTGGGAATGAAACCTATACTTATCTTGGGTGGACCAGTGATCTGGAGTCACACCTGAAGCTAAGAAGTTGACAATGTCAGCAATCCATGGTTCAGTGGACACTGCAAATAACTGTTCATCTGGAAAATTCTCGATGATTGGAGAATCAATAGTCAAGGAATTGGAAAATCAGGATAAATGGTCTGTAACTAGGTTTTTAACTCCTTTCTTATCCCTAATATCCAAATCAAACTCTTACAAAATTAAAACCCACCTAATGAGACGGGCTTTGGCATCCTTCTTCTGAACTAGGTATCTTAGAGCAGAATGATCAGTATACACCACTACATGTGAACCAACTAAGCAAGATCGAAACTTTTATAATGCAAACATAACAGATAAAAATTCTTTTTCAGTGGTTGTATAATTGAGTTGTGCATCATTTAAGGTCCTACTAGCATAGTAAATGACAGTGGACAACTTATTAATCCTTTAACCTAAAAACGCTCCTATGAAAAAATCCAAAGCATCACACATCAGTTCAAAAGGTTCAGTCCAAACAGGTGATTGAACAATGGGTGAATTGGTCAACTCCTTCTTATGTTGCTTGATGGATTCTAGGCACTCTTTAGAAAACTTAAAAGTTTGATCTTTGGCAAGTAATAAAGTGAGAGGTCAGGCTAACTGACTAAAGTTCTTAATAAACCTTTTGTAGAAGCCCGCATGCCCTAGAAAAGATTAGACGTCCTTAACAGATTGAGGAGTTGGTAAATTATCAATAATCCACTTTGACTCTATCTACTTTAATTCCCTCCTTGGATATTACATGGCCTAAAACAATACCATATTTAACCATAAAATGGCATTTCTCCCAATTCAAAATCAAATTCTTAGATATGCACCTTTTCAAAACTAGAAAAAGATGATGAAGACATTCAGAATAGGAATTTCCATGAATTGAAAAGTCATCCATAAATACTTCTAAGAATATTTTGACATGTCAGAAAAGATGCTCATCATGCATCGTTGGAACGTAGCAGGGGCATTGCAAAACCCAAAGGGCATAAGCTTGTAAGCAAATGTTCCATATAGGCGTGTAAAAGTGGTCTTGTGTTGGTCCTCTAAAGTAATTGGGATTGGGTTATAGTCGGAATATCCATCAAGAAAATAATAGTATTCATGTCCAGCTAACCTCTCTATCTGGTCAATGAATGGTAATGGGAAGTGGTCCTTCCAAGTTGCCACATTAAGTTTCCTGTAGTCTATGCATACTCTCCACCCTGATTGGACACGGGTTGGAATTAGTTCATTATTGGTATTGGAAACTACAGTCACACCAGATTTCTTAGGAACTACGTAAACTGGACTTACCCATTGGTTGTTAGAAATAAGATAAATTATTCCATGATCCAAGTACTTTAAGATCTCTTTTTTAATGGCTTCTATCATCACTGAGTTAGCTCTTCTTTAGGGTTCCGTGGATGGTTTGGGAGATTGTGTTGTAGAAGGTATCCCTTGATATTAGCCATGGTCCAACCTAGGGCTTCCTTATTATCTTTTAACACTTTAAGTAACTCCTCTTCCTGGTTAGAAGTCAAATTTGAAGAAATTATTACAGGAAGAGTCTGGTCAAGCCCTAGGAAAGCATACCTCAAATTAGATGACAATTCCTTAAGATCTAGCTTAGGGGGCTCAACTATGGAAGGTTTGGGAATTGAATTAGAAAGGGGTCCTAAGGGCTCCATAGGTGTGTGAAGACTTAGGACTTCAGAAAATAAAGTTTCACTATCATCATCCAACTCATCTCTACACTCTTGAAATTCTGAATATCAAAGTTGGTAATTAAACCATCAAAAAAATCCAAAAAATCCTCAAGCGTATTGATCTCTTCTTCCATATGTGGTTGCTTGCCTATCCTAAATATGTTAAACTCAACTGTTTGGTTGTCAAAAGATAACCTTAGGAAACCATTCCGGCAATTGATTAATGCATTACTGGTAGCCAAGAATGGTCTTCCTAGAATTATTGGGATCTCATCCTTGGTTGATAAAGGCTTGGTATCTAACACAATGAAATCAATAAGAAAAATAAATTCCCCCACCTTTAGTAAGACATCCTCAACCATCCCTTTAGGAATCTTAACAGACCTATCTGCCAACTGAAGGTAGTTCCAGTGGCTTTCAATTCTCCCAATCCTAGTTGTTTGTACATATGGCAAGGTAAAAGATTCACACTTGTGCCAAGGTCAAGTAAGGCATGCTCAATGTAGGTGTTGCCTATGACACAAGATATGGTAGAGCTCCTTGGATCCTTATACTTGGCTACTATAGGCTGAGTAATTATGGAACTAATGTTACCTGCCAAGAACGCCTTTTTAGGCACACTAGTGATACATTTATGAGTACAAAAATCTTTCAGTACCTTTGCATAGCCGGGGATCTGGGATATGGCATCCAAAAGAGGGATGTTCACTTCTACCTTTTTCAAGTCTTCTAAAATTTTATCCATAGAAGCAGTCTTCTTTTTGTTTACCAAGCGATTAGGAAATGGGATAGGAGGAACATAAGGACTGTTAGGGATTTTTCCTTTTTCAGAAGAATCATTTTTGGTTTCCTCAACCGAATCATCTTTAGTTTCAGAAGAATCCTTAGGTTCATCAGACGTACCTGGAATAAGAAGCACACTTGTGTCCTCAATTGAAGGAGAGTTAACAGGAGTAATAGATGGGGAAGATTTAGGAATACTCTACTAATACTCTCTACCACTCCTAAGGGCATAAACAACATTACACTGGTTAAAGGGCCCTTGTTGGGTCTGACCTTGTATTATATTCAGTGGTTCATTAGTTGGTGCTTGTAAACTAACAGGCTGATGATGCCTAAGGTTAGGCTCTGGTTGACCGGGTAAAGTTCTCTTCTCCCTCTCACACATAATTGAGACAACTTGGGTGAGTTCTCTCATAAGATTTTGATGGCTTGTCATAAAGAGGGCCATATTTTTTTCCAAGTCACTTATTCTACTTGCCTTTCCAATGTTGATAAACCCAGGGGGTTGCTGATAAGATGATAGGAGAGGGGCCTTAGGAAAACTAGCCTGAGGTCCTACATTTGACCTAGGAAAAGTATTTTGGAAAAAAGATTGTTCTGCAAAGGGAGACCTTTGGGGTCCAGGTTAATCTTGATTATTGAAATTGGAAGGCCCTGCTTAGTTGCCTTGATTCCAGGAGAAATTTGGGTGATTTCTCCATCCTGGATTATAGGTGTTACTATATGGGTTATTCTGGTATAAGGCATTAACACTATCATTAGAAGTACCCCCAGAGGTGTTGGGGCATTCTTCTATGACATGTCTAGGGGACTGGCACCAAGCATAAATCTTAACCAAATTGACTGATGATGGCTCTCTAGGAATAATAGCCTCAATCCTCTTGAATAGGCTATCCAAATGGGCTTCATTGGCTACTATCCTATCCATCAAATATCCATTCCCTCCTATGGTTCTTTCACACTCTTGGGTTGATTCCCACTCACGGGCTTTGTCAGCTAAGTCAAGTAAGAATTCCCATGCCTTTCCTTCATTTGTAAAGGATGTGAATCCCTCAGGGCACATAGACTTTATCATTTGTTTGGTTGGGTAATCAATACCCTCATAAATTATTTGACATAAATGCCATAAGTCTAGGCCATGGTGATGGCATTCTTGGAGTAGATCCTTAAATCTCTCCATAAGTTTGGAAAAGAACTCGCTAGGCTTTTGCCTAAATTGAAGGATATCACTTCTAAGCTTATTAGTCTTGTAAGTTGGGAAAAACTTCTTAAGGAAGAAAACTGTGAACTATTCCCATGAGGTTATGGAATTTGTGGGTAACCCATACAACCACGTCTAAGCTTGGTCTTTCAATGCAAAAGTTATAAACCTAAGCTTAACAGCATCATCAAAAAATTGTTGGATCTTAATTATAACACATACCTCTTCAAATTCCCTAAGAAATAGGTATCCATCCTTAGAGGTCAACCCATGGAAGTGGGACAACATAGTGATGTATTGAGACTTGAGTTTAAAATTATTGCCCTGGGTTTGTGGTAGAACCTATGCAAGAAGGTTGGGTTGTTCTAGCAGGGTAGAACCTATTTTTCAGAGATTTAGGTAGAGAGTTTTACTACTGGTCTCCCATATTGAAGGGTTTTAAAGAGAGCAAATGTATAGGGTCACTACTTTTTGGATCTCTTCTTTCTAACTGATTCTTAGTATTACGTACCCACTTAACACTCATACAATAGAAAACTACCCACAACTTGTTACACCCGTGCCCTAATCGGGTATAATTTGAAACTATTGTGACAAGCCCTAGATCGGAGATAGGAAGTACGATCGGGTTTTGGCTCACGGTTGTGCATTGCCGAAGGGGTAGGGATGACCCCACATGTTCATGCATTGCATGCCTATCTAGCTGGAGGGGGTTCATACCTTCCAATCCCATACGGTAAGTGACCCGACTCCCCACACTTGATTTTTGACATGCATCATAATTGTCGAAAGGCTTGGAGCATGTCCAAGGGCAGCCACCCATACGAGGCCAACCATAGGATGGCAAGCTGTCAAGATAGAAGACCACAGGAAACAAGCCACCGGAAGCAGCCTGGGCATGAATCTGGTGCCAATTTCTGGTGGGTACACTGGTTGCTGCCGAGGTTTCGATGCCCATGGGTCCCACCACTCGCATCATAAATGGTTTCAGATGATCCCAAATCATCCTCCACACCTTCCTCTTGATGTGAAAACCTTATGGACCTAAATGTGTGGGTCCACGTGTCCTGAAACTCATTTTAACCTGATTGGTTCAAAAGAGGCCCAAACCAAATGGACCCTAAGGCCCAACATAAGTTAAAAGTTGGGAAATGAGTATTCATTTCCTCATTTCCCTTTGTGCCCAATGTAGGAGAGGATAGAAAGAGAAGATAACAGAAGAAGAAGGTTGGAGGCTTACCTTGGTGCCGGTTGTTGCCTTGTCGTCGGAATCACTGTCGGAGATAAGTACAACCTCCTATGCCACTCTCTCTCTTCATTTTGACCTACAAAAAGCTATAAATGGATGGACTCTTGGTGTACACACTATATTAGGATTGTAGGATGGGTGTTCTAACCTCCCGGTGTTGTTGTCGAGCTCGAACCAAGCCTAGTGAGCTCGGGTAACATGTAATGCCAAAATACCAACTAGGATTTTGATTGTTCGATCGATGTATCTCCCAAACGGCTTAGTGGAATTGAGATTTTCTTGGGTTAGAATGATGCTAGAAACATCCCCTATAAACTCCAGCGAACAAATCCCGATGATCGGGCCCGAGCAAGAAAGCCCCAATTCGAGTCGGACCTTTCTATGTCCATTAAAAATATGGCACAGGAAGCACTATAGCTATTTCTGATGGGTTGTTTCTAGTGGATAAATGAGCCTAATGTGCTCTCTAATACCTCCACTAAAAACAGGATAATATTTCTGGTGGAAATGCCCTATTTCTAGTGGGTGTTTCCGGTGACAGTACTATCACCTAAGAACTGTGTCAGTACCCTTTGTGGGTGACCTGTGTGGGTCCCTCCCAAAATTTTTGACACGTACTAATGTATAACTCCCTTGTGTATAGGATAGTGACATGCACGTGCCCCAAAGCCTGAATTGAATTGATCGATCGATGGCCGCACTTGAACCCAAACACAACCGATCGTAAAATAGGTGAGGGATGGACTGTGTTTATTTTTGAAATGGTTATTATTTATTTAATTTCTCACATGCTTAGAATTATATGTTTAATTGAAATTTTTATTTTATGATCATAATATGAATTGTATAGAAATGTATGACAGGATTCGGTGTGGCCGAGGTGGTACTGGTACCGTGATCCCTGTGTGTTTGGATGTGTATGTGTGTGTGTGTGTGAGATAGAATCTGGCGTGGCCGAGGTGGTACTAGTGTTGTGATTGCTGTATGTATGTTGCATTCATGCATTGACTATGTGCATTAAAGTTAGTTGTAGTTGCAGATTACACTTTGTGGCTAAGGTCTCGCTGGTATCGTATACCTCGGGACTACATTTGGAAATGGATACGCTTTGTGGCTGAGGTCTTGCCGGTGTTGCGTAGTCCATACTCAATTGTGATATGTATGCTAGATTAGGTAAATGGTCTCGGATTACACTTTGTGGCCAAGATCTCTCTAGTATCATGTACTCAGGACTGTACTTGGAGATGGAGTACACTTTGTGGCCGAGGTCTCTCCGGTATCGTGTAATCCAAACTAACTGTATCATTATGAAGGCATGTAGTATATATGTGGTTAGGTATCACTCCCTATACTACGCACCCTTGCCAACAGGGGTTGAGGTGTTGGATAACCCATTGTGGTATGTTTGATGAGACTTTTCAAATTGCCACGTCCACGGTACGATGTGATTATTATCGAAGGTGGAAACCTATCCAAGGTGGCCGATGTGTTACTGGTGCTGTTACTGCCAGGAGGGGATTATCAGGGGTTTGCTAGGTGACCCATGGAAGCATACGGGGACCGAAAGGCTTCTAATCACGACTAGGGTTTGTATCGCTGCATAGTCAATGTCATTTTCGAGACGAGGGATACAGCCTAATGTGCCATAGTAGCAATTACCAGACTTAGTTTGTATTGTTAGGTGGATAATAAATAAATGAACTGCATCACGAGCATCATGGACTATGAGTTTAATTTTCATAATCATGCATCATAAATTATTACTGTTATTATCTTACTTAGATGTGCTTGCCCCACCCCTCACTTAGCTAGTTAGAAAGCTCACCCCACATATACACCCCCTTTTAGATGATGATGCAGGTACCATGGTGCCCATGGTGGGTGACCCAGTATCTTCTGGGTCAGAGTATATTGTGAGTGACTGGTGGATGTCGAAAGCGGAGGAGCATGACCAAGACTATGCTTACGACCACTGTGCTTATGCCGCACTGTGAGATTGTATATCATATTTTGATATTTTTGGATATAGCTATGGATTATACATAATCATGGGGTTATAAGTATATGTCATGGATGGATGTAACAGAATAACTTAGTTATTTCTATTATATTACCATTAGATGTTTCTCCATTTTACTTATAATTCCGCTACTATACTTTGATTCCGCTGCTTATACTGGTTTGTGATGTGAGATTGTAAAAATGTTAAGGTACTGCTATCAGAGATCCTGGTACATTGTAAGACAGGTACGTGTCTTACTCACACCGTTGGTATTCCTAATGGTAAGTTGGGTCTGCCGGGAGTGGGGTGTGATAGCTATGGTATTAGAGCGCGATGTTCTGCCTTAACTCACAATCTCAGCCAAACCATAATTTTGGGAAAACTAGGATTAAATAAAAATCTCAAGACAACAATAATAGAAATTATACAATTAGGAGACAAGCATAGGTGTTAAAGCCATTTCATTATAATAAAGAACTTGAATACACAACTTACACTTTTTATAAAGTTAAAGTACAGAAAGCAAGAAATCCTAACTAGCCTAAGACTAGGAAATTAAACAAACTGAAGCATATGACATAATTAAAAGGGTTCAAATAAACCTAAAACATCAAACTCAAATAAGACATAAAGAGGGAAATCCTAAAAAACTACAGTGGCGTGCATGCCACTACTCTTGCTGCTGCTGCTACTGGTTCTGTTCTTGGCCCTGAGCTTGGCTCGGACCATGCGTTCTTGGATGAGGCACCATAATGCCAAGGTGGAAAACCATTGTCTGCATCTATGCCTTTGGGGAGGCCACTCTATTGTCCATAAAATAATAGGTCTTATCCATACTCTCAAGGCGGCGGCTGTCTATACTCCTCATCAATGACATAGTGGTATCCAAACGGGCCATAACGTCGTTGAGACCATAAGGCCTCACACCCCTAGTGCTCTGAGATGTAGAAGCTGCCATAGAACCCATAGCCTGGGGATCAGGTGGTGGAGCCCCATCAACCCAGCAGCTTCTCCTCCTGCCTCACCGGCACTGCCACCCTCTACCTCCATAGGTTGCTGACCCTCTCCTAGAATAGGTGTCACCTCCCGTAGATCTATGGTCATCTTCCTTAGAGAATCTTGGTTGAAGTCTGTGACCTCTTCACCCAAGCGTGCCTCACCCTCCAAGTCTACCCCAAAGCGGCAGAACATGTCAGTCAATATTCTCCCATAGCATAGGTTCCCTACTTGATGGTCCTGCCCTTCAGACCAAGTTACCATGTTCCACAAGGCAGGTGTATCTGCGACTCATGTACATGCAGTATGTCACATAGGCTTGCAGGACGGATACCTCATTATAATGTCCACAGGTGGGGAGGACATTCAGTTGAATCGCATGGTAGACAACCTTGGGAGTAGCAAATTAGTTGACTGAATGGTTCCATCCCTGGGCTTTCTTAGTCAGCATGTCATTGATCTCTTGGAAGGTATCGGGACTCTAAAATTCATATATTGGAGTCCAAGGTGGGTAGTACACTAGATCACCTGCATTGCTGATCATCAAAGTATTTTCCAGTTGCCCCATGTCAAAGGAGATATCCACCCCCTTCACATAGGAGGTGATCCGCATCTCTTCAGTACCCTAGTTCATGCATTCCATGTTGGAGTAGAATAGCCTGACCAAGGTGGGGTAGTAGTATCGATTGGGTTTCAGGATGTGGTACCACCCGATTACCTCAAACCATTGACGAAGACAAAACACCATGAAAGTTGTTGGTCCTCACATAGACTCTTGGGTCGATGTTGTGGCACTCAAAGAACTCCCAACGGTCTCTCTCAACCACAGAGTGGAACAAGATTGGGTTGAACTACTCAGCGGCATCTTGCTCCTCTTGTATAATAGTACATCGGGTACGTACACGGCGTACAGACATTGTTGCAAGATGATCCCTAAGGATTTGGAATGGAAAACCTAGTTAAAAGGTTGCATGCAAAACTCACAGAGAAGAAAATCATAAAAGCTAAGTTACAGAGAGAGAAAACATACCTTAGATGCGAATGCGGCTCCAATCGATCGTGAAATAGCATGAGGAAGGTAGGAAATGGGTAGCAAAAGACTCCTTGGCTGTTTCCATACCTTTCTCACAAAGTAAATAGAGTTTTGTGTGAATAACCCAAGGCCCGAGCCTATTTATGGCTGACTTGGTGCCACTGGAAACACTGGGCATGCTTTCGATACCTGTTTCCGATGAAAGGGAAAGATTAGTTTTAGCCACTGTTTTTCTCACCAAAAATATTAGTTTTAGCCACTGTTTGCTCACCGAAAATACCCCTGATATTTCCAGTGGGTTAATCCAAATTTTTGGTGGTTTGACTCCTTGTTTCCAGTGGATTCAATTAAAAAAAAAATCATGTTAAATTTTCAAACCTAAGGTTTTATTTAGGTCCTTGATGGTGTGCCTATTTGGGATGTGTGCGCGATCGGATCTTAATATGTGTGGATCCCACTTATGCATGCCCTAACCCTAATTTGACTGTGGTATACGTGTGGGACCCACTGTGTATGCGTGTGTTCTAATTACATGTAACCTTATTTATGCATGTGTACTAATCGAATTCCTTTACAGGAATCATGTCGCGTCGGAACACCCGATCCCGATCCCAATCACGCCCATCACCTCCCGCTTCCCCTACATGGAATCTGGGTAGACCCCACAATACACCTCCGTCCCTACCTATACTTATAGCCCAGGATGTGGCATCCATCATGAATAACATGCTGTGGGAAGTGGAAGAAAGACAAAATCAGTTTATGGTCGGGATCGATAACAAAATCCAAGCGGCAATGGAAGCCCATAATGCACCGCCTGCACCTCCTACTCCATCGGCACCTATTCCAATACCCACTGGATCAGCTACCCTTCAAACATTTGGTGGGGCACAAGTGCATGGGCATGTGCAAAATTCGATGCCAGAACAAGCTTAAGCCCATATAGAGGGCTGGACAGACTTAACAAAGACGATGGAGAAGTTTCAACGGCTTAGGCCCCCATATTTCTCTAAGGTGGGGCAAAACCCATTGTATCCATCAAGATGGATTGGTGGAATGGAGAAGGTTTTTAGACTGATGGGCTGCACCGATGAAAAAAAAAATTTATGTGTGGGCTATCAGTTACAAAATGAAGGTGGAGTGCCACCGAGCCTATTCTGAGGGCTAGTAACCCGAACCATACTTAGGCAGACATCAAAGGGGCTTTCTTTGAGAACTATTTTTCAGAAATCTTCCAAGATAGGAGAGAGAGTGAGTTCTCTCAGTTGGTTCACGGTTCTCGGTCTGTGCTCGAGTATCAGCAACACTTCGAGGAGCTATTCCATTTCGCTCCTGAGCATCTTAGAGGTGACAAAGCTAAAGCGAAGAAGTTTGAGAAAGGGTTAAGGCCAGGTATTGGGTCAACCATTGTGGGGTTGAAACTACAAACATATGCTGAGGTGGTCTAAGTGGCCAAGTCTATTGAAGATTGACATAGGGATAACTACACGGCTCAGTAAGGAAAGGGAAAGAGGCCAATGGGATCTATTGATTCTAGAGGAGGCAACAAACCTTTCCGAGTGTTGAGATTGTGCATAGATTACAGAGAGCTTAATAAGCTAACCATCAAGAATGGGTATCCTTTATCAAGGATAGATGATTTATTTGATCAGTTGCAGGGTGCCAAGGTGTTCTCCAAGATTGACCTTAGATCGGGTTACCACCAGCTCAGGATCAAGGATAGTGATGTTAGTAAAATAGCCTTCAGATCAAGGTATGGACATTACGAGTTCTTGGTAATGTCATTTGGGTTGACCAATGCACCAGAACATTTATGGATTTAATGAATCGGGTATTCCAGGCTGTCTTAGAAAAGTTTGTGATAGTGTTCATTGATGACATTTTGGTCTACTCCAAGAGTGTAGAGGAACATGTTGTTCACCTAAGGTTGGTACTGTAACGGCTGAGAGAGAAGCAACTCTATGCCAAATTCAGCAAGTACTAGTTTTGGTTGTCACAAGTGGCATTCCTAGGCCACATTGTTTCCGCCAAGGGTATAGAGGTTGACCCAGGCAAGGTAAAGGTAGTATTAGAATGGGAGACTCCCAAGAGTGTAGCAGACATACGTAGTTTTCTGGGATTGGCCATATACTACAAGAGGTTTATTGGGAACTTCTCTTGCATTGTTACTCTGATGACCCAACTCACATGAAAGGGTGTAAAATTTGAGTGGTCTGATGCTTGTGAGAAAAGCTTCAAGGAGCTAAGATAAAAGTTGGTATCAGCTCCAGTTTTGACTATTCTGACCGATACAGGTGGTATGGTTGTTTATAGTGATGCTTCCAGGCTGGGATTGGGTTGTGTATTATTGCAGCACGAGAAAGTCATTACCTATGCATCCCGTCAGTTGAAGGATTATGAGAAGAACTAGCCCACCCATGATTTGGAGTTGGCAGCTGTGATTTTTGCACTGAAAATCTGGAGACACTACCTGTATGGTGAGAAGAGTGAGATCTTCAGTGACCATAAGAGCCTTAAGTATTTCTTCACCCAAAAAGCGCTCAATATGAGGCAAAGGCATTAGTTAGAGCTAATGAAGGATTATGATTTACTATCTACTATCACCCAGGAAAGGCCAATGTGGTAGCTGATGCACTTAGTCAGAAATCCCAGTCACTAACTTTGGCATCACTGACCACCAATGCGTATCTCTTAGAGGAGGCCAGGAAGCTAGACTTGGAGCTATTAGTAGAGGGTATCACCTTGTCACTATCGGCGTTGGTGGTACAACCTTGTCTAGTGGATAGGATCACTACAGCTCAGGTTACTGATGCAGAGCTACAGAAGCTGATAGCAGAATGCCAAGAAGGAACCCAAAAGGACCCAGATTTCTCGATGACTAAAAGCGGGATCCTCAACTTCAAAGGGAGGTTGTGTTTGCCCAGCGATGGTGAATTGAGAGACAGTTTTGAGAGAGGCACATAGCTTTCCATACTCCATTCACCCCAGCAGCACTAAAATTTACAAGGACCTCAAAGGCTCCTACTAGTGGAAAGGAATGAAGAATGATGTGGGCACGCATGTGTCTAGATGCCTCACATGCCAGCAAGTTAATGCTTAGAGATAGAGGCCCCATGGGTTATTACAATCCCTACCTATTCCAGAGTGGAAATGGGAGAATATTACCATGGACTTCGTCACGGGCCTACCTCGTACACAGAAGGGTATGGATGCCATTTGGGTAGTTATGGACCGCTTGACCAAGGCAGCTCACTTTATCCCAATCAAGATTACATTTTTCATAGACAAGTTGGCCAAGTTGTATGTCGATAACATCATTAAGTTGCATGGTGTACCAGTTAGTTTCATCTCTGATCAAGATCCCAGTTTCACTTCCAAGTTCTAGACCTATGTGCAGAAGGCTATGGGCACACAGTTGGCTTTCAGTACTGCCTTTCACCCTTAAACCGATGGTCAGTCGGATAGGACTATTCAGACAATGGAGGACCTACTTCGAGCATGTGCCTTGGATATGAGTTATATTTGGGATGAGCACATTTTCCTTATTGAGTTCTCCTACAACAATAGTTATTAGGCCACCAATGGGATGTCCCCATTCAAGGCACAGTATGGTAAGAAATACCAGACTCCACTCTATTGTGATGAGGTTGGTGAGCGGTAAATTTTGGGTCCTGACTTGATACAAGCTACTAGTGAGAAAATGAATGTGATTAGAGAAAGGATCAAGGCAGCTCAGTCCAGGAAAAAAAGCTATGCAGATGTTAGGACAAAACATCTAGATTTTGGCATTGGAGACAAGGTCTTCTTGTGGATCTCCCCAGTTAAAGGGGTGATGCGATTCGGCAAGAAGGGAAAGCTTAGTCTAAGTTTTTTGGGACCGTATGACGTACTAGAGAGGATCGGATTGGTGGCTTACTGATAGCCTTGCCGCCAGAGTTGGAAGGTACACATGATGTCTTCTAAGTATCTATGTTGAGGAAGTACATTTCTGACCCGACTCACGTCTTGAATTACATACCTCGTGAGTTGGATGATGACTTTGCCTATGCAGGAAGTACATTTCTGTGCCATATTCTTCGCAATCACACCGTTTCCTTCGTCAAGGTGAAATGGATGAACCACCTCGAACAGGAAGCATCCTGGGAGTGAGAAGATGAAATAATAAAGCGGTATCCTGGATTGTTTGATTTTCTAGGTATGTTCAATTTCAAG
This sequence comes from Macadamia integrifolia, assembly GCF_013358625.1. Taxonomy (NCBI): domain Eukaryota; kingdom Viridiplantae; phylum Streptophyta; class Magnoliopsida; order Proteales; family Proteaceae; genus Macadamia; species Macadamia integrifolia. The sequence continues at coordinate 17,169,512 of NC_056569.1, forward strand.
GATGAAATTCTTGTAAGGTGGGGGGGGATGTTACACCCGTGCCCTAATTCGGTATAATTTGAAACTAGTGTGATAGGCCTCGGATCAGAGATTGAAAGTACGACTGGGTTTTGGCTCATGGTTGCGCATTGCCAAAGGGGTAGGGATGACCCCACATGTTCATGCATTGCATGCCTGTCTAACTGGAGGGGGTTCATACCTTCCAATCCCAGACGGTAAGTGACCCGACTCCCCACACTTGATTTTCGGCACTCATCATAATTGTCGAAAGGCCTTAAGCATATCTGAGGGCAGCCATCCATGTGAGGCCAGCCATAGGATAGCAAGCTGTCAAGATAGCATGCTATCTTGACCATCGAAAACAAGCCACCGGAAGCAGCCTAGGCATGAATCCGGTGCCTATTTTCGATGGGTACACTGGCTTCTGTTGAGGTTTCGATGCCCGTGGGCCTTGCCACTCGTATTGTAAATGGTTCCAGATGATCTCAAATCATCCTCCACACCTTCATCTTGATGTGAACACCTTATGGACCTAAATGTGTGGGTCCTCGTGTCTCGAAACTCATTTTAACCTGATTGGTTCAAAAGAGGCCCAAACCAAATGGACCCTAAGGCCCACCTTAAGTTATAAGTTGGGAAATGAGGATTCACTTCCTGATTTCCCTTGTGCCCAATGTAGGAGAGGAGAGAAAGGAAGAAGAAAAAGGTTGGAGGCTTACCTTGGTGTCGGCTGCCGCCTTGCCATCGAAATCGCTGCCAGAGGTAAGTACAACCTCCTATCCCACTCTCTCTCTTCATTTTGACTTAGATAAAGCTAGGAATAGATGGAATCTTGGTGTACACACCATGTTAGGGTTGTAGGATGGGTGTTCTACCCTCCCAATGTTATTGTCGAGCTCGAACAAAGCCTAGTGAGCTTCGGTAACATGTAATGCCAAAAGACCAACTAGAGTTTCATTCATTCAATCGACGTATCTCCCAAACGGCTCAGTGGAATTGAGATTTTCTTGGCTTAGAATGATGCTAGAAACATCCCCTACAAACCACGAAACAAATCCCGGTGATCTGGCCTGAGCCGAAAAGCCTCAATTCTAGTTAGACCTTTCTGTGTCCACCAGATATATGGCATAGGAAGCACTGTAGCTGTTTCCGATGGGTTTTTTCTGGTGGACAAATGAGCCTAATGTGCTCTCTATCACCTCCACCAAAAGCAGGACTGATATTTCTGGTGGAAATGCCCTGTTTCTGGTGGGTGTTTCTGGTGACAGTACTATTACCTAAGAACTGTGCCTGTACCCTTTGGGGGTGACCTGTGTGGGTCCCTCCCGATGTTTTTGATGCATACTAATGTATGATTCCCTTGTGTCTAGGACACTAACGTGCTCGTTCCCCAAATCCAAAATTGAATTGATCGATTGGTGGCAGTACTAGAACCCAAACACAACCGATCGTAAAACAAGTGACGGATGGACTGTGTTTATTTTTTAAATGATTATTATTTATTTAATTGCTCACATGCTTAGAATTTTATGTTTAATTGAAATTTTCATTTTACGATAATGATATAAATTGTATGGAAATGTATTATGGGATCCGGTGTGACTGAGGTGGTACCAGTACCCTGATCGTCGTGTGTTTGGATGTGTGTGTGTGTGAGACAGAATCCGACGTGGCCGAGGTGATTCCAATGCCATGATTGCTGTATTTATGTTACAATCATACATTGATTATGTGCATTAGATTTAGTTGTAGTCGGGGGTTACACTTTGTGGCCAAGGTCTTGCTAGTATCGTGTACCCCGAGACTACATTTGGAAATGGATACGCTTCGTGGCCGAGGTCTTGCCGGTGTTACGTAGTCCATACTCAACTGTAATATGTCTACTAGATTAGGTAAATGGTCTCGGGTTACACTTTGTGGCCAAGGTCTCTCTAGTATCGTGTACGTAGGATTGTACTTGGAGATGGATTACACTTTGTGGCCGAGGTCTCTCCGATATCTTGTAATTCATACAAATTGTATCATTATAAAGGCATATAGTATATATATGGTTAGGTTTCACTCCCTATGCTACACACCCTTTCCAACAGGGGTTGCGGTATTGGATAACCCATTATGGTATGTTTGATGAGACTTTCCGAAGTGCAACTCCCACGATCCGATATGATTGTTGCTAGAGGCAGGAACCTATCCAATGTGGCTGATGTGTTATCAGTGCCGTGACTACCAGAGGGGATTATCAGGGGTTTTTTGGGTGACCCATGTACACATACGGGGACCGATAGGCTTCTAATCATGGCTACGGTTTGTATCGCTATGTAGTCGATGTCATTTTCGAGACAAGGGATACAGCCTAATGCGCCATAGTAGCATTTACCAAACTTAGTTTGTATTGTTAGGCGGATAATAAATAAATTAATTGCATCACGAGCATCATAGACTATGTGTTTAATTTTCGTAGTCATACATCATAAATTATTACTGTTGTTATCTTACTTAGATGTGCTTGCCCCACCCCTCAGTGAGCAAGTTGGAAATCTCACTCCACATATACACCCCTTTTTAGATGATGATGCAGGTACTGTGGTCCCCATGGTGGTGACCCAATATCTTCTGGGTCAGAGTATGGTGTGAGCGACTGGTGGATGTCAGAAGCAAAGGAGCACGACCAGGACTGTGCTTGCGACCACTGTGCTTACGCAACACAGTGAGATTGTATATCATATTTTGATATTTTTGGATATAGCTATGGATTATATATATTCTTGAGGTTATATGTATTTGTCATGGATGGATGTAACAAAATAACTTGGTTATTGCTATTATATTACCCATAGATGTTTTCCCATTTTATTTATAATTCTGCTACTATACTCTGATTCCGCTGCTTATACTGGTTTGTAATGTGAGATTGTGAAAATGTTAAGGTACTACTATCAGAGATCCCGATAGGTTGTAAGACAGGTACGTATCTTACTCACACCGCTAGTATTCCTAATGGTAAGTTGGGTCTGCTAGGAGTGGGGTGTGACACAACTAGAGAAAGACTAGCACAAAAGAATAAAAAGAAAAACTTTTTTTGTTAATATTTTTTGTTTTGGCTTTTTGGGAGCTTACCGGCAGGGATCCGTGGTTGCTCAGGTCAATTCCTAAGGTACTACTAAAGGGGAAACCTATATTTATCATACTGTGAGGCATGACGACCTCCACTGATACAACTATTATTGCAAGTTGTTCTTCTCAGAATTCAATAAAAGAAAAATAAAAATAAAACAAAGCAAACAAAGCACTCTAATTTACCAAAAGAAAGCAAAAAACAACATGGAACTGTCTCCCCAGCAACGATGCTAAAAACTTGATAAGATTTAAAATATAACCACAAGCATACGGATCAGTGTAGCTACGAGTCGAACACAGGGAGAGCAGCCACTTTATTTTTTTGCTTCTTTTTATAATGCAAAAGTGAACCAATTAATAGTTGTGATCTAATTCTAACTATCGTCCTAAACATCTGTATCTAAGATAATGTCCTAACCATTCATCATAATAAATAAGTAACTGCAAATAACACCCTATGCAATTAAAAAGCAATGAAGGAAAAAAAATGCTGAAATAAAAATAAGTAAAAGAATGGGGATAAAGCTAGATAGAGGCTCACAAGTAGGTTTCTCTACTTAGCCCAGGGGATGCATCATAATATGAGCTTCCCTACTTGACCAGAGAGTCACTCTTACAAGGGTTACTCTACTTGCCTTTAGGGAAAGGGAGATAATTAAAATAAAAACAATAAAATGATGGTTCTATGGCTAGAAGGAGCAAAGCCAACACATACACTAGCCATGAACCTTGGGGGAAAGGGAAAGCAATAATATAATGACTGAAATTAAAATCCTAAATTAAGAAAGAAAGGATAGTCAGAACAGGGAATGAGAGGGGGTAGAGAAGACTATTGAAGAAGCCTACCTACCTGAATCAATGCTTGAACTTGAAAGCTTGGGTGATTTGAGATACTACTAACCCTAAAAACCAGATCTGGAATGAACCAAATCTGAAATTTCTAGGCCTAGAGAAAAAAAATCTTAAAGAAAAAAAAACTGAACTTGAAAAAAAAAGATGCTCCACGGCTCGTGATCTTGTCACCTAGATCTAAGCCTAGAACTATAACTTTAAAAATTACAACTCAATTGCATAAATCATAAACATAAAAGGCTGAATAAAAATAAAAGAGTGCTTGCATTAATTGAAATAAAAAGCTATTACAAAAGTGATTAAAACAAAAATAAAAAGAACTAAAACTAAAGAGAGAGCAAGAGAAAGAGAGAACAACTCAAAAAAAAAACCCTAAAAGAAGAATAAAATGTCCACCGTTCTCTTACTTGAGTTGTATTTATAGGGAATGGGGAGGTAGGGTAACAAATTTCTCTTTCCTAAAAGGGAGAAACCCACAATTGGTAGAATTTTTTGAGATCAAAAGTGCTAAGGTGGAGGAGAGAGAAGAGAAATAAACTTGGAGAAATTTCCTACAATTTTTTTTCTTATTTTCTTTCCTTTTTTTTATTTATTTTTCTCTTCTTTTTCTCCCTCTCTTCAAATCTTGCGCACAACCCTTGTTGGCCATTTTTTTTTCTTTCCCTTGGACGATTTTCCTTCTAGCTTTGTGTGATTTGGACAATCTTCTGATGATGATGTGGAGGAGAGAGAAGATTTGGACAAGATTTATTTCTCCCTTTTTTTCTTTCCTTTTTTTTCTCTTCTTGCACAATAAACCCCCCCCACGATTTTTCAAAAGACAACCTTGAGATTCGAACTTGAGACCTCCTGGTGAGCAAGGGAATTTTACACACCATAGCTCACCAACTACACTAGGTAGTTGTTGTTGGAGAGATATGATGCCCGATAATACTTAAAGCCTTTAAAATACAAAACCTGCAAAAAGAGAGTAAAACCCAAGGTAGCTCCATTCTAAATATGTAAAATGCATGTTTTACTACCCTAGATTTCACACATAAATGTGCTCATCAGCATCCTTTGATCTTTGTTGATGGATTCCCCTAGTGGTAGGTACTAAATGGAGATCCTAACCACCTTCAAAATGTCGATCTTCCCATATCTGATGAATTGTTTCATTTCTTCCTTTTCCCATCCGAAAAAAGTCCTGAATCTCTTCTGAGTGGTCTTTCTTCAAAGATGGTTGATCAACTTACCCATGGGTGGAGATAACGTATGAACATGGAATTCTTCAAGAGCTGGACAAATCTCTACCAACCCAAACCAAAATACATAAAGATCGGCATCCCAGTGCTGAGGCACTTATCGGAGCAGATTGTGATGTAGCTTAATGCACCCAATCCGGTTGAGCATTGACATAATTGTAGCTTCCAATAGTCTTGGTGCAATCATATTTATGTCCATGGTCCATTTCCTCAATGTCTCATCCAAAGAGTCCATGACTTTTCCTAAAACCATCATAAGCAAAGAAGGGATATGATGATTTGCCATAGTACAACTCATTAGTTGTTGAAACAACCAAACCTTTACCACTAATGCATCAAAATCTCTTCTTTTTTTTTTTTCTTACTAATCAAAGGTGGGAAGTGAACTAGCCTTGACATACTAGTGTCGGGTGGTGACTTTTGGGGGATGGAAGCCTGGATAAGAATTTGAAGGACCATAGGTGAATGACAAATACCTAATGGCCTTGCATACCAAATGGCAATTCTTGGGGGACACAAGCTATGATGATCTTTTTAAGATACCTTGATTATTAATTTAGGAACCAATTTGTTTCTTTAAGATGATTGAGACCGCACTTGCACATGTCAAGTTGCCTACATATCGCTTGGGAGCAATCAGGTCTAACATAGTTCGGGCTATTCACCCTTTTAGACATAATATTTTTTGAGTTGTTGACCAATCCGGGTATTTCTTCACCGTTGTGGTCTATGAGTTTCACCACTTTTCCTAGTAGAATCTCTTTGATAATGAATAGGCCACTCCAGTTGGGCCTGAATTTCCCTCTGGGGTCATGAATTGGGGCTCTTTGTTCTCAAAGAACAAATCACCTTCCTCTCTGTGTTGGCGCTTCACATTCTTGTTGAAGGCCCTTGCCATTCTCAGTTGATATTTCTTCAGATTATCCATGGCCTTCATATGCCTATCGTCGAGAAAACTGAGCTAATCGTGCATAGCCTCCACCCATTCTCCTTCAGGTAACTGACTATCAAGAAGCACCCTTAGTGATGGCACTAGGATTTCCGCAGGTAGAACTGCCTCAACACTGTATACTAAAGAGAAAGGAGTTACCCCCGATATGCCCACAATGCAAGTGGCAACTTGTCCGTCCAATCCTTATGTGTTTCAGCCATTTCTATAGGATGACCTTAATATTCTTGTTAGCTGCTTCTACTGCTCCATTGGTCTGTGGCCGGTAAGTGATAGAGTGATGCCTTCTGATACCAAACTTTGTGCAAATCTTATCATTCTTACTCCAAAAATGGGATCCCTGATCCGATATCCACTCTTGAGGCACTCCATATCGGTAAATGATTTTTCTTGGATAAATTTTGTTACCTTAGCAGATGTGAGTACTACATAAGATTGAGCTCCTACCCACTTGATAAAATAATCAATGGCCACCAAGATGAATTTTTTACCATTGGATGCTTTGGGGTTGACTTTCCTAATGATGTCAATGGCCCAAGTAGAGAATGGCTAAAGAGAACTGAGTGAATGCATCTCCGTTGGTAGGATATGTACGCTATTGGAAAATATCTGGCATTTGTGGCATTTCTTGACAAAGCCTATGTAGTCTGCTTCCATTGTGTTCCAATAGTATCCTAGCCTAAGAATCTTTTTAGCTAGCATCTTGGCATATATACGGGATCCACAAAGACCTTGATGAATTTCCTCCATGATTGTTGCTGCTTGCTCCTCATTCACACATAACAACTGTATTCTGTCATAGGATCTCTTATATAACAAATCCTCTTGAAGAATAAATTGGGTGGAATATCTCCTCAGAAATTTCTTTTCTCTATTTATAGCTTCAACTGAATACTTTCTTTCTTTGATGAAATCCACTATATGAGTAAACCAAGACCGACCGTCCATGGTGAGAGAGTTCACCAAATTCTAATAAATAAGCTTGCTTCTTTGTTTTACCAAGAAAGGTCGGACCCTAGCCATAGGATTGCATTCTACCATAGATGCCAAGGTCACGAGGGCATCAGCAAACTTGTTGTTATCTCTTTGGAATTATTCGAACGAGATCTTCTCAAAGTGTTCAATCACCTCTTTCAGATGTTCTTGATATGGCTTCAGCTTTTAATCTCTAGTCTTCCACTTTTCTTATGTCTGACAAATGACAATGGATGAATCTCTGTACACTTTAATCCTTGTCACTCCAATAGTCAGGGCTATTTTTAGTCCCAATGCACAAGCTTCATATTCAGCAATATTGTTGGTATAAGGGAAGTCCAGGCAGAATGACAAAGGCAAGTAAAGGCCATCAAGAGTGACAAGCAATATTCCCGCACCACACCCCTTTTGATTAGCCACTCTATCAAAGAATAAATGTCATTCATTAGTTGTGTCTTCTTCCTCTATTGCTATGATCTCTTCATCAAGAAAGGCATCATCCAGGGCTCTTCCATCTTTTGTGAGGTGGACAGCCAAATGATCAGTTATAGCTTGCCCCTTGATGGATTTCTGAGTAACATAGGTGATCTCAAACTCTGATAGCTAAAGTAGCCATTGGGCCATCCTTCCTATTAGAACTGGCTTCTCGAAGAGATACTTAATTGGATCCATTCTCGAGATCAAATGCACTGGATAGGCTACCATATAGTGTCGTAGCCTTTTTATTGCCCAAATCAGTGCAGCACAAGTATTTTCCAAAGATGTGTATCACATCTCATACTCTAGGAACTTCTTACTGAGGTAATATATGGCATGCTCTCCCCCCTTTTTTGTCTCTTTTTGCATCAACAAGGAGCCCCTGGAATATTCTCCCACTGATAAATATAATAGAAGTGGTTCTCCTTCCACCGGTGGTGTCAATACTAGTGGGTTCATGATGTATCCTTTGATCTTATCAAAATCTTGTTGTCATTGGTCATTCCATTTCATGGGCTAATCCTTCTTCAAAAATTTGAAAATTGGTCCATAGACTGTAGTCAGTTGTGCTATAAACCTGCTGATATACTAGATGTGACCCAGAAATGCTCGTATCTGCTTCTTTACTTGAGGTGTGGGAATTTACTGAGTTGCCTTGATCTTAATAGGGTAGACTTTAATGCCTCTTTCACTCACCAAGAACCCTAACAATTTTCCTACTGTCACATCAAATACACACTTCTAAGGATTCAACTTTCGATGATCCTTCTTGATCCTTTCAAAGAATCACCTTAGCATAGGAATATACCCTTGCTGATCTTTTGACTTCATTATCATGTCATGCAATATGGCTGTAGCTGCTCTTTGATAAGTTGCCCCGGTTTTAGCCCAAAAGGCATTACCTTGTAATAATAGACCAGGGAGTGGTAAAGGCTGTCTTCTCACGATCTTCTGGGTGCATGCTCACTTGGTTGTATCCCGAGAATCCATCCATAAATGATAACAAGGCATGTCCCACCATGTTATCCACATAAACATCAATGTGAGGTAATGGGAAGTCATCTTTAGGGCTTACCTTGTTAAGATCTTAGAAGTCTACGCACATCCATACCTTACCATCCTTCTTTGGTACTAGTACAATGTTGGCCAACCATTGGGGGTACTTTACCACTTGTAGAAACCCTGCATTCCATTACTTCACAACTTCTTCTCAGATTTTCTCACTCCATTCTGGCCACATTCTTCGGAGCTTCTGCTTTATCGGCTTTGGTGGTCGGTTTCTAGATTAATAACCCGGGTATCCTCATGGATGGATTGGGCTTTCTTTAATTTATATTGTTTTATTAACTCTTGATATTTATTAATATCATCATCAGAAAAAGAGGCAAGTCATACTCGGAATCAGAAATTCCATTCATGAAAGGAGTAATAGACTTGACATACACAGACTCTGGACTTTCCTCGAGAGGGAAGACCGACTCATAATCATAAACAGGAGACCCAACAACTGACTCTAATATAGAATCGATAATCGATTTGATGCTTTTATCAATGGAATTCTGGCTGGTTGACATGGTAGCATAAGAAAACTTGAAGTTCTCCCCGATGCTAGTCTAGTTCAGGAGCGGTTCAATGGCTCGATGGATGAGGAGAAATGGCAAAGGGCCTCTATCTACTTTTGAGAAAGTTACTGCTATTTCTTCAACGGTGCAATGGTTCTTCTGGATAGGTACCTGCTTCTTCACAAATACCAACTGACCAACCTCGTGCTCTTGGAAGCTGAACTTTCTGAGAGACGAGGATTGGTGGAGACTGCTTAATCCCTTTTCTATAAAATCCATATTTTCAAGCCTATTGAGGGATACCATTCTGGTGCCTTGATCACATCTTTGACCACCCTCACAGTCCTTTCTATTGCAGTTGATTCAGGCACAGTACATGCGGACCATCATTCTTTGTACTCTTCTTTGCTTCGCATATATACTTTTTCCTCTAAAAGGACGAGGCTTGAGCTCATGTAGCTCTTGGGCTCGTGGCTTTTGTAGGAGGAAGCAAATATAGTTTTTCAAATCAAAAGAAAGTTGTAAACTCCAGGTGATCCTTATCTTCTTTTTCCATTCTCTTTTTTGGAGGACTCGAGGACTTAGTGCCTCCTTTGACCCAATCAATGTTGTAGGGTAACTAGAGGAAGACCCATTCTCAATCAGTACAATTTCTGCTATCCCGGTGATATAACTGTCTTGATCGCTTTCTTTTACTAGAATTTGTTGTTGTTCTACCTCATGAGTTACCCAATCAAACTCATCTTAAAAGAATACTTCAAATCTGGGTTGCATTTTTGTGGCAGTTTCATCAAACCATGGTTCAACATTTCCGCAAAAGGGAAAATCTTCTCTTTCCCTTACGAAGTACCCATTGAGAGTGGGGTAGTAAGAGGCGAATATTTTCCTAGTCATCATTAGTACCTTCTGCCCTTTGCTACATTCTTGCTCCTTGGTCCAGGGGTTTGAGGTATGTAACCAAGACCACTCCTTCCTTTGCTAACCACCGGAGTAGGTAATTTTGATACGCCTTGATGGTACTTTTCTAATCCCATTCCTTGAAAGTATTGCATGTTCCTCATCATTTGATTCACCGGAGGGATCCATATAGCTTCATAGTTAGCCGAAATCTTTTCATCTGGCATTTCCTTGGTGAGTGCTATACAAGTTTCCTCTATTTCAAAACCACTGAGTTGAACTTCCTGGTCTTGTTCTTCTCCATTCTCAATGTTGGCTAAGGTATTCACCACTTCAGGATCTCCGGCTACTGTAATCACCTTTCCTTCATGAATGAATTTCATTTTCTGATGGAGACTAGATGACATTGCCTTCGCATGATGTAACCAAGGCCTTCCCAAGAGCATGTTGAAAGATGCCGGTATATCAATGATCAAGAAATCAATATCAAACTTTACTGGGCCAATCATTATGGTGATGGTGAGGATGCCAAGGATTTTCCTCTTGGTGTTGTCATATGCCTGTATGGTTTGGGTTGACGGCCTCATCTCTTCCAGATTGATACTAATGCTCTTTGCCGATCTTAAGGGTAAAACATTCAAAGCGAACCCGTTGTTAATAAGAACTTGGGGAACCACCTTGTCAAGACATTCTACCGTGATGTGTAAAGCTCTATTGTGTTAGTCTCCTTTTGGGAGTTTAAAGTCTGAGAACATCAATGACTGTACTGTATAAGTTACCCCTACTATATGTGAGAGATGCACTAGATATATCTCAATCGGCATTTGCACATTGGTGAGAGACTTTAAGACTGCTTCACGATGAGTAAGGGAAGGCCATCAATAATCCCCAAATCGAGATATTAGCTTAGGACTTCTTGAGCTGAGCCAAGATTGGATTCTCCGATTCTTTCTTCAAGCTACTGATTCCTGCCTCATTAGTCATTGACTGCTCTACTGCTAGGGCCTTGCCCTTGTAGTCTCTTCCACTCTGAGTCTCATCACACTGATAGGTTTCTTTACAATGATCTCTGTGGGATAGCGATCTTCATCATCACTATTGGTTATGGTAATTATTCCTACCATAGGATCATCCTCTTCTTCCGATTCTTCTTCTTGGCTTAGGGTGGGAGGTTGAGGCCCTCCACAAATATCCACAGCCCTAGCTCGTATCTTTTTTATTGCATTAGAAAGTCATGCAACTGCTATATCTAACATTTCTGCAAGTGTGGCATATCCCCCTATTTTTTCAAGGACTCTCAACTGCTCGGTATAGCATTGTTCACTAATGGCTACTTCACCTAACATTTGATCAATCTCATCAGCCTCGAGTTTGATATCTACCAAATGATTATAGACATAAGCCATGTGTTCTATTATAGGATTTCCTTCACCTTCAAAGGTGATCTCATACCCTTCACTATCTTCTGAATCTGATGCCAGATCTTCCCCTTCTATGTGAATTGAGAGTGTCGACTGAATAGCATTTGTAGGATCAATCATTGGGTCATCTTCGCTAATTGTATACATAGAATATCCTCCCGGATCCCTGGGTGAGTAGTGCCCTGATTCATCATCATCATCATTGTGCCAAGGCCCCTTGTAGTCATCCCAATCTGGGTAATCATTATCAACTTGAGAGCTAGAGTCATATCCATCCTTCTCATCTTTGCTTTCGTCCTCATCGTCATTGTCACCATCTTCTTCTTCACTGATTTCCCCCTCACTTGGCTCTTTATCAGATTCCTCTTGACCATTAAATTCTCCTACATCCAAACACTCATAGTATTCAGAGCGTATGGACTGGAAGATTTCCATAGGGTTAGACTTGACGTCACTAGGTTGAAGTTGGATTAAACTAGATTCATCATCTTTTGTGTCACTCCTAATGTGGATTAGGGAGGTGTGCTCTTTGATTTATTCTCTAACTGCCAATGCTATTACTGCCTTAAGGAGGTCATCTATGACTTCTTCAATGTTCTCCGGGTTGTCCTCCTGGGTTACAGTGGGCTGAATTAGAGAAGTGGGATCACTACCTTGGCCTCCTCCTAAAGCATTCATTGATCCTATTGATGAGGTCATCTTTGGGGAGTCTAGTAATGCAAGCATATCCTTCCAAACATACCCGTCCATCCATCCTTCTTTTGGGTTATACACCGAACCTTGAGAATGGGATTGGTATGAGGGTGATGAGGGATATGAGGCTGGGTGATATGAAGGTGATGTGACATTAGAAATAAGATATTGTGATGAAGATAAGTGGTGATAAGATGATGAGGTCCCTTTTCCTTAATGGTGTGGTGAAGGTTAATGATATGGTGGAGGTTAGTAATATGGTGAAGGTTGGGGGAATAGTGGAGGTTGGTAGTATGGTACAGTGGAGTCTTCTGTTGATGAGGACGGATGAATGGTGGGAGTCCGATCTTCTGATTCTTCTTCTGATAACTCTCTTCTTTTGGGAGTCCTCATGATTCTGGCTTGTTGACTCATGACTTTTTTGTAAGTGCGGGCATTCATATGACTCCTCTGAGCTCAGGGGTGATCAATTGAGTGGGCTCACTTTCTGTTGCTTTCTCATCTAGATTGTTGATATGATCGGGGAGCAGATTGGTGTTGACATTGGGAGGTTGTTTAACCTTAACCTCAATAGTCTCATTGTCAACCAAATCCTAGATTACATGTGGAAGGCCTATGCACATTTCAGTGTTGTGCCCCTTCTGAGTGTGGAAAGCATAATATTCATGATCTCTATACCAAGTTGAGGGAGGGTTGCTAATTACTTTTGGAGCCACCGTCCCTAGTAATCCTTGCTTCTTTAGCTTTTTATACACTGCTGTCATGGGCATTCCCAAATCATAAAACTGTCTTATTGGGCGAGGAGCCTTCTAGGAGGGTGCATCTACTTGTATCACAAATGGTGATGAGGGGGTGATGGGTGAGAGTGATTGTTGGACCGCACCTACCACGTTGGTTTTGGGACCCTTTCCCCGCCCAACTCGATGTTCTTCCCTGCATCTTGGGAGGATCCTTGATACTGAGTTTCCCTTAGGATTCTATTTTTCACACGTGTGCCGGTGGCTATTGGGGCATCAAAAGTTTATAGATGTTGATAGTAAAGGACATCATAATAAGGCTTTGATAAGTTCTCGATCAATATCTCCACTTGCTCTGCTTTTGAAGGCCGATCTGCCATCTTGGCGGCCTTATCCCTATACCTCATTAAGAAGGCGGTGAATCCTTCTCTAGGTTGTTGTCTTAATGTCTCGAGCTCCCAATGTTTCACATCCACTTCAATGTTGTATGAGTACTACCTGATGAAGGCTTTCACCACTATTGTCCAATTCTGGGTCTGGGAAGACTCCAACTAGGTGAGCCACCTTAGTGCTGGTCCTAATAGTGTTAACATAAAGGCTTGCCCCATCTGGTTGTCTGCAAGTTGCCATAACTTGACGATGCTAAGGAAGACTTTGAGATGAGCCTTAGGGTCCCCTGACCCATCGAATTTGTCAGTCTACCATTTGAACTTCTCAAGAATCCTTGCCCCAAAAAAGAAACTCATTTCATCAGAATCCACTATTTGGCTTTCCGAGTCTTTTTCCCACTCGAATTATATTCTCCAACTTCTCTAATTGTTCTCTGAGTTTCCTTTCTTTCTCCATCTCTGGAGGCTCCATTCGGACAGGTGCAGTGAACTCCTCTTCCCCATCTTCAATCACTACCCTAGGAGAAGGGACCCTAGAATAGGTCCCCCATTGAACATTTGGACGGGTAGGTGAAACTTCTCTTTGACCAGTTGGCCTGACTTGCTCCGGTTCTCCTGAGTCAACTCGGGAAGAATTCCCATGATGACCTGCAAGTCCATTCTGATCCAACTCTCCTGTAGCTTATGCTGGTTCAGCCCTAGGAGGGTTTTGGAGTGCATACAGTATCTGAGCTATTCCTCTATTGACCTCAGCCATTTCTGTCTGTAAGGTCTCTATGGGGTGGACCCATGCTTGCTCGAGTGATTGAAGGTCATGGGGATCCATGTGACCTGGGTCGTAATCACTTGGCTGTATACAATCTCGGAGAGACAATAAAGGTGACACTGGACTTAAGCGAGTCAACCGACTACCATGACGTGTCTAATTGGACCGCAGAGAATACTTGAGGTGTGGAATTATACCTAAACCAAAAGTGGATTATTTTAGGATTCTTGTATTCCCAACACCTTATTCATTCATTCACTAGATTAACAACCAATGATCCATCCAAAGTTAGTCTGCTTGATGATAGGGAGTGGGTAGGGGTCAATGCCCCTAGTCCACTCAATGTCCTAAGTAGGAGATCATACAAATGACTTGCCCAGAATACTCCTATTAATACATTCTCTGCCAATAAAGTCATGCTTTCCTTAATCTTATCCCACTAGGTGACCTTCCTCTTAGTTTCCTTGGGTCTTTTAGATAATTCGGCATTTTGCGAGACTTTGATAGAAATAGCCCGGATCATGTATGCCAAATCATTCTTATTTCATTTTTAAGGAAGAATGACACATTTTATCCGAAACCCACTTAGGAGAGCATTTCTTTATAACTAGAATATATTATAGGAAAATTCATTTTCAAGACCGCAAACAAATTCTACATATCAACTTGTGGCGTTCCTAGCATTCTCCATCTATTTCCTATATGACGCGAGTATACAGTGGATGCAATAGGACCGACAAGGCTTCCTTGACAAGATCTATAAATTTAAGGTATATGATCCTTTTGATATACCCAGAGGTACGAGATCAAGGGGGTGACTTCCTTGTCCATTACTCATGACTACACACGAGGTTAAGCAACTGGCCACAGGGTGGTGGAACCGTGAGTGATTGTGTGCAAAAGTGTAACGTAGGAATATCATTATTCATTCTCAGAATATCATCAATGGTACAATTACGAACATCCTCGCCATTTAACAATACCCCACACCCATGTACAGGAAATAGATACCATTTGCTCTCAGAGTACTCTCCATGCCATCAACTGACCTCCTCGAGGGTGTGGGCATGACAGGGAGTCCCTTGTCAAATGATTACACTTCAAGCACAATGCATGATGAGGTTAGCAAGTACAAATACAAACATGGGGTTAACCAAACATATTTTCAAACAGAAGTGGTGGAAAATGTTCTTGCATTTAATGATAGCATCTAGTGTCGGAAGCTTGATATTTATCCCCAGTGGAGTCACCACTGTGAGGGTAGCGGCTAGAGACGAGATCTCTCTTTTCCCCTTTGAGGGGGAGGAAAAGGACTTGCATCATCATTTTCATCCTCTCTCCTCTCTTTCTCTTTTATGAAGGAGGGGTGTGTCATTTGTGCTTGCCCTGCGAACCCCGCACCATCGTATCGCCGCTCAAAGATACGTGGAGGCCTATTTCGTAGGAGTGTAAAGTTTGTCATTCGAGATGGAGATTTGATGATGGTCCAATACGGGGATCTGGATCATATGAAAGGGGTTTGGGGTCACCACCTAGGATTAAGAGCCTAGGACCTAGGGGTGGGCCTAATTCCTGATAAAAGGGCCCGAAAGTTGGTCTAGTCCAGAGATTTAGGGTAAATGTTAGGTTATAGAATTGGGAAGGTGTTAATCACCTAATCTACCTGGTTCAACTGATCTTACTACTAGATTCTTAAGAACGAACATTTTCCGTAATTATTCCTATTCCACATGCATGGCTAAGTTATCACACATATATACATTGACTGAATTTAAATAACTATGTACACTAAAACAAGGTTTATATAAAGTCTACATTGTACTAATTTTGTTCAAAAATTATACCTGAGCTTGACCCCTATTTCAGGTCAAGAGGTGTGGACCCCCTGATTGATGCTGGTATAAACTTTCTTGTGTATTCTCCTGGCTCAGGGGAAGATGGTCTTGACCTCCAACTTCCTTTCTCAAGAGATGCTGATTGTGATATTCGGACAAATTTCCAGCTAGGAACGGTTACTTTCGGATTTGAATTCTGACAGAGCTTTGGCTAGGGAAGGCTATTTCTGCACTTAGGCTGAGGTGATATTTCGACAGAGCTTCCGCTAGGGATGAGCTACTTCTGGCTTTTGGTTAGGGTGGCACTCCAACGAGCTTCCACTGGGGATAGGCTATGGGAGGGCTACACTAAGGTGGCACTGCGGGAAGGGTGCAAGAATTCCATTATGGGTGGGGGAACTCCGGCATGGGTGCTGAAACTCTGACATGGGTGTTGGAACTCAATCAGGTATGCGCAGGGCTTGGTCGGGCAGGCACAGGGCTTGGTTGGATATACTTGGGGCTTGGTAGGGTATGTGCAGGGCTTAGCCGAGTGCACACGGGGCTTGCATGGGTGGGGTTTGGGCACTCAAGGCAAGGCGTGGGTGCTTTCATAAGCGGGGTTTGGGTACTCAAGGCAAGGCATGGGTGCTTGCATGGGAGTGGTTGGGCAATCAAGGCAAGGCATGGGTGCTTACATGGGTAGGGTTTGGGCACTCAAGGCAAAGCATGGGTGCTCGCATGGGTAGGGTTTTGGCACTCAAGGTTTAATTTTCGGGAGTGATTGCAGAAAATCCGATGGTCCGATTTTGACATACCTTATATCTTTGGAATCATAATTCTGAGTACTATGTATCTGTGTGGTCACTTTGATCGAATTCCTTCGTATATGAAATGTCATAACTGGACCCTTCTTTTCTCTTGCATAGGATTTCTAGGGATTTTGGGTGAGTATGGAATGCTTCTAGGAATAGTTACCACAGTCAGTTGTCATCTCTATCGATTGGAGGCAAAAGGTCATGTCCAAGATCCATATGTCATTATAGCTGGGATACGGTGACAAAATTGGGTGTCTATACTAGCACGCGTGGTCTTCTCTTAGAACGGTCCTCAGATGTGACCCTTCAAGCCTACTCTAATGCAGATTGGGCTGGCAGCAGTGCTAATAGACACTCTACTAGTGGGTATGTGATCTTTTTAGGCCCTAATTTGATATCCTAGAACTCTAAGAAGCAGAAAACCGTGGCAAGGTCTTCCACTGAGGCTGAATATAAAGCTTTAGCCAATGCCCCTGCTGAGCTTCTAGCTTAAAGCTCTGTTCAAAGAACATGGTTTTTCGTTGCGAGGTCCTCTAATTCTCTGGTGTGACAATATTGGGGCTACCTATCTCTCTGCAAACCCGGTCTTTCATGCCTTGACCAAACATGTGGAAATTGATTTCCATTTTATCCGCGAACGAGTCACCAATCGCCTACTCTCGGTTCAATTCATCTCCACCGATGACCAACTGGCTAATATATTCACCAACGGGTTGCCTATGGCCCATTTTCAATTCATACAGGACAAGATGAAGATTCAACCTTCTAACTCTCCAACTTGAGGGGGTGTTTAAGGGAATATTGTGTTATCCCATTCTGGGTAACTCAATATTCCACTCTCTCTCTTTTGGAAAGTCTATATCACATATGTTATTCATGGAAACATTATATTGTGTATAAGTCATTCTTATTCACATACCATTAGCCGATTAGGGCTACCACCACTTGTATATAAAACATCATCATCAATGAAATACAACACAAGAATTCACAATCAAAATACTGTGTTAGCAATTCTCCAAAGAGCATCCATACTTAGTTTCATCTAGTTTTCTCTTGGTTTGCACCAAAAAATCTCAAGAATTTGATGATGGCATCTTGGAATGACCGGCAACCCCAATCTCAAATCCATTGAAGATCTTACCATCCTTGTCATCTATAGTTGCACCTCCCTCAAATCCTTATACAAGGTGAATTATGCCTACAGTGCCAATCTCTACTAACCTTTGTAGCACCTTGCATTTCCTTTTCTCCATATAAAAGATGTTGCAAGCACCATACCTGCTGCCCATGGTGGTTTCATTGACACGGTGTGCAATTTTCTATTCCACCATCTAGCAAGCTCATTCATCGAGCTATGATGCGTCCAAACAATGCCGAAGTGATACATAAAATTCCTCCATATTTCCACCGCAAATGCATAGTCAAGGAAAATATGTACTAGTGTTTTCGTAGCCTTTCTATAGAAGTCACACTTAGAAGCTAACGCCACACCTTTCTTACCGACTGCATCATTAGTTGGGATCTACCCATGCACTAGCCTCCAACCAAATGTTGCTTGATGAGGTTAAAGTTGACTCTCCCGAGCAAGCGAGGCCCGAGGAACTTTCGGGTTCTTGACTCTGATATTCTCTCACGCAAATGCCATAGTGAAGTTCTCCATTGCTGATAGACTCCAATAGCCACTGGACTGTAGGAATTTTGATATTCTTAATTGGAGAAAACATATCCTTCAAAAACACGGATTGAATACTTAAAAGATTCCACTAGCCGTTCAAAGTAAAATCTGCTACTTTTTAATATCCTAGATAGCTCTTGGATAGGCTTAATATAGATACATCTATCCTTCCAAAAGTTTATTTTCTTCCTATTTCCTACTATCCACAACTCTTTTTTACTAAAAAATTACCACATGCGGGAAATTCCTAGTTAGATAGATGATGATTTATCTTTCCAAAAGCACTATTGGTGCAAACAAACCAACATTTTAAAAATCTACTCAGTAATCCTCATGTTTCATCTACCACACCCTCTTATAGAGAAGAGTTTTATTAACATCACACAATTTTCTTATACCCAACCCCTTCCTCTTTTCACTTACACACCCGCTCCAATTTAACTCTAATTGATTTAGCAGAGTCAGCATGACCTGTCCGTAAGAAATTTCACATCCACTTCTCCATAATTTTCAAAAAAGATACTGTCCACCAATAGATTGCAAAATTGTGAGCTGGCATAACAGTAATAACTAATGTAATAAGCTCTGCCCAACCCGCCATAGACTACAGCCTCCGTTTCCATCCTACTAGACGTCCCTGTATCTTATCCATAACACCAAGTAATGGGGCCTTCCTTACTAACCCTTTGAAGATCTCCACCCCCAATTATCTTATGGAAAATTTGCAAAGAGGAATTCCCAGGATTGATATAATCTCTTGCTTCCTTGATGGTTGAATCTTTCTGAGGAACAACTTACTTTTCTCCAAGTTAACTTTTTGACGTGAGAATTCTTGATATTTTATTAGAAACTCTGATAGATTCCTAGTGTACGTCATAGACGCGTTCATGAAAATGAATGTGTCATTCACAGATAGGAGATGCCCCAAAACAACTGCTCCTCTTGGACCTAGCAAGGCTTTGATCTTCCTCTTCAGAAGAATTGTGTTCAATGCTCAACACAAAACCTATTCTACCAAAATAACATAAGAGATAACGTGTCCCCTTGATGCAGCCCTCTCTCAACTCCAAAAAAAAAGTAACAATAGGACCTCAATTATATAAGATAGAAATCCTGGTTGTAAGCATAATCTAATGAATCCAGCTAATCTATTCTTCTGACAATCCAAATTTCCTTAAGACATGGAATCGAAAGTCCCAAGACAAGGTGTTATATGCCTTTTGGATATTGATCTTCATCCCCATCCCTCCTCCCATGGTGGACAAATGCATTAAGTTTGCCAATTCTGAAGCAAAACTAATATTTAAGTGGATCATCTTTCCTTTTTTAAAAGCTCCTTGCTCCTCGGAAATAAGCCTAGGAAGAATAGGAGAGAGTTTAATAGCCAATATATAAGGGCAATTACTATCACTCCCCTATACTCACCCTATAATTATTGATACTCCCTTACTCTGAACTTTTTTCTGACACTCCCCTTCATTAAGACTTTACCACTTCTTCTCCCTTGTTGTCTTTAAATGCCAAAATTGCTCCTCTTTTCACATGGTAATATGTTACCTTTTTTCTCTTCATCTCTCTCCCTCTTAAAATGGTGAGATCCAGATCATTTTCTTCAATTGGCCTTATGAACCATTCTCTTGTAAACAATCCAAAACAGTCCAATGAACCATTCTCTTGTAAACCATCCCCCCTGTAGTCTGATGAACCCTTCCCTTATAAACCTTCTCCAGTAGTCCAATGAACCCTTCCCTTGTAAACCATCTCCAGCAGTCCATTGAACTATTGTCACGAAAGCCATCCCCCTACAGTGTGATGAACCATTACCTTGTAAACCATCTCCAGCAGATAGACAAAGGCATGGGTTATAGATTATGGTTGTGATGGTTGTTGGTGTAGATTCCCACTCAGCCTGGCCTACACACAACCGATAAGAGGATGAAGACCAAAGGGGAGCTCTAGTCGGAGAAGCTCTGATGCCTAAGTCAGTAATAGGGTTCACAATGGGGAAGAAAGGAAAATAGAGTAGAGCTTAGGGTTCTTAAGTAGCCATTACCTGAGATCTAGGTCTCCTACTACTTTTATACTAGGTTAGTCTTCACGGTCATTGGAGGACTGGTCCTTGTCTGTCTACACGTGGACTAGACGGTTATTGGAGGGTTGGTCCCTATCCCTTCTGATGTGGACAATCCTATAATGGTTAGCCCAACCACTAAAATAACCTAGACGGGGTGAATAGGTTATGCTAGTGAAAATTAAAATCTTTTCAAAATATGAATCTCAAGTGTGGTTGCGAAACATAAATTATAGAATAAAAGTCACAACCACACAACACTAAGATTTATAGTGGTTCGACTCAACCTGAGTCTAGTCCACTACTTACAAGATCCTCTTATAAGTTATTCCACTAACTCTTCCCTTTCAATGTAGTAGGTAGGGAGGAAAAATTTTTACATAATTTCTTAAGGAAAAGAGAATCCGTACAATCCTCTTAAGGAAAAGAGAATCCGTACAATCCCCTTTTTAGGTAGAGAGGCACCTTACAATCTCCTTTAAGGTAGGAAACACCTTATAATCTCTTTTAAGGTAGAGAGACACCTTACAATCTCCTTTAAGGTAGGAAACACCTTATAATCTCTTTTAAGGTAGAGAGACACCTTACAATCTCCTTTAAGGTAGAGAGACACCTTACAACTCTTTTAAGGATAATAAGATCCTTACATAAGCCTAAGTACAGTCTAGACTTAATGTAAAATCAGAATTAAGAGAAGTGGAATAAATAGAGGATTGCCTCCGTTGTAGTGCAAATGAAATATGCAATGATAATAGAATGATTGCATCTTTGTAAGTCTTCACTAAGCCTTTGTCTTGATCAATGTAAGTGTGGAATACTTTTGATAAGGACTTGAGCTTTACTTGTGATGGAATGAAGAACACAAGCTTAAGTAATGGAGAATGCCTTTTGACTTTGAATGGGCCAAAAACTAGCCGTTGGAGCAAGTTATGCCTCAGCCAAACAGGTATCGATCGACTGGGGATTTCATCCAGTAGACCATCCTTAGGCTTGGTCAGTGTTAGTTGACCAAGGCTTCCATCCGGTCGACCACCCGGAGGTTTCGCCAGTATCTATTTTGACAGATTTCTGTCATACTGATCAGTCATCAGTGTTTCGGCCATAACTTTTTTATTCAAACTTGGATTTACCCAATTTTATTTGTGTTGGAATCGTGACTCAATTTCCTACAAATTTTATGAAGGATCCATCTCCTGATATCAAATTTAGATTACCCAAAATACCCTTCAGTCAGGTCAATGTGGTTTTCACCAAATTTCACTAGAACATATATTTTTTTTATATGTTCCTAACCACTTATAGACTTTCCATACTTGGTTAAGGTATATTTTATGGCACAACTATCCTACTATTTGAGGGTGAATCTAGCGGACATTTGGTTGGTGAAGATGGACATTCAGAATTAGGAAACGTGGTCAATGGGTATTATATTCCCTCATATGGGAACTTGGTTATTTGAGGATGATGAGCCAAAAAGCGTATGCAGCTTGGAACTTCTGTGTAAAGCCACTAAGTAACCTAGAACTCTTAGGCCGAGCTTTCAGCTTAAACTACGACATTATTTTCCGCCCTCGATAATGAAGTCACCCAAAAATCCTACACTGCCAGCTCACCAGATCCTCAACATATTCAATGTCACACCCCACTTCCAGTAAACCCAACTTACTGTGTAGGAATACCGATGGTGTGAATCGCTTACTCATCTTACGAACCTATCAGGATCTCTAATCGTAATATCTTAATTATTCACAATCTCACAACATAACCATATAATATCGATAACCAAGTTTATTTGTTTACACATATCCGAGTCTTATACATATCAAGTTTAAAAGTATACCATCCAAAAATTTGTATCAAAATAATAAAAATATGCCCAACACCTCATGGTGTTGCGTATGCACAGATATCACAAGCACAATCTGGGTCATGCTCCCCAGCTTTCGGCATCCACTAGTCGCTCACTCCATAGTCGAGTCTGGCAGAAAGAGTCACAAACCATCGGCACAACCATACCTGCTTCATCATCTAAAAGGAGGCATATACGTGGGGTGAGCTTTTCAACTCGCTCAGTGAGGGGTGGGGTTCATGCACAACCAAGCAAAGCAGTTGCATAAACAATTTATAATGCATGATTATAGAAATTAAACACATAGTCCATGATGATCGTGATGCACTTCATTTATTTTATTATCCACCTAGCAATACAACTAAGTCTGGTAAATGCTACTACGACACATTAGTTTGTATCCCTATCTCAAAATCGCCATCGACTACGCAGCGATACAAACCCTAGCTATGATTAGGAGCCTGTCGGTCCCCGTATATGGTCATTGATCACCCAGTAAACCCCTGATAACCCCCTCCTAGTAGTCACAGCACCGGTATATCCATCTGCCAAGTCGGATAAGTTCCCACCTCTGGTAACAATCACATCATTCTTTGGGTGTGGCATTCCAAGAAAGTTCGTCGAATATACCACCATTGGGTTATCCAACACCTTACCCCCTGTTGGTAAGGGGACGTAGCATAGAGAGTGATGCCTAACCACCAATATTCTATATGCCTTCATAATGATACAGTTACTATGAATTACACGACACCAGAAACCCATTGGCCATGAAGTGTAATCCATCTCCAAGTACAGTCCCGGTGAACACGATACCGGTAACACATCGGCTACAAAGTGTAGCCAATGACTATTTACCTAATTTAGAATGCATAATAATAGTTGAGTATAGACTACACAACACCTGTATCCCCATCGGCCACAAAGCATATCCATATCCAAATGCAGTCTCAGAGTACACGATATCGGTAATTCATCAGCCACAAAGTATAATCCATGACTACAACTAACTCTAATGCACATATACAATTCATGAATGCAACAAATATACAGTAATCACAGTGTCGATACCACTTCTGCCACACCAGATTCCATCTCATACATCCCACAATAACACAGGTTTCATGATACCAATATCACCTCGGCCACACCAGATCCCGCCATACATATCCATAAACATTTCATATCATATTCATAAAATGTAACTTATGATAGAACATCGTCATCATGTGAGTAATAGAATTAAACATATAAAAAACTACGCATGTGAGCAATTCTAAATAAATAATCATTTCCAAAATAAAAGCAACCATCCCTCACCTTGATTATGCTCGTGTGAATTAGGGTTTAAGTACAGCCACTGATCGTTCAACTCAATTCTGGACTCAGGGTTCGTGTGCGTTACTGTCCTAGATACAACGGTAACCGAACATCAATACATGTCAGGAACATCGCGAGGGGCCCAATGGGTCACCCCCAAAGGGTACAGGTAAAGTCCCACACTGACAGTACTATCACCGGAAACACTCACTGAAAACAGGCATTGTCCACTGAAAATATCAGTGTTGTTTTTGGTGGACATCACGAAGAGCTCCTAAGGCTCGGGTGGTCACCAGAAATAGACCTAGTGTTTCTGGTGGCTTGTTTTCACTTGCAGTACAGAACTACCCATGTGAATTGGGGCTTTCTAGCTTGGGCCCAATCGTCGGGGTTCCTTCCATGGAGTTTGTGGGGGATGTTCCTAACATCATTATAAACTATTAAAGTCCTGATTCCACCATTCTATTTGGGAGATAAGTTGATCGAACGATCGAAACCCTAGGTGGTCATTTGGTCAATCTTGTTTTTGGAGTTCGTCGGACTCGGTATGAGCTCGAAAATGGTACCGAGGAGATGAAATACGTAATCCCCGAGCTCAATAAGGTTTGTGGCCCGAGATTACTCCTACACCTAGCTTGCACTAGCTTAAAATAAGAGAGAGAGTGGTAGAAGAGGTTGCACTTACCTCTAGTAAGGATTCCGGCAACTAGGCGGGTAACCGGCACCAAGGTAAGCTTCCCTCCTTCTTCACTTCTCTTTCTTCTTCTTCTTCTTCTCCTTTCCTTTCTTCTCCCATGATTTTTATAAGTGAGAAATGAGGAAATAAATTCCTCATTTCCACTTATATGGTAAGTTAGGCCTTAGGGCCTGTTTGGTTTGGTCGTAGTCGGGTCCGAATGGGTTAATCCAATTTTCAGGGCATGTGGACCTAACTACTTCGGTCTATTAGGTGCTCATGTAATGAGGAAGGTGTGGGGGAGGATTTGGAATCATCCAGGGTTGTCTACGATGCAGGTGATAGGACTCACGGGCATTGGAACCCAACCAGTAGCCTAAATGGCCAGTGAAAATAGCCAACGAAAACAGGCCCAGGCTATTTTTGGTGGGTTATTTCCGATGGTCAAGATAGGTTGTTGTCTTGACTGCTTACTGTCCACCAGTTGGTCTCACACGGGTAGTTTCCCTAGGCTGTGTTTGTGGTCTTTTGATAATTTTAGTGTATGCTAGGATTTAGGTGTAGAGTGTCGGGTCACTTACTGTCTAGGGTCAAAAAGTCTGAATCCCCTCCAATTCAACTGACAAGCGATGCACGAATATATGGGTTCATCTCTCCCCCTTTGGCAGTAGGCAACTGTGAGCCAAAATCCAATGGTACTTCCCACCTCCGGTCCGAGACCTATCACAGCAGTTCAAATTAGACCGATTCAAGGCACGGGTATAACATTCCCCCCACCTTATAAGAATTTAGTCCTTGAAATTGAACGTACCTGGTAAATCAAACAATTTGGGGTACCGCTTCTTTATTTCTTCTTCCAGCTCTCAAGATGCTTCCTGCTCTAGATGGTTCATCCATTTCACCTTGATGAAGGACACTGTGCGATTACAGAGGATGTGGTCCTTCCGATCAACAATCTTCTCTGGATACTCCACATAAGCAAGGTCCTTGTCCAACTCACGGGGCATATAAGTCAAGACGTGAGTGGGGTCGGGAATGTACTTCCTCAACATGGATACATGGAAGACATCATGTGTACCCTCCAACTTTAGTGGTAGAGCTACCATGTAAGCTACCAATCACATCCTCTCTAGTACATCGTGTGGTCCCATAAACCTTGGACTCAGCTTTCCCTTCTTGCAGAACCGTATTACCCTTTAACTGGGGAGATTTGCAAGAAGACTTTGTCTCCAACTCCAAATTCCAGATGCTTCCTCCTGACATCTACATAGCTCTTCCATCTAGACTTAGCTGCTTTAATTCTTTCTCTGATCACACCCACCTTCTCATTAGTAGCCTATATCAAGTCTAGACCCAGAGTATGCCGCTCACCAACCTCGCCCCAATAGAGTGGAGTCCGGCACTTCCTACTATACTGTGCTTCAAATGGGGACATTCTAATGGTGGTCTGATAACTGTTGTTATAGGAGAACTCAATAAGGGAAATGTGCTCATCCCAACTGTAACTCATATCCAAGGCACACACTCGAAGTAGGTCCTCCAGACATAGGTCCTCCAATGTCTGGATAGTCCTCTTTAACTGACCATCGGTCTGTGGGTGAAATGCTGTGTTGAAATTCAACTGTGTGCCCATAGCCTTCTATACCATACAACAGGATGATGTTGTCAATATATAAGTTGGCCAACTTGTCCATAGAAAATGTGTCCTTGATTGGGATGAAGTGAGTTTCCTTGGTCAAACAGTCCATAACTATCCATACCGTTTTGAGTGCGGGATAGACTGTGATGAAGTCCATGGTGATATTCTCCCATTTCCACTCCGGAATAGGTAGTGACTGTAATAACTCATGGGGCCTTTGTCTTTTGGCCTTGACTTGCCAGCACGTGAGGCATCTAAACACGTGTGTGGCCACATCATTCTTTATTCCTTTTCACCAGTAGGAGCCCTTCAGGTCCTTATACATTTTAGTGATGCTAGGGTGAATGGAGTATAGAGAGCTGTGTGCCTCTCTCAAAACTATATCTCTCAAATCACCATCACTAGGCATGCATAACCCCCCTTTGAACTTGAGAATCCCTCCGTCAGTCACAGAGAAATTCAGATCTTTTTGGGTTTCTTCCTGGCAATGTATTATCAGCTTCTGTAACTCTGCATTAGTAACCTGAGTTGTAGTGTAACTATCCACATGACTAGGTTGTACCACCAATGCCGATAGTGACAAGGTGACACCTTCCACTAGTAGCTCTAAATCCAGTTTCCTGGCATCCATTATGAGATGCTCATTAGTGGTCAGTGATGCAAGAGTCAGTGACTGGGATTTCTGACTAAGTGCATCAGCTACTACATTAGCCTTTCCTGAGTGATAGTGGATAGTATAGTTATAGTCCTTCATTAACTCCAACCAATGCCTCTGTCTCATGTTAAGCTCCTTTTGGGTGAAGAAGAACTCGAGGCTCTTATGGTCACTGTAAATCTCACTCTTCTTGCCATACAAATAATGTCTTTAGATTTTCAGTGAAAAAATCACTACTGCCAACTCCAAATCATGGGTGGGGTAGTTCTTTTCATAATCCTTCATCTAGCAGGATGCATAAGCAATGACTTTCCCATGCTACATCAATACAAAAATCTAATCCCAGCTTGGAGGCATCACTATACACAACCATACCACCTGTACCAGTCAGAATAGTCAAAACTGAAGCTGAGACCAACCTTTGCCTTAGTTTCTTGAAGCTCTTTTCATTTGCCTTAGTTTCTTGAAGCTCTTTTCACAAGCATCGTGCCACTCAAATTTCACACACTTTCATGTGAGTCGGGTCATTAGGGTGGGAATGTGGGAGAAGTTCTCAATAAACCTCCTGTAGCATCCTACCAATCCTAAAAAACTACGTATGTCCGCCACACTCTTGGGAGTCTACCATTCTAGAACTGCCTTCACCTTTCCTGGGTCAACCTTTATACCCTTGTCTAAAACAATGTGGCCTAGGAATGCCACATGTGACAGCCAAAACTCACACTTGCTGAATTTGGCATAGAGTTGCTTCTCTCTCAGACATTATAGTACTAATCTCAGGTGAACAGCATGTTCTTCTGCACTCTTGGAGTATACCAAGATGTCATCAATGATCACAATCACAAACTTATCTCAGACATATTGGAATACCCGGTTCATCACATCCATAAATGCAGTCAGTGCATTGGTTCACCCAAATGACATCACAAGAACTCGTAATGTCTATACCTTGATTTGAAGGTTGTCTTGCCGACATCACTATCCTTAACCCTGAGCTGGTGGTAGCCTGATCTAAGGTTTATCTCGGAAAATATCTTATCACTCTGCAACTAATCAAACAAATCATCTATCCTTGGCAAAGGATACCGATTCTTGATGGTTAGCTTGTTAAGCTCTTGGTAATCAATGCACAGCCTCACCCTTATGTCCTTTTTCTTAACGAACAAGACCGGTGGTCCCCATGGAGACACAATAGGTCTAATGAATCCCTTCTTTAGAAGATCTTAAAGTTGCACATGTAATTCCTTTAATTTTGTGGGGGCTATGCGGTAAGGGGCTTTTGACACTGGTGCCATGCCGGGGGTAGATCTATAGAAAACTCTATCTCTTGGTCCGGGGGCAAACCTATCAAGTCATCCAGAAATACATTGAGAAATTTTCTCACCACATCTAGCTCTGTCAATGGTCTAACCTCTATCTCAGTATCCATCACAGATGTTAAGTAGCCTTGACATCCCTTATCTAGTAGCCTCTTCATCTAGAGTTTTGATATGATAACCTTCTTGGGTTTCTTAGGCTTATCCCCTTGAAAGACAAACTCACCCTCGTCATGAGGTCTAAAAATGATCATCTTTTTTGCACATAGCACACTGGCTCTATGTGCGAACAACTAGTCCATCCCTAGAATCACTTCAAAGTCGGTCATTTCCATCTTGATCAAGTGAGCATTTAACTCATGTCCACCTATGGTCACTGGACAAGGCTCATACACAGTTCAGACCTACTACACTTCTTATAGGGGTACTCACTACCAAACACTAAGTTAATCCTTTAGGTGGAATCCCCATCTTCCTTATGAATACCGGTGACACAAACGAATGCGAGGCTCCTGAGTTAAATACCAACCTTCCCTGTGGTCTCTAGCCCTATGGGGGTTGTGCTGGTCTGGTGGCTGCATAGGACTACTGGGGCCTAGGTGGCAAGGTGTAAGGTGCAACACCCAGCCTCGAGTGGGGGCATGTCCTAGCTAGGTAGCCCAGCTGATCACAATGGAAACACCTTGGGATCTACCCCACAGATTGAGACATGCCACTAGAGCGAGAGGACTGAGAAGTCTGGCTACCCTCAGGTTTTCTGAACTGCACTGAAGTTGGGTTAATATAAGGCACTCTGAAGGGTTAGCTACCTACCCTGGAGTCAGTAGCCCCCATAGGCCTCTTTCCCATTTCCTGTTAGACCTAGAAATTATCCCTATGTCGGTCTTCAATAGATTTGGCCACTTTGACCACCTCGGCATATGTCAACAACTTCAACCCAACTATGGTTGACCCAATTCTTGGCCAATAGCCCTATCACCTCTGAGATGCTCAGGAGAAAAATGGAATAGCTCCTTATAGCATTGCTGATACTCAAGGACGAACAAGGAACCTTGCACCAATTAGGAGAACTCACTCTCTCTCCTATCTCAGACGCTTTCCAAAAAATAGTTCTCAAAGAAGGCCCCTTTGAAGTCCTCCCAAGTATGATTTGGGTTACTCACCCTCAGAATGGGCTCAGTAGCACTCCACCAATCGTCGACCTCATTTTGCAGTTGGTAGCCTGCACATAAAATTTTTTGCTCCTCAGTGCAACCCATTAGCCTAAACACTTTCTCCATGACACCAATCCATCTTGATGGATACAATGGATTCTGGTCCACCTTTGAGAAGCATGGGGGCCTAAGCCACTGAAACCTCTCCATCATCTTTGTCAGATCCGTCCAACCCTCCACATGTACCTAGGCTTATTTTGGTCCCGGATCTTGTACATGCCCATGTACATGTTTCTGGCCTTGCCCATGCACTTGCCCTTATGCCCCACCAGATGTTTGAAGAGTGGCCAAGCCGACAGGCATTGGAATGGGTGCCGATGGAGTAGGCGGTGCGGGCGGTGCATTACAGGCTTCCATTGTCACTTGGATCCGATTATCAATCCCGGTCATGATCTGATTTTGTCTTTCCTCAACTTCCCACATCATATTATTCATGATAGAGGCCACATCATAAGCGGTGAGTACCGACGGAGCTAGGGGTGCATTTTTGGGTCTACCTCGATTCCGCGTAGGGGAAGTGGGAGGCGACACACATGATTAGGATCAGAACTGGGTGTTCCGGCGTGACATGACTCCTATGGAGGAATTCGATTAATTCACATACATATACAAGGTTGCATGTAATTGGAATGCATGCATACATAGTGGGTCCCACACGTATACACGAAAGAAAATTTAGGGTTAAAGCATGCACAAGTGGGGTCCACCAAATATCGGGATCCGATCGCACACATATCAAGAAGAGATCCTTAACTAAGGAAACAATTAAATAATCAAGATTTGGAAATAAAAAAATATTATTTACAAAAATAGGTTCACCGAAGACAGGGAGGTTTTTTTCCGGAAACAAGGTCATTCCACCAGAAATATCAGTACTATTTCCGGTGGGACTGGCAGAGGCTAATTTTGGAATTTTTCACTCACCGAAAACAGCCAATGGAAACAGGCCCAGTGTTTCAGGTGGGTTGTTTTCAGTGGACCTAAAATAGCTATTTAAGGCTCGGGTTTGGGGTTTATTTCACAAAACCCTAATCTATCTTGTGGAGAAGAAGAGGATACGAACAAGGGAGCTCCTCCAACCTATTCCCCATGTTTCTCTTGTGATTTCACGATCGATTAGCACCATCCACACATCCAAAGTAATTTTTCCTTCTTCTCTAACCTAGGTTTTTGGATTCTTCTCTGTGAGATTTGTTTCACTCTTCTAACTTAGGTTTTACCCTCTAAAACCTTAGGAATATTATTGAAATCATATTCAAATGTCGTGTTTGTACTAGCCGCGCTGTTGCACAAGAGTAATAGAACATTCCCGAAGAGGCACAGTACAACCAACTACTGTTTCGCTCTGTGGCCGAACCAGACCATTGGGAGAACTTTGAGTTTTGGAATGTGGACCTAGGAAAGTATGTAAGGACTAGGGATTTTTGGTATTTCTTCCTTCGCCAACTCTTTGAGGCAATTGGGTGCTATTGTATCCTGAAGCCCAGCCAGAGATACTACCCAAAGCTGGTGAGGTTATTCTACTCTAACCTCTAGTGCGTCAATTGTGGAATGGAAGAGATACCGATCACTTCCTAAGTAAACGGGATAGAAATCTCCTTCGATATGAGATAGTTGGTCAACATTCTGATGGTCGACAACATATGGGAACTCGTCTACAACCCCCCTCAGACTCCAGCCTATGAGTTTAGCATCCTGATGTCCTTCAAGAGATGAAAAATATGCTTACCAAGGCTGCTTTTGGTGGGATCGCATCGTCAACTACCAAACCACCCTGAAAGTTGTTTGCAGGGTAGTTCAGTTGAATGTCCTTCCAACCTGTGGACACTATGGTGAGGTGTCTATGCTGCACACCTTTGTGATGTACTATGTGTACATGGGGGTGCAGGTTCACCTTCCTTACCTACTGATGTGGACTATGGTGACTAGGTCTAAGGGAAGGACACGTAGGTCCAGAAATCTATGCTATAGGAGGATTCTAATTGATGTGTTTCTCCGCTTTGGGGTGGACTTGCAAGGTGAGGAGTACTTGGGAGCCGATGTCATAGACTTCAACCAAGATTCCTTGAAGAAGATGACACTGGATATGAGTGAAGTCTTACCCGATGAGGCTAAGGAAGAATAGCCAATGGAGGTGAAGGGTCAACTGGGAAGTGATGCCAGGGTTTTTGGTGGAGGTGTTGGGGGAGATGGCAGAGATGCTGATGGGGTTGGTGCTGGTGCTGGTGTTGGTAGAGGTGCTAGTGGGGTTGGTGGTGGTGATGGTGGTGTTCCACCACTTGATCCATAGACTATGGTTTCCACTGTTGCCTCCTCTTCTCATAGCACTAGGGGCGCGAGGCCTTATGGTCTCAATGATGTGATGGCTTGCTTGGACACCACCACGGACCTATTAAGGAGGATGGATAATCGGTTTGAGAGCATGGACAAGACTTACTGTCTCATGGACAATAGGGTGGCCTCCCTTGACATACAGATGCAGGCGATGGTCCTCCACCTTGCCATTTCGGTGCCACCTCCAGGTGTACATAGTCAAAACTAGAACTAGGCTCAAGGCCAAGGACATCATCAGTAGTAGCAAGATCAGCAAGAGTAGTGGCTTATGTTGCCACCGTGGTTTTGTTTTCTTTACAATTATGTTCTAGATGTTAGTTGAAGTTTAATTTCTGCCATTTGCTTCTGTTATTTGAATTTCATAGATTTAAGCTAGTTAGGATTTCTAGCTTTCTGTCTTTTATTTTATGAAAATGGTGTAAGCTTATGTATTCAAGTTCTTTATCTAATAAAATGGCTTTGACACCTATGTTTGTCTCCTAGTTGTGCAATTCTATTAATTGTTGTCTTTGAAGTTTTTATTTTCAATTCTAATCCCCAAATCATGGTTCAGCTGAGATTGTGAGTTAAGGCAAAGCATCGCGCTCTGATACCAAACTGTCACACCCCACTTCCAGTAAACCCAACTTACTGTGTAGGAATACCGATGACGTGAGTAAGATGCGTATTCATCTTACGAACCTACCAGGATCTTTGATCGCAGTACCTTAATGATTCACAATCTCACAACACAGCCATACAATAGTAGCGAATATAGCAAAATCATAAAGAAATAGGGAACATCTATTGATAAAGTAATTATCCATAACCAAGTTTATCTATTTACATATATCCAAGACTTATACATATCAAGTTTAAAAGTATACCATCCACAAATCTGTATCAAAATAACAAAAATACACCCAACACCTTATGGTGTCGTTTATGCACAGATATCACAGGCACAATCCGGGTTATGCTCCCCAGCTTCTAGCATCGACCAGTCGCTCACTCCGTACTCAGGTCCAGAGGAAAGAGAGTGGCAAACCATTAGCACAACCGTACCTACATCATCATCTAAAAGGGGGCATATACGTGGGGTGAGCTTTCGAACTCGCTCAGTGAGGGGTGGAGTTCATGCACAACCAAACAAAGCAGTTACATAAGAAATTTATGATGCATGATAACATAAATTAAACAAATAATCCATAATGATTGTGATGCAATTCATTTATTTTATTATCCACCTAGCAATCCAACTAAGTCTGATAAATGCTACTACGGCACATTAGGCTGTATCACTCGTCTCAAAATCACCATCGACCACGTAGCGATTCAAATCCTTACCTTGATTAGGAGCCTGTCGGTCCCCGTATGCAGCCATAGTCACCTAGCAAACCCCTGATAACCCCCTTCTGGAAGTCACGGCATTGATATGTCCATCGGTCACATCGGATAAGTTTCTGCCTCTGACAACAATCACATCGTACCACTGGTGTGGCATTCTGGGAAGGTTCATTATATATTCCACCATTGGGTTATTCAACACCTTACCCCTATTAGCAAGGGGATGTAGCATAGGGATTGATACCTAATCACAAATATTCTACACACCTTCATAATGATACAGTTAATATAAATTACACAATCCTGGGTTACATGATACCAATAACATATCGGTCACAAAGTGTAACCCATGACTGTTTACCTAATCTAGCATGCATAATAATAGTTGAGTATGGACTATGCAACACCGGTATCCCCATCGGCCACGAAGCATATCCATATCCAAATGCAGTCCCGGAGTACACGATACTGACAACACATCGGCCACAAAGTGTAATCCATGACTACAACTAACTCTAATGCACATACTCAATGCATGAATGATCAAATATGTGGTAATCATGGTGCTGGTATCACCTTGGCCACACCGGATCTCGCCATACATATCCATAAACATTTCACATCATATTCATAAAATGTAACATATGATAGAACATCGTTATCATGTTAGTAATATAATTAAACATGCAAAAATCTACACATGTGAACAATTCTAAATAAATAAACATTCCCAAAATAAAAACGACCATCCCTCACCTTGATTATGCTCGTGTGAATTAGGGTTCATGTATGGCCACCGATATTTCAACTCAATTCTGGCCTCAGGGTTCATGTGCTTCACTGTCCTAGACACAAAGGTAATCGAATGTCAATATGTGTCGAAAACATCAAGAGGGGCCCACATGGGCCACCCCCAAAGGGTACAGGCAAAGTCCCACAGTGATAGTATTGTCACTGGAAACAAGCATAGTCCATCGAAATATCAGCCCTATTTCGGTGGACATCACAGAGAGCTCCTAAGGCTCGGTGGTCACCGGAAGTAGCCCACCAGAAACAGACCTAGTGTTTTCGATGGCTTGTTTCTGCTGGCAGTACAGAACTGCTCGTGTGAATGATCATCGGTTATCTTTCTGTGGAGTTTGTGGGGGATGTTCCTAGCATCATTATAAGCTATTAATATCCTAATTCCACCGAGCCATCTGGGAGATACGTCGATCAAAACCCTAGGTAATCATTTGGTGAATTTTGTTTTCAGAGCTCATCGTACTCGGTATGAGCTTGGCAATGGCACCGGGGAGATGAAATACGTAATTCCCAAGCTCAATAGGTTTTGTGGCCCAAGATTACTCCTACACCTAGCTTGCTCTAGCTTAAAATGAAGAGAGAGAGTGGTAGAAGAAGTTGCACTTACCTCTGGCAAGGATTTCGGTAACTAAGGTAAGCTTTCCTCCTTCTTCCTCTTCTCCTTCTTCTTTTTCTTCTTCTTCTTCTTCTTCTCCTCTCCTTCCCTCTCCCATGACTTTTATAAGTGAGAAATGAGGAAATCCGACTCCGGGGCATGTGGACCCAACTACTTCAGTCCGTAAGGTGCTCATGTCATGAGGAAGGTGTGGGGAAAGATTTAGAATCATCCGGAGCTGTCTACAATACGGGTGGTGGGACCCACAAGCATCAATACCCAACCAGCAACCTAAATGGCCAGCAAAAATAGCCAGTGAAAATAGGCTATTTTTGGTGAGTTATTTTTGGTGGTCAAGACAGTAACCTGTCTTGATTGCTTGTTGTCCACCAGTTGGTCTCACACGGGTAGTTGCCTAGGCTGTGTTCATGATCTTCCAATAATTTTGGTGCATGCCGGGATTTAGGTGTAGGGTGTCGGGTCACTTACCATCTAGGGTAAGAAAGTCTAAATCCCCTCCAGTGGGATTGATAAGCGATGCACGAACATGTGGGGTCATCTCTCCTCCTTCAACAATGGGCAGCTGCAAGCCAAAATTCTATAGTACTTCCCACCTCCGGTCCGAGACCTATTACAAAAGTTCAAATTAGACCAGATTAGGGCACAGGTGTAACATTCAATCCCTTATGTGCATGGAAACCAGCTCATTGGGAGATCCACTCAACTAAGGGCTATCCAAAAAAGGAGAGAGTCCATTTCCAAATTAGGTGCAAGAAATCAGAGAATAATCTCCTAAAGGGAGTCCACCACACTATCATACCGAATATTATATGGATTCTTCTACCGAGACAAGGAATCAATTTCCTTATTGAGTACTTTCCAAATGTGGGACTCTCTATTGCTACCACAATTCGCAACCGATAAATACCAAGGTAAGTCCCTAAAAAAGGGATCGATTTTTAGACTATTGGAATCACCTGTTGCAACTTTTTTGACTTAGGCATCAGAAAGTCCCCCATCGGATCAGCTCGATCATCTCTCGTGTCCATTCCCCTATGCAGTACTACGTGGAATCACTACTCCAACTTGAAAGTGCCTTTAGCCAAATTTCATCGCATCAAATTGGCATCGTCTGTGGGAAGTGTTTACAACAAAGCCATTAACTCAAGAACCATGCATACAGAGTGAACGAGTAGTCTCACCCCCCACTCCTCAATGTGAAACAATGCAGGGAACTACTCCTCAACCATCCACACTGCCGAGAAATGTGGTAGGGTTGGCAAGTGTCCAAGTTCCACCAGTGAACGACAAAGTTCCACCAGTGGGCACTCAAGCTCCACCAGCCGATGTGGGAGGACCTCTACCGTAGCCGCTGCCATTGTCAAATCTGAATCCCGATGCAACAGCGACCAACGCCTAGATTCATGACTTACAGTTATAGATGCTGGAGACCAATAATATTGCCCAAAATTTCATTCACCAATCGGCACAGCCTTACCAATAGAGTCTATTCCTCTAGTGGCCTTGCATGCGCCACCATTGCCAATGGCACCTACTCTGCCAATAGCTAGCATACACCACCATTGGTGGTAAGGAGTGCAGTAGAATTGGGTCATCAACCCTCCTAGAAGTCCACCAACAAGTGATGCATGTCAAACCGATTTGCCAATGATGAACCAATAACAAGCGTTCATGGAAAGTCTAGGAGAAACAACGTCGCACCACATGATCGATTCATTCGCTAAGACAGTCCATCCACACTACAAAAGGTCGATCCCACTCCCATACTCCACGAAGACATCTTTTGTATAGGATGCCTTCGTGGAGAATGAATTGGTTAGTGTATTTACTCAAAAATCGCATTTCCTTGTTAATTGCATCCTCAAGGTATTTTCCTTCTCAGATGAAATTAGTAATGTTAGCATACCATGGTCGTCCATCTACGGTTAGTGTACAAACCATATGATAGACTGGTACATCTTTTTCATAAACCATGATAGGTTAAATTTTTACTTATGTTTGGACATTGATCATGGATGCTAGTGTAGCCAAGTTATCGAAATATTGGTTCTTTTTTCTCTAAAGATAGTCAAAGGAGATTTCTTCAAAATGATGTCTTAGCCTTTCAATGTGCTCTTGATATGGTATGAGTTTTTCTTCTTTGGTTTTTCACTTCCCTAACATTTAACATATTACTATGGAGGAATTGCCGAATACTTCGAGCCTTTTGATGCTTATTGCTATTGCAATCTCCAAGCCTATTACACATGCTTCATACTCTTCCATGTTGTTGGTAAATTCAAATTTAAATTTAAATGCAAATGGGATGTGTGACCCATCAAGGGATATTAGTAAGGTTCATGTCCCATATCCATTGGAGTTTGTTGCTCCATCAAAGAATAGTTGTCATGGTGTGTTTTCTATAGTGAAACTCATCACGTCCTTGTTGGTGGATACATCTTTGAAAGGCTTTGTTTCGACTGTAGGACTGTTGATAAGTGATTTTCAATTGCCCTACATTTTATAGACTTTTGTATTGTGTATTGAATGTCAAACTCAGACAAAAGCAAGAGCCATCTTGCCAGTTGTCCCGTCAAGGTTGGATTCTCAAAGAGGTATTTGATTGGATCCATCTGTGAGATCAAAGTCACTAGGAAGGTAAGCATGTAGTGTCTCAATCACCTTATTGCCATACCAATGTTGTAGTTGTCTTCTCTAGTGAGGAGTAGTTGGCCTCGTAGGCTAAGAATTTCTTATTTAGTATATATCCTATTCTTTCTTTCCTTCTAAGAAATGTTGTACCAACATTACTCCCATTTCTCCTTTGCTTACTGATATGTAAAGTAATGGTAATCCTAGAGTCATAGGTACCAAGATAGGAAAATTGGTCAAGTATTCTTTTATTTTGTTGAAAGCTTCTTGGAACTACTTGTTCCATTCATTTGGCTAACCCTTTTTTAGAAATTTGAAAATAAGTTTGCACACAATAGCTAGTTGCGAGATAAATTTGCTAATGTATTGAATCCTCCCTATGAGTCCTCTGATTTCATTTTCTGTTCTAGGGGTGGGCATATCTATAATTTCCTTAATCTTGGAAGGGTCAACTTCAATTCCTTTTTGACTGACTATGAATCCTAGAAGCTTTCTGAGTGTCGTGCCAAAAACACACTTTTGTGGGTTGAATCGCATCTTGTACTGACTAATCCTTTGAAATAACTTTCTCAAATTTGTTACATGACCATCTTGATCCTTAGAGTTCACTATCATGTCATTGACATATAACTCTACTTCCTTATGCATAAGGTTTTGGAGGATGGTAGTAGCAGCTCTCTAATAAGTTACATTTGCATTCTTTAGCCTGAAAGGCATGACCTTGTAACAATACATGCCCTATTGTGTGATCAAGGATATTCTCTCCTTGTCCTCGAGAGCCATCTTGATTTTATTATAGCCTGAGAATCCATCCATGAAGGATAGGAGGGCATGTTCAGCTATATTATTAACTAGAATGTGTATATGGGTAGCGAGAAATCATCTTTTGGGCTTTCCTTGTTCAAATCCCTAAAGTATACAAACATATTAACTTTTCTGTCCTTTGGAACAAGAAAGATGTTCATTAGCCACTCCAGGTATTTGATGACTTCTAGGAAACTAGCGTTAAGTTTCTTAGGCACCATTTGATAACTTTTCTTCTGTTTCTGTGGCTAGAAACAGCAAAAACAACTTTTCATGTTTCTGGGAAAAAAAAAACTGATTTTTTGGTGTTTGATAAACATGTTTCTCAAAAATATTTTTGCAAACATAATGCCACTAAAAAACCCAAAAGTATCATCGGATGCCCAAAAGGTAGAGAGGGTTCGGTTGCCTCTTTTTGGGTTTAAATAGTTGAGAGATTTATCGGGCACAACAACCTTTTTTTTTTTCTTAAATTCGTTTCTAGAAACGATGAAACAAGTCTACCTTGTTTCGTCAAAGTTGTTTCTAGAATTGTAAATAGGCATAAATTTTGATTTAGGTTTCTAGAAACGGGTGAAATGGAACAACTTTATCAAACACTTTTTAGTCTGTTTCTCCATTTCTAGGAACAAGAAAACACAGGAACGGCAGAAATGAAATGTTGTCAAATGGTGCCTTAGTAACCTCCTCATTTGTTTTCAATATCCATTCTGGTCTCATATGCCTTAGCTTTTGATTACTGGCTTGGCATCTGGATATAGAGGTGGTTGATATTGTATTATGTCTGTGCTTATGCCAGGCATGTCATCATATGGCCATGTATTTTTTACGCAACAACCAAATGGTTCTAGGATTAATCGGACACCCAATGATCATCATCACTCTAAACTTCAAGCCCATACACAAGCCAAAGTCCGACGAGGTGATGGTCATCTCCCCATGAGTGAAATGGAAAGTGTGGGTCGATGGCCACCACCTCTCTATCATGATCTGATAAAAATTGAGGTTGCAGTTGCACGCCTGCTATTACAAAAAAATCCTTAAAGCCCATTAATGCACCTCTAAACTATTGGGCATAACTTGTACAACTAAAGCACGTAGTCCACTGACACATACTTCTCCATGTGGTCAACCTCCTACAAATCACAATTAAGAAACATAGTTCAATACAAGGCATTATGTGACGGCCCAAAACCCGGCCTAGGATTTTTGGACATCAACGGCCAACAAGATCTCTAAGTTCTAGGCGATAATGAACCGGAGTAGCATCCACACAAACATAAGTACAAGCAAGAGTTAATTAAACAAATATAACATTGAAATTCAAAATTCAATGGTCTATTTCAACTTTCAAACTTAAAGTAATGTTGAATTAAATTATATCTTTAAAGTCTAATTAAAAATCTACGTCATCTAAAAATAAAAAGAATTGTCTTCTTCAAATCCATAAGTTGTGTCCTCCCGCTGATCAATAGTAGTTTCAACATTCACGTTATCTTTATAATAATCCTCACCAATGTCATCTGCAAGTTGTGAGAGTAAGTCTCTGGGAAGAAACTTAGTGAATAGAACCACAACACTAGATAGGTTTGCAATCACGATCATGCAACCAATAACAGGAAAGACATATATAGTATAATATAAAAAATTTCAAGAAAACAAAAGAACAAGCATACCACACATACTTGCATTGCTACATTTGTATCGTCACATAAATACATATGATGACTCAAAATAAACTAAACAATGAATTCACAATATTATCCATGAATGGCCAATGCGTCATAGTACTACATTGTCTCCACTCAACATACAAAAACTCGTACCTCCCAAAGACCAAGTCATACCTACCGAAGGTCAAGTAATAATTGATAGATCCTACCAAGGGTAGGTTGTGTCATCTAGTAATCCATAGTTCTACTAAGAAAAAGTTCAATAAACTAATCCTCACGTCAACATTATAATACTAATGTTGATAAGGCGGGATAATAATAATAAAGTCAACCAAGAATAATATATATATATATATATACAAACAAGTTCGGCATTCAAGTGTGATCAATGCTCTCATTCCACCCTAGTTGGTCTCTATGTGAATATGAAATCAATTTCAGTTTTTGTAAAAGTCATCAAAATAACAACTACAAATAACAAAGAAATGATCAAAGAAGTCTTACATCCCTCCTCAATCAAGGCTGGTAATGTAAAGCATCATTACTACAACAAGCAATGATAAACTATTGTTTTTTTTTAAATATGCACAGACAAAACTCATGTGGTATAAGAATTATGTAATGCACATTATACATTACTCCATGCAATCATAATCACAGCATAACATATATTAGTAACTAACATTATGTAATCAATGCTCCATTTAAAAAATTGTGTTATATACATATAATGTAAATCATGGAACAAAATTCAATTTGTTTCCTCATTCTCTCATGTACATAACATTAGGTTTGTAAAATCATATTTTTAATGACAAAATATCATGAAATCCAAAGTTTAGAATAGATCTAGTGTTCATAAAATTTTCTTTTGGATAATACTATAAAAATCAGCAAGTTAGAGTTGAGGTTTCACTCACCTTGATGTCTTTCCCAAAATTCTGCCTTAACCTATTCTGCCTACTGCCATAGAAAAATAAGAAATAAATACCTCTGAAATTCTAAATAAGTTGAAATTAGATTCTATTGAAACCTAACATATATATATATATATATATATAAGTCTCATATGAAAATAATATCAAAATAACCTTCTTAGGTTAGGTATCAATCCCCCTCAAAAACGGTCTTCAGACTGTAACAGATTTTATCCAATATATTTAAGAAATTATTTAAACCACTTTCCTGAACTAAAATCACTTTCAAGTTTTTTAGAAATTTAGAATACTTATAAAAGTTGTTATGGTAAAAATCAAATTAAAATTCAAAGTCCATAATCCTCTGTCACTAGCCCCCATTCTCGGATACAGAAAACTTCATTGATTGTGACCTCTCTGGGTGCCTAAATTGTTCGGTGTATTAAATCAACTCCAAATTTAATGAAAATTTTAAGAGGTCACGTAAATACATTTATGTACTCTCAATAATTATTTTAGATCATAAAACAATCATTAAATATATTCAATAATATGAATAATCTTGGACTACTATTCTGTCGGACCTAGATAAGACTGTTAACATATCAAAATCTTATGTTCTCTCTCACCAAACCTATAATCCAAATTTCCATACCTTTAAATCATGATCTATCCTCCAAGTAGAACATAAAGAGTAATTTAATCATCCTAAAAACTCCTACCATGAAAATCATTCAAACCCTTGATTTCTTTTCTCCTTTTTTTTTTCTTCCTCTTTCTTCTCTACAATACCTTTTTTTTTTCTTTATTTCACTTTTTTTTTTTTTACTTATAATTTTTATTAAATAGAGGGTGAGAAGTAATAGAGTAACATTTTTTTTCTTCTCTTTGCCCTTCTAATTCATCTCTAAGTCTATCTCTATCTTTCCTACTTCATCTCCAACTCTCTCTTCCTCTATTCTAGTTACAATTGATCTCTAACTCTTTCTCTCACTTTTCCTACTTTATCTCACTTACTTTATGATCAATGCATTTCAAATTTCAAAATAAAAGCACCCCATTATTAGGAAAGTCTTCAATTTTTAATTATTAATTAACAACAATTAGTTAGTTAGGTCTTATCCGCTAGTTAGTTAATTGTCCATGTGAATAATAAGTTTATGTGTACATATATATATATATATATAATTCAATAATTCAATATTAGGGTTGACATTATAATTAAAATAAGATTCAAATTATTGTCCAGTGGAAAAATGGTAAATCAGGGTTCAAGGACAAAATGTTAATTTCTAGGGCAAAACCCTTAGAGTTATTCTACAATGTCGTTATATCTAATGGATGAGTTTTAGCATTTACCAAGGACTAATGCATCCTCAATGGTCTGATATCCCCACTTCAAGTCACCTTGATCCTATAATGGTCAAAAGACAAAATTACCCATGTTAGGGATATGTCCAGACTCCTATAGTTGGTTTTGATGATAACAAACATATGAAGGTATTTCATAATTTTTCATCAAGTATTGTTTTATAGAGACTTTATATCAAAGATTGAATTTGATGAATGAAAGGAAGAAATGAAGATTGAAGTCATCAAATGGAGAGTATCAACAAATTGATATCAATACTTGAAGAAGGTATCAGACGATATCAGACTTTAGAGAATCAAGATCTCAAAGTATCAAAGCTTGAAGTGAATTGAAGTACACTGAAGACATCAAGCTTGCAAGGTCAACATGAAGACTCTTGAGGACCAACTACACGAAAAAGAGAAGACCTTAAGTGTAGCTCTATGTAATAGGGTGCATACCATACACAAGCACTACACTATATCTCATAAGCATGCATTACATGTTGCATCCTTAATTTTATCTTAACCTAGAATGTCCCTAGGTGATGCCAAATGACTAAGTAATAAGACCCAAATAAGTTTGGATACATGTCAGTTATAACATGTCAGGACAATTTTTGTGACTTCAATGAGGTTCATGTTCAAAGGCACTTTAGTCATTTCATATGACAGTATCTGAAGATGATTTCTTCTACAAAGTTGTAGAGCATTGAGTTGTGAATCTAACGCAACTTAAATCATCTCAATACTTTGGATCAGGAAGATATGAATATTTTGGTATAGTCTATCTGAATATGACAAAAACCAGAGGCCAGTAGGAACCAGTAACTACCGGTTCAGTTCAATTTTCGTAGAACTTGATAGGGCTTTAATGATCCGAGAGCAACCGTTAACTACTAGACTCTACCGATAACTACCGGATGCCTTTCGATAATTATTCCAGATAACCGGATGCCTACTAGATAGTTTTGAAAGTTTCCCAACGGATATATTGAAGACCCAATGGCTATATTCCAATGGATCTATTTTTCCAATGGATATCTCATCCGGTAACTACCGGTAGGAACCGATAATTACCGGCAGAGATAAAAAGTGTCCGTTAGACACAATTTCTAACTTCTCTTTTAACCCACTCACTCTACAAATAGCCCACACTTATGTACAACATAATAACACTCAATACTACACATCCAAGTGCATTAATTAGGTATTAGAATGAAGAAAAAAAAGTTATATGTGTGAGTTCTATTCTTGCTATTTGAATATATCTTCAAAGAAGAACTCAACTCTCTCTACACAAGTCTTCTTCATTACTTGGCATTCCACCACAAGCATTGAGAAGACAACAATGTGCATTCTTATATATCATTGTATTTCATTCACGCACCACACAAGAGGTAACTCTAAACTTTTCTATTCCACTTTAAATTTGTTTTTGTCCAAGAGTTGGGTTAACTCTAGAATTGGACACCTTGTTTACACATTGTTCTAGACCATACTTAGACAAAAGTGTAGGACACTCTCATCTTAAAGATATTGTGAGGACTATCTCATCCTTGAAAGAGATTGTAAAGGACTCTCTCATCCTTGAAAAATATTATAAAGAACTCTCTCATCCTGTAAAGAGATTATACGGATCCTCTTATCCTTAAAAGAGTTTGTAAAGGTTTTCCTCCCTACCTACTATATTGAAAGGGAAGAGCTAGTGGAATACCTTACAAGTGAAACTTATAGGGAGTGGACTAAACTCGAATTAAGTGGAACCACTATAAATCTTAGTGTTGTGTGATTGTGCTCATTTTACTTATTCCGTAATTATTCATTTGATAATCACATTTTGGGAACCATTAATCGAAAACGTTTTAAATTTTACAAGCATAACCTATTCACCCCCTCTAGGTTATTTCAATTGTTATCAGAGCGGGAGCTCAACACATTAAGACTTATTTGTCTTAACTGAGTCAAAGACTATGACCACATTTAATGGACCACTTGATGGAATGGATGCTTTTAGGCTTCCATACTTCAATGGAGAAAATTTCTCATTCTAAAAATACAGATTTAAAATTTTTTTTGTAGATATAATATTCTTGTTTGAAGAGCTATAGAAAGAGGACCTTACATCATCACCAAAATAGTAAATGGAAAGACAGTGCCAAAGGACGAATCAGAATTGACAGTCGATGATCTAAACCTCCTTCAATACAACTTTAGGGCTCTCACCTATCTTCAATGTGTCTTAAACGAGAAAGAGTTCAACAGAATAAATATGTGTGAAACCGCCAAAGAAATTTGGGACACACTTATTGTCACACCCCGTTCACACTGAACCGGAGCGGTGACCGAGTTAACACCGGTTAACCCAAACCTGCCAGGATCATCAGATACTGTATTCCACCACAGCATACACACACTAACATAAGTTCATCAGATCAGCGGAAGACTTAGTTTTACCTGTGAATAACTCCCATATACTTGATACCCAAATGGTGATACAATAATTATATACATTTGGGCCCGAAGGCATGATATATACACAAAAAGAATAAAGTTCAAATATCAAGTATATACAGGAAATCATCAAAATCATCAGAGTACACAGTTCGGCTCGATATGAAGGCTGGAGCTCAGCTCGGCATCAGGGGTTGTGCCCAGCTCGGCATCATGTAGAAGAGCTCAGCTCGGCCTCGGAAGTGGAGCTCAGCACGGCCTCCAGGGTGGAGCTCAGCTCGGCCTCAGAACTGTTGTCCCGCAGCACAGCTCTCGCAAGAGCAGTCTACGCCGTGCTCAAACTCCTCAGGGGTCCACCAGCCCTCTTCAGGAAACTCGACTGTGGGACCCACCCCATGCTCCTCAGATATTTGACCTGTAAAATCATCTAAAAAGGGGGTGCACACGTGGGATGAGCTCACTAGCTCAGTAAGTAGAAAGATGGACCACACACAACAGTCCACACATCACAACACATCATATGCACTACATGCCATGCTATTCATTTTAATTCACATCCACCTAAACAACATTACTAAGTCTTTGGTTTAAGTGTTACTACAACCACAGTGCGCGTATACTCTGGGTACAAGCCGCGAACTCCCTCCCGCGATACGCCCATAGGGCTTTTGGAGAAGGCCCACCGTGAGT
Source organism: Macadamia integrifolia (assembly GCF_013358625.1). Classification (NCBI taxonomy): domain Eukaryota; kingdom Viridiplantae; phylum Streptophyta; class Magnoliopsida; order Proteales; family Proteaceae; genus Macadamia; species Macadamia integrifolia. The sequence continues at coordinate 17,214,240 of NC_056569.1, forward strand.
ACTCAGAAAAGTAAAGACAATGCCGTCCACCGGCTCTCAACAGAAATGTAAATAACTGAAATAAAGGTGCTGACTCCAGCAATTTAAAAGCAGTACGATTGGCCCTCTTGAATGTACCATCGGGGTTGCCGACTGTCCTACATGACTCGCCGGGCGTAATGCCTAACCGCCACAGTGTCCGACAACCGCGACCCCTGCTTCCCCCCAAATGGCAACCCAACACCTTAACCCCTGTTGGGAAGGGTCGTAGCACGGGATGGTGAGAATCCTAATACCGCATGCTCCTATATGACAATAGTACGACTGCATAGTGCCTCCGTGTCCCATACCACGGGCCACCAATGCATTCGTTTCCAAGCCGACCACGGCATCTAGTCTATCAATGCATTATGCACCATGATGTCCACATTCAACATATTAACATCTCATTCAATTGGCATTTGAAAAGTAAACATAGCATATATGCACATCAATGAGTGGAATGACTAATCTATATAGCATATTCGTGATGACATGACTAGATTAGATATAGTTATATGAATGCCAAACAAATGCCTTGAAACAAGGCAAAACGTCCTCTCTCCACTTACTTGTAGCGTACAAGGATTCCCGCTCGGTACGGGTGAGATCCGGAGCGAATCGGGTAGGATTTGGTGAACCTAACATAATTGAGAGGGGTTAGTACTTCACCATTTTAGAATCGAAATTAATGAAATCCGATGTCAAAATCGTGTTTAGAACGTCAAAAGAAGGTCACACGTCCGATTTGGGTTCGATTGGACATAAGGATCACCTTCGGGGCCACACAGGTGGGTCAGACAGGTGGGTTGTCTACCCACCGGTTCTACCCATCGGTTATGACCGGCGGGTAGGGGCCCGCCGGTTGTACCCACCGGTTGGGCCAGGGGCCCATGGCTAAGACCAACGGGTAGGTACCCGTCGGTTGTACCCGCCGGTGGTACCCGCCGGTTGGGCCCGAAGGCCCCCTGCCTTCTCAGATGGGTACCCGCCGGTTGTACCCACCGGTTTTGGCGGGAAAGACCCTGTTTCTTCCCCATTTTCTCCATTCTTTGGGGAATCAAATGGGGTTTTTCCCCACCCATTCTTCACACCTTCAAGGTCCTATAGGATAGTTCTAACCTAGATCTAGGTTAGATTCAAGTGAGGGAAAGCCATCTTACCTCCTTTGCTCAAGAATGACTTCAAACCCTCCAAATCACTTCAACCCACAATGCTTCTTCTACCTTGTCAATATCTCTTCTAATCCTTCAAGATCAACACATAAATCATCTATTAAACCTTAGATTCATCATTTCAAAGGGTATTTACAAGATCTCAAGAAACCATACTCGAATCAAGGGTTTAAAGCTTGGGCATGGTGAATGTTCATAAAACCCAACTTTTCTTACCTCCAACTGTAGATCTAGAGTTGAAGATTACTCTCCCGGCACCGGAATGGCAAGATCGAGCTTCGGCGCCACTGAAATCCTTCCTTTTTTTCCTCTTCCTTTCTTCTTCCCTTTCTTTTCTCTCTCCTCTTTACTTTTCTCACCAAACGTACGAGGGTAATAAATGGAAAGAAAAGAAATCATAAAGCCTTATATACTATTCCTAATTAAGTGAATAGTCTTGGATGGGTCACTCAGGTGGGTGGGTGTACCCACCTGTTATACCCGCCTGAGAGCCAAAACTTGGGATTTTGACCGAGTTCGGACCTCGGCGCGAACCCCACCCCAAGCATATGATGTAGCATACGTATATACCTTAAAATACGGATATAATACATGTTTTATCCGTACATAGCCTTATGGTAGGTGCACGTACACGGTTTGGGCACTCCCGTCTCTTCTGGCACTGGCTCGGACTTGTCGGGCCAGCCGGTGTTTAAGGTCACCCGTGCCATCATAGCCCATAAGGAACCCGCTCTAATATCCTTTGGCTCGGTTCCTGCATGGTTAAACCGGTTCAATCGCGAAATCAGACCGGGTTTTAAGAAGCGGGGTATTACAATTAGCGTATGAGTTATGTTTGTATAAGGAGTTCTTCAGGGATAGACCATGTTTTCTGATCCACCTGCTCGTTAGGGAGGTCTTTGTATACTATAGCATTAGCCCTTCTCGGATTCAACTGAATGGTTGGCGTAATTTGATGGGGTTTTGCACCCTTATCGACAGATTGACCTTTCAACCTCCTTTTTCTTGTTTTTAGTTTACGTTCACTTGAACTCGCTCGGTGGTTGACGGGGATGGTATACCTTAAGCCAAAGCTCGGGAGTTAGAGTTGTGGAAGGGAAACCTTCCTCTATTAAGGGATGGAAAGCCCAGTTCTTCTTTGCCTCCGGGTTCGAGGGGTTATTGATCGATGATAATTGGTATGAGCCAAATGTTGCCTTAAACATTCGCCCTACTCTCACAGCTTCGGATGAGCAGATCTTCTGGGTGTTGATCGACTTAGGTCGGGTCTTCAACACTGATGAGCTGGCTTAAGTTCAGGTGATCTGTATGGCTTGAGTTCAGGTGATCTGTCATGAGCCTTTATTTCCTTTGCGATTTGTTTGCTAATATTATTTGTTTTGACTGCAGTGTCACTTAGTCACCGCTCAATTCAGGAGGCCTTTGCCCTTTATGATGCCCAAGCTTGAAGCAGGGGAGAGATTGAGGGAGGAGGAGAATTAGAGAGGTGGAATCATAAGTCTCCGATCTGATTGCTTCTCATCCTACCAAGGTAGAAGTTGCCCCTCGTTTTGAGAGTGCCATCCCTCCGTCGGCCGCCCAGGCTAGATCAGTGGGGTAGGCTGCTCGGCTAACACCTTTTGGGGACATCGCGCTCGTGTGGTCGAGGGACCCATTAAGGGATCGGCCCATCCTTTCGTACGGGGCTTCGAATCGTGCGGAGGAAGTCGAACATCCTTTGGAGGGGGCATTAGCCCCTCATAACCATAGTTATCAATTCGGCCGAATAATTCGCGAATTATTCGGCCGAACCGAATTTTAAAGAATTTTATCAAAAATTCGGACCGAATCCGAATTAAAAATAAAATTCTTTAAAATTCGCGACTTTTTCCAAAATGAATATAAGTCGCGAATAATTCGGACCGAATCCGAATTAAACCGAATTATTCGGTCCATTTAAACATTATTTTAAAAAAAAACCAAAAATAAAAAATAAAAAAATAAAAAAACAAATTTTTTTTTAAAAAAAAAACCCCAATAAGATTTTTTGACCGCTTTTTTGACCGAATCCTTAAATTAATCGTCCGAATTATTCCGAATAATTCTCCGTCCGAATAATTCCCGAATCCGAATTTGCTAACTATGCTCATAACACATCATCTGGGGTCATGCTTCTCAAATGCAGGTGTTCACAATTGAAGAAGTTACGCAGATTGAGGAGCCTGAAGCCAGGGGTGATTGTGGGGCCCTAGATGATCAGATCGACTGAGGATCGTGCCTTTCAACAAGTGTTCTGTTTTCTAAGATGACTCCGTGGCTAGCTTCTAGAGTCGTACGTGTCACTTTTCCAAAGATCATCTGACCTTAGACAGCATGCTCACACGCGTTTTATGCCGTAGAGGGATGGTAGCTCTCGCTCGAGTGAGTGTTATTCTTTTGTTGCCTTCTCTCAATCTTTTTTTTAATAATTTTGCATATCTACTTGTTTTAACTTATGCAGGTCTCTTCATACACTGCAAAACATATGATCATGTGGAGAAGCTATTGGAACATGTTGAGGTGTTTCGTGCTTCCATCGCAGAGAAGGATGAGGTCGCTTCCTTGACCGAGCAGTTGAGTATTTTAACAGTTGAGAATGATTCTTGCTCGGTAGACCAGGAGTGGCTATCTATTCTTAAAGCTCAGGTTGCGATGGCGGTGGAGGCTCATAGAGCTGAGTGATCCTATTGGCTAGATAGGGAGAAATAACTTCTCGGTCATCTTACCAGTGTTCGATCAGATATAGATTCTGTTTAAGCTCGCCTTCACGAGGGGGATGATGCCTTGCAATGCAAACATGTGGCAAGGGAAGAGGCCGAACGGTGGGTGGCCCAACTGGAAATCAATCTCAAGTCCTTATGGGATCAATGGCCCATTGCGCAATACGAAGAAGTCGAAATAGCCTAGACTTGAATGCTCGTGTATGTGTTTTTTTTTTGTAGACTCTTTTTAAGTGCATGGTCTTCTTTCATGTGCGGTGTGCTTGCTTGTGTCCTTACTTTGTGTTTTACTGAGTCACTGAGGTTGGGTTTTTTTATTTGCACCAACCGAGGGTGGCCAGCTTAATGTTGGTGTTTTTTACTGATTAGTATAGATCGGGCTTTATTGCTAACTCGGGATTGGTCTTTTAGGATTTCTTGCCAATCAGCACAGATCGGGCGTAGTTGCCAACTCGGGGTTGGTCTTTGTTTTTTCTTCAGTTAGTACAAATCAGGTTTTTAGCCATCAGGCTTAGTTACTAACTTGGGGTTGGATTTTAGATTTTCATAATACAGTGAAATCATGATTCAAGATCTCGGTGAGATCTCAGTGAGATCTCGTTCTTTTAATTTAGCGAGACAAGATCACAGACGAGGTGTAAAAACTACAAGATCTCACCAACTCTTGCCAAGATCTCGCATTTCTTTCTACTTTTTTAAAGAAAAAAACACTAAGGAGTAAGAATTTTGGTGCTTTTGCTTGAGGATCTACATTCTTTCACTCATTGAAGCTTAAAGAGTAGAGAATATTATCTCCTTTTCCACATTTAGAGTTACTTTTCTTCTCAAGAACCTTTTTAGATAAAAAAAAACTTCTCAAACCCATTTTTCATGGAAACATCATCAATACTTGTTGGTTTACATTGGTTTTTTTTATATGTGATGCATATCGCTGATCTATGGATTCATGGAGAGAAATAAATTTTCTTATGTTTTTATTTTTTTGTTTAAATAAATAATGCATACTGACCTTATGTTTTTATATAGTTTATCTTATGTCATTTCAAATTTTTAATGTATGTTAATGTGACTGATTGGTCATCAATGTTAATTGTTAATCAATTAAGTAATTATCTATGATGTCTTTAAATTCTTATGATTATGGTGTGTTATGTGTTGGTTATGAAATGTGGATTGTGGAATAAAGCATACTAGCCTAGGGTCCGAAGAGTTAGAAACTACTTACATAGGGTATGAAGTCAAAGTACCAATTTAAGTTTTGTTTTTAGAGAACTAATGTTTCCATTATGTTTAGAAGTCCCAAAATAGGGTAAATATCTAGTTTCAGGGACTACAAAAACCATATGGCCATCGAGACCAACCACCAAGTCCACTACGAAAAAATATATGATCTCGGCGAGATCTCGCCAGATCTCTCTTTTTCGGATTAGCAAGATGGGGGGCGAGAGCAAGATCTTAATCCTCAAGTGAAATGACGAGACTTCCTTTGACTAAAAAAGGAAATAGTTTAAACTTGAAACTGACACATAAAATGGAAAAAATGATAAAAAGACATAAAATATTTAACCGAAGGTGGGCCTACCACTAATTCTCCGAGCCATGTGCTCTCTGTTTGGGGTAGTTATGTTATGCTTCAATGCCGCACACCGGGGATGACCCAATGCTTTGATAAAGTTAGCATAGCACTCTCGCGAGTCCTGCTGACTCAAGCAGCATTTTCCAATTCCTTACTCGGAAGGGAACTTGACTTTAAGGTTCTTGGTAGAAGTTATGGCTCCCAGGTCATTAAAAGCTGGTCAACCTAAGATGGCATTGTAAGTTGATGCAATCTTGACAACCATAAAGTTAACAAGTGTTGTTGCTGATCGAGGGTCATCTCCAATGGTCACTGGTAGCTCGATGCACCCTTCTATATATGCGGTAGTTCCAGAGAATCCGTATAGTGGTCCAGTGGTGTATTTGAGCTTGTCATCTCCCAAGCTGAGCTTCTTGTATGCATCATAAGACATAACATCCACAGAAGAACCCGAGTCAATTAAAATTGCGGAAACGAGCAATTAGTGACCACCAGTTGTACCACGATGGCATCAATATGGGGCCAATTGAGGCCTTGCAAGTCTTTGTTTGAGAATGTGGTTACTGGTCTTTTCCGTTCTACTTTCACTGGTTCCGCTGCTACGCAGACAAAGCGAGCGTGAGCCTTTGCTTCCTTACAGATTTTTCTCAGGCCACCTAGAATGGCATGTATTGTGGGTCTCAGTGGCTTGTTAGTGTATTCTGGCCTTCGGTCGCTCATCTATCTTTTATCTGCTTCATCTTCCTTACGTGAATCACCCTGCTGCTAACTCTCCACTAGTTCCTTATTCTTTTCCAGATCAACTTTGGGGCTCCAGAGTTATTCCTTAAGGTCCCCTACTTTGATTAACTCCTCTAGCTCTTTCTTTAGCGCTCGGCAATCATACATGTAATGTCCAGTTTCCTTGTGGAGATGACAATACTTCTTTACATCATAGTCTTTCGATTTTGAATAACATTGAACGTTGCCAGTGGACAAATTTGTCTTTGATTTCAAGCAACACCTTAGAGGGCACTTTGTCTAGTTGAGCGAGGAGCAAGTTCTCGGGGCTGGTGGCCCTTGTTCTTTTTGTGTCCCTCTCATCGCCCTTGGGGCGTATGGTTCCCCTTTTCTTCTCTTGAGGTGGTTTAGTCATCTCCTTATGTGTTGTCAGATTCTCATCCATTATCTCGTACTTCTGGCACCTGGCTAGGAGTTCTGACAGATTCATCGGGGATGGGAATTGATTAGCTTCTTGTGGCTTATTCCCTGGTAAAGTGAAGTCCTCAATTGCTACGGTTGCTTTAGTGAAGCGAGCAAAGTAGTCACAGAGCGACTCATCCCATCGTTGCCTGATGCTGAGCAGGTTGTGCATACTCTTTTTCTGTTGGATACTGGTATGGAATCTAGAGATTGGTCCCTAACTGGTTGTAGTTGTGGATCGATCAAGACTTTAAGGTAGAATACCACTTCAGCGCTGCTCCCTTGAGTGAGGTAGGGAATGCTTGACTGAGGGCTTCGTTCAAGCAACTCTAGATGGACTTCACCGTGTTGTAGTGCCAGAGGTGGTCCATCGGGTCAGTTATCCCATCATATAGAATGAAGGTGGGCGTTTTATATTTTCTAAGGAGCTCAACGTCCGCAAGCTCGACCGACAAACAATTATATATAGGGATGGCAGCACTCCTATTGCTGCCTTCTCATCCAGTTCGCGAATGCGAAGTTCCAGACTCATTTCCCTACGGGGACAAGCAGCCTCCAAAGGAAGGGGGTCTATTCTCTCTGCCCAGAAATTTTGGACTCTTCGAGAGACCGATGTCTCGTGACCATTCCCTGATCTTCCATGTTGTCTATGGCTGGACATGTTACCCTGTGGCCTTGTGACCTTTCCCTCGTGTGACATGGGGTTTGTCGGGCTGGTTCTTGTTCATGCTTCTGCTTGACCACGTCCCTGTGTAAAGTCCCTTAGGAATCCTTGTTCCTAACGACTTGCTCTCCTAGGATTGGCTCCTAATGGCAGATTGGCCCTTCTGTCATTTTTACCCCTTGGGGGGTTTGTCTTGCACGTGGGGCTTCGGCCCCCGGTTATTCGGATCTTCGAGCAGACCCACGTGGAGTTCGTACCTCCACCGATTGTCCCCTTTTGTTCTCACCTTATGAGTGCCTACTAGTGGCCCCTACTGATACAGAGGATTGAGGCTAGCGACTCGGTGCTCATTTAGGTGGCCTGTATGACTCCATCTCTCTACCTGTCAACCATTTGAGGTTCAGACGTTGTCCATTAGTAGGCTCCACTTGTCCATTATGTCGGTCGACTGCCCATTTTCTTGCAGTAAGTCAGATAACCCCTCATTGGGGAGAGTTAGATTGGAATTGACGGATGAATCTCCAACACATGTCGTTGGTTTTCAACAACTATATTTGCAGGTCATTTACCTGTGTGTTCATCGCCGGTGTTGTAGTTCAACTGGACGGCTAGTGGTAAGGGATGTAAACCTCCTCTTGCTTGCCAAGCTTGGCCATTAGTCGATGGACGGTTCCCCTGTTGAGGATGAAATGAGCCAGCATGGGTTACTGGTGGGGAAAAAACTTCAAAGTTAAACTGTCCTGCTAGATGATTCTCGCTGTTGGCTTGCCCTGCCAACCTATTCTCAATGTCCACTCGTCTTGCTGGCGGATCCTCTTGGTTTCCTTAGCCTCCCTGTGCTATGGGGGGAGGATACAAGGATCGTCCACTCGCAGGTTCATGTCCTTGAGCAGATGACTTGATTGGTAAGTTTCCCACGGACGACACCAATTTGTTGCTATAAAAAATCATCTTAGGCTGTTTTCACTTCCCGTACAGAGGAACAAATACAAGAGACTGAGCGCTGGGCTGATCCGACTCCGATGCCTAAGTTAAACATCTAAGCAAACAGATAATTCCTGTAAGAGTTAAAAAAGATCGGTCCTCTGGCAAGAGGTTTACCTGGGTATTTATAGTTGAAGGTAACGGCTATTGAGTAAGAGTCCTGCTTTGGTAGCTTCCTAATGCTGGTGGGAGACTGAATATAGCAAGAGTTGTAATAGGAAAGTGAATATGGAAGATGTTGCAGTTATGGGAACTCCTCGTATTGGTCATATCCTGGGGGATACGGTGAGATTTCCTTCTAGGGAAGATTCGATATTTTGCTGAGGGTCCTTCATGGACTAGGATTAGGCCCGTATCTCATGACCAATGTGTTGGGCTTGGTAAGCCCTTTTGGGCATATCTCGGTGAGGATGATCCATCAGAATCTTAGGCCGAGCAACCTAAGTCAATTAGCCTGATTTCCCAGCTACTTGTTCCAGGCGACGGGTTATGTGCTTGCTATTTGACTAGTGAGTACTTAGAACCTACTATTTGGTAAAGGAACTAATACAGTCAGTATTCCACGGTTGGATAGCCAAGCCGTAGGACACCCACGTAAAGCCCTTCCTATGCTGGTGCTTTCTTAGTCGTTCAACTGTCAAAGTACCTTTGGTAGAGTTGGTAGGCCGATCCACTTCTAGTCTAGGCGCCTACTTCTGAATGGGTGGCAACCTTGCTGGGCCAAGCCGCTCGTCAGGACTCGCATGTCCTAGGGCTCACTGCTTGTTGGTCCTGTCTTGGCATGCCCCTAATGGTTGTATATTTTTGCCATAACAAATGCAATGCAGGAAAACCTATTTTGTGAAACTTAATTTTACTTTCAGTTTGAAAAGAGGTATGCGAGTGGGTTCTCGGAAGGAGGTCTTCGTTAATGATGATTTGAAGGTCCCATTGGATTAACTTGAATATCATTGATACTACTGAGGTGAGGGATGTTGTTCCCACGGTCAAATACTTGACGGGTAACCGGTAATGGTGCCAAGGGTATATTTTCAATCCATCTGGTATACTTTTTTTTTTTTTTTGGTTATTTATTGGATCACTGATTTGGTTAGGGTTTTCCATTTGCTTTCTTGTTGTGTCGATCGGTTTATTTATTTTTTAGAGGAAGTTAGATCAAAGATCTGTCTTTTGATTTATTTCTTCATTATTTTGAGTTTGAATTTTATTTTTTTGTTTTTTGTTTTCAACTGTTTTTGGGACATGTTGCTGAATTTGGGCCTATATTGTGTTCATGTTCCCTTCCAGAGATCGAGTTCTCTCTGCATGTGTTCAAATGGTTACTAATCATATATTTGCACTACTTGATTTGTTGATGCTGATTTTTTTTTTTTTTTTTTTTTTTTTTGGTTGGGGTGTAAGATTGGTATTTGGTAGTTTAGATTTTGTTGTGCGGATGATAGTATAGATCAACTCGAAAGGAAAACTTACTTTTTCGACTCTCTCTCTCTCTCTTATTTCATTCAAAGATGGTGAGCAATTATTTGCATTAAATTAGTTGCATTTATTGTTAAAGCGTTCGATGGGGTAAGATGTTCAAGTGGTTATCCACTTTTTTTTTGGATGAATAAATAATTCATTACCAAGAGGAAAAAGAATATAAAAAGAGGGGGAGGGGGGAGGGGGAGGGGGAGGGGGGAGGACCAAAAAGGAGCAAATCCAAAGGGCCCAAAAGGGCAAATCCAAAGGGCCCAAAAGGGCAATCTAGCCTAAGGGAACATCAATGGGGGGGATGGTAGTGACAAGAGGCCCCAAGAGACAACAATGAGTCTGTTCCTTGGGTGTCGCGAATCGGGCAGGCACGGAGAGATCTGAGTCTAGAAGTAACATCAAAATAGATGGCTTTTCAAATCCCTTCGAAGGAATGGGAATTGGATGATTGATGGTGGCACAAAATGTGAGCTTTCCTAGTGTGTTGCAAATGGTGGAGCCACTGAAGGTTATGTCTATCCAGATCCATTCCCGAGGGAGGGGTAGAATGGGACGGGGGGAAGGCCAGCAGGTGTGGAGAACCTTTTTCCAAATGAAGGAAGAGAAAGGGCAAGAGAAGAAAAGATGGTCAACATCTTCTGTACCATTCCAGCACAAACAACAGGAGGTTATCCACTTTGAACTTGCTAAAATTCCATTATGCTTTGTAACATTAATTCAAATGTTCCAACCTGTTATAGCCATTCTGTTTCTACAGGCTGCTCAGTACAGAGGTGAACTCCATGAAAGAGTTGGCCAACGCGGTACGTTATTTTCACCAAGATAGTGTTCACTTCCTACCAGATTCCAAGTGGTTGGCATGCTTTTTGTTGCGAAGTTATGAGTGTTTTGTTTCTTTTTACTCTCTCTGTCGCTCTCATTCTGTTCTTTTTTTTTTTTCTTTTTTCTTTTTTTTTTTTTTTTTTTTTGTGCTCGTTTCCTAAGATATTTTGTTGGTAAACATATATGGCTGTTGACTTATAATTTTAAGCTGGGTTCATTGCTTTGATTAATGTAATGTGAAGCCATAAGTCTTTGGACCTGTAGCAGACGGTGCTGTTTGATGGGGATTAGTTTCTCTGGATTTAGATGGTGGGTTTTTTGTTTGTCATTCGGATGCACAGGAGAACTGAAAGAAGCTCCAAGGGAGAGAGACAAAATGGAGATGACGTACAATCGTAGCACAGCTTACACATGGGAGCAACCATGACAGCACTATCCAAATAACGTGACTTGTTTCGCTGCAAGAGGGAGAACCATTGTGCAATTGATTCTTCCAATAGAAAACTTAATTTATTTGCTCTCTTTCTCTCTGCATGGAAAGCAAGTTAGAGGTAATCCATAACATTGTTAAGTTTATCATAACCTAGAGGGTGAGAAAGTTCAATCTCAGTAAGCATGAACATCCACTTGCTCAATAGACCAAACACCAAAAGATGTGGTTACTATTTTTCTAAACCCAATGCCAAAACGAACAGGAAGACACTTTTTAAGTAGTCAATTATTAAAAATAAAAAATAAAACCTCTTAGGACTTTTCAGTCCAAGAAAATCGAGACCTTTAACCAGGAAAAATTAATAACGATCATGACAACAATAACAATGTGATAATAATTATTGTGGTAGTAGTGGAAGCCAGAACGGAAATAGCATGAAAACAGAGGAACCACTGCAACGTAAAAGCTAAAAAAAAATCCAAATAGAGGACAAGTACTAACTAACAAATTAAGTCCTAATAGAAACAATGGAAGGAATGGTGTTTACATATATGCATAAGTCACCAACTTGTTCCACCTTGCTTATGAACTGCTCAAAGGAGTAGTAAAAAAATCAAATGCTTGTGCCACTAAGCATATAACCCAGTGAGGTTCCAATGATCCCCGACCGATATAATTCCAATTACAAGTCATAATTAACAAAATAACAATTAAGACAGTCATTACGAATCTACAATGCAGTAGTTTCATGTGATAGAACATATAAATCTACAAACTCTGTTTCTTAGATGTTGTTAGACTATATACTCTTTCTTAGATCAGGTCAGACTCTTTAATAAATTTGTTGCATCATACTTTAGTCCTTAAGATTTTGGGCCTTTTCAGCATATTAAAATCCATCTACTCAATTGGGAATTTTGGATAGCTTGCTGCATTAATATCACCCATCAAAGGTTGGAAATTTCCTTCCAAAAAAATTGTATGAATAGATGGTTATGTTTTCTCATGTCCTCATTGGTTTTACGAAGAATGCCCTTTCTATTATCTTCATTGATGAGAGAGATTCCATTGCCCCAAAGAGAGAAAAGACACATGGTGAGGTGGAAAGGCATGCAGTGTCCCAACTTCTTACTTTAGTGGATATACTGAAGTTCCAAGGACGTGGGGAGGCTGGAAGTTCATTGTATACATACACATAATATGAAACTTGCAGAAGATGTGGGATCTATATACTGATCTATGATGTTCGTTGTGAAATACTGTCCACATTGAAGAAATATAAACATGTGCAACTAGGCCTTTGAGCCTGTTTTCTAGGTTGATCTGGAAAAAGTACCAAAGGATACACACGTTTATGCGAGTGCAGATCATACAGCTCTTTACACAGGCTGCGTTTCAGTGCATTAGAATGGGTGTGATTGACTTACTAGATGAGACAATTGATGCTGAAGTTTTAAATTCAAAGGTTGTAACAAATGAGCATTTTCAAACTGGTCTGGGCGATCAAATATTTTTGGCAGGTTTTTGAGGTGCACAATGTCTCATGGGAAGATATTGGAGGGTTGGACGATGTGAAAAGAGAGCTTCAAGAGGGTGATCAATGGCTGAGGAAGAATTAATTGTTCTCTAGAATAGAGGGGGATGAAGAAGATCCTGGTGTTCTTGACTGAAAGGCCATGAGTAATACTTCTGATCAGCCATGAAGGGCCGTTACATGCAGCTAATGGCTACCATTTGGCTTTAAAAGGGGGCAAAATGAAGAAAACACACAAGCAACAGTACACAAAGGGAGTTTGAAAATAAGCCTGACATTCAAACTGAAGGAGACTCGGATAAAAATTTTAGGGCTTCTTGGCCACTCTTCGTTACTTGAGCCCATTCAACTCTTATTTGAACTCCCATATGTTCAAAGTTATCTCTTTCCATCCACTGCAACAAGGCTATTGATGCAGATATGCACCCTTGGACCGATCCAAACCCAATTGGGTATCTAGATGGATGAACCGGATCTATATTTGAGTTTTGGGTCTAGTAGGATTTAGTAGCTTATTTTATTTAGGAAAATAATATCTTTACCTTTTATTTTTTTTTTTATTTATAGGAAGTTGAGTACATGGGAGTTAGGAGTGTAGAATTGGTTTGCTTTGTTAGGGTAGTTTCCTATTTCAGTTGATTTTCTATTTCTGTCTTTTTATTTTTCCCATAAATTGGTTGTAACCGATGGACAAATCAGATTGAAGAATAGAAGAATAAGTTGAGTGTTTGAGTGCCTGCGGGCAGCGTGTGCGGTACTCTTCCCCCCTCCCCTATTTCTCTTGTGCAAATCCTCTCTCTCCCCTACAACTCCGAGACCCATCTTAGGGATTTCTTCCCTTCCCCTACAAGTCTTCCATCAGTTATTTAGTTAAAACTGGTTACTCAGTTTAGGTAGTCCTCAATCCCCAGTTAATCCAAAGCAAAGGGGATATTTCAAACCTCTCATGCCTCAGCATGAAGGTGTATGTAACCATTAGTCTACTAACTCAATACCTACACAAATTAATTACATGTACTTGCTCTTGATCACGTCTCCCTATCATCCAATACCTTCTCTCTCTCAAACTCTGAACTCCATTTTTCCATCTCTCTCTCTCTCTCCTTCAATCCCTCTACTACCCTCACTACCCCCTATTCCTTCTCTCTCACGATGTCAGTGTTAGAGTTCATGTATTAGGGAGTAGAGGCACTGGGATATATTATGTTGTATTATGTTTTACTTTTCTTTACCTTTTTGTCTCTCAGCTACCTTATGTTAGCATGAGGGGTAGGTTTGTAATTTCTCTTTTATTATTGGCTAAGTGGATCAATATAGGGGACAGAAGTCTATATTGTCCCACAACTTTATTTTTCTTCTCCTCTAGTTCTCATGCAATCTTTAGTTTTCTACTTGGTATCAGAGCTCGTGGTTTTGGTTTGAAAGTCTTACTACAAATTTTCCATTCCTGTCTTCTCTTTGGAACCCTAGGGGACAAAGGGGTTCCAAGGAAGAGGCTACCATGAGAAAATTTTGAAGAAATCATGAGATAGGTCTTGGATGAAGACTATAAGAATACCAAGAGAAGACCCCCTATGAAGTTGTTGCCATTTAGAGCTCAAATTGACAATGGTAGTGCAGCAAAGTTACTGCCAATTTTTTTTTGGGTCTCTCTCTCTCTCCCTTTCACTTGAAGATTGTTGGAGTTGGGGTAAGGCCCATTTGGATCGCCCAAGGGTTCCATTCAATCCCCCCATGGTCTTGGTTATTGAAGGAGGGAGTTTTTGGAGCACACCTCACCTCCTTGTGGACTGCTAGTATCTCCAACATTGGTAATTTTTTCTCTTCCTTACATTTTAAAATGTTATATGTGATGTTTGCAATTGCATAGTATTGGTGAACTACTTTGTACGGATATTTTGAGTTGTCATGAGATGATACTATCCTTTATAGCAGGTATTTGAGTTGGTTTTTCTATAGGTTTGTGTTTTTTTCTTATTGGAATTTTTGTGAGTATTAGGAAGGTGTTTTTGGTTGAGTGCGAATCCCCCATTTGGTTTAGATATCACTCTCACATTTTTAAGTGTTTTCACATTATGTCTAAGGTCAGTGGACCTATGGAAGCTTCGGCTAGTGGTTTGAGTACTTCCCATCCTACCCATACTCGAATCTCTATTATCAAGTTGGACAACACCAACTGTTTGGATTGAGACTATTTTGTGAAACTCTCCTTGCGAACTTGGGAGAAGTTGAGGTATATTATTGGCACCATTCAGGTTCCTGATTCAAGTGATCCAACGTTTCAGAAATGAGAGACTGAGAACTGCATTTTTATGACATTGATTTTCGCTATGAAACCTGAGATTAGTAGGTGATTTATGAGAAATGATACTTCCAAGGATATTTAAGGTAGTCTCTTTAAGACTTTTGACCAAGAAGGTGACTCGTTGAAGGTCTTCCAAGTCCTTCAAAAATTCATTACAATGAAGTAGGGAGACAAGACCATTTTTTAGTACTATAACATTGCAATTGGGTTCTGGGAGGAGTATGATCACTATAGGGATCTCCAATTGTCCAACCCCGAGGATGAAGCAAAAGTGTATAAAACACTTGAGAAAGAACGTGGTTTGATTCTTATTGGCTGGCTGAACCCAGAATATGAACTAATCTAGGTGCAAATTTTGGCCTAGTTACCTCTTCCCTCTTTAGCATAGTTTGAAATCTTGGTTGAAACTGAGATTTTGCAATTTTGACCCAACCCGAGATGAAACCATGACCGAAACTACAGTGCAACTGGTTTCGATGAAATTTGGAGTGTTTCAATTGGTTTGACTATATTGGTTGGACCAGCCCCTGATAAACTGCCTTGTTTCATGGGAAACAAGAGGTCTGTTTCCTAAATTTCAACTCCTATCTCAATTGTTTTGTTAAAAGTATGGCATGAGAAAGAGAAGTCGTGGCCAGCTGTCTAGCACAAGCCACGATTCCCCTTAGGAGTGTTCTAGTCTAACTATTGTAGATTAGAATTAGGAGTTATATTTGTTTATATTTTATTGGTTTCTTCCTACTAGGGGTATATAATTGCTAGTCTATATAATAAAATTGAGCAGGACAACCCAATCTCATTGATTGGGACTCCCATTGCCCAAAGCACAACTCTCTCTCTCTCTCTCTCTCTCTCTCTCTCTCTCTCTCTCTCTCTCTCTCTCTCTCTCTCTCTCTCTCTCTTCTTCTCTATTGTTTACATGATATCAGAGCTTGATCCCTAAACTAGTAAAGTTTTTCTCTGCTATCATCGGATAACTAGTAACAGCCTCTTCTCTCTAGCTTTTCTGTTACTGGTTCTTCCCAAGAGCTCCACGATTTCCTAGAGGGGATGAAACCATCCCCTAGCTTGCTGGTTTTTTTTATTGAAAGTTTGATTGATTGATATCAATCATATGGTGTGAAGAGTCTACTTAGATCATTGTTGTGAGTGATTGCTGGTTGGGTTTTCTGGTTTGACGGTTGAAGAACTCTATTTGAAGAAATTAATTGTAGGTGCCAGGGTTACTCAGTCAAGGAAGGGAATTTCTCTATCTTAGAGAAAGTATGTTTTGGATTTACTTTTAGAAACTAGTATGTTAGGGATCAAACCCCTTGACACTCTAATAGATCTAAATGTGAAGCTTATGTCTGAAGGAGGTGATGCGTTAGAAGATCCTAAGAAATATAGGAGATTGGTGGGAAAGCTGAATTATTTGACTGTGACTTGACCTGACATTGCCTTCTCTATCAGTGTTGTGAGTGAGTTTCTTTCGTCTCCACGAACTTCACATTGGGACTTCGTTTGTATTCTGAGATATCTCAAGAAACTCCAAGACGTGATCTATTGTACTATGATCATGAACATAATCATATTAAATGTTTTTGTGATGCTGATTGGGCTGGTTTTCTTGTTGATAGGAGGTCAACTACAGGATAATCTACTTTTATTGATGAAAATCTTGTCTTGGAAGAGCAAGAAATAGGCTATTGTGGCAAGGTCTATTACTGAGTCTGAGTATCGTGCCATCACTCATATTACTTGTGAGTTGATGTGGGTAGAGTAGCTTTTGACGGAACTTGGGTTTGAGTGTACTTCTATGCAGTTGTGGTGCGATAACCAAGCTGTCATATTGCATCAAATCCAGTGTTGCATGAGAGGATAAAGTATATTGATGTAGACTGTCATTTTGTTCGAGAAAAATTACAGCAATGAGTGATTTCTACAAGTCATATTCGCACCGGAGAATGACTTGTAGATGTTTTCACTAAGTCTTTAGGAAGTGGTAGAGTGGGCTATATTTGTAACAAGCTGGGTATGATTAACATCTATGCTCGAGCTTGAGGGGGAATGTTAAAAGCATGGCATGAGAAAGAGGAGTCGTGGCCAGCTGTCTAGCGCAAGCCACAACTCCCCTTAAGGAGTGTTCTAGTCTAACTATAATTGGTTAGTAGATTAAATTAGGAGTTAGATTCGTTTCATATTTTATTGCTTTCTATTCCTATTAGGAATATATTTCCTTTTCCTACTAGGAATATGTAATTGCTAGTCTATATAATGAATTGTGCAAGGCAGCCCAAGCTCATTGATTGTAACTCTCTCTCTCTCTCTCTCTCTCTCTCTCTCTCTCTCTCTCTCTCTCTCTCTCTCTCTCTCTCTCTCTCTCTCTCTCTCTCTCTCTCTCTTTTCTTCTCCATTGTTTATATGTTTGATGGGTTTCAATTGGGTAACACCTCTTTGAAGAAAAGAAAAAAACCTCATTTTTGTGACAAAATCCTTCATTCTTCTCCAACATCTTGCATTATCAAGCAAGACCTAGTTATAGAATAGTAATTGGAGCTTCAAGGTAAATCCCTTTTCCTCAAATTCATTTTTGTACAATGTAGTTGTAAACATAGTAGAGTGATTTCAAAATTTTATGTGTTAGTTAGAATGCCCCATCTGCGCATTAACGGAGTCGAAATATTTTTTTTTTAAGTTTTCTGATTTAGAAAACACATTCCTACAAATATATATTTGAAAAAAAAAATAGGTAATATGTATAAGTGGGTGTTCAATTTCATATATGTTAGACACCGTTAGCCGAATCTATGGCGTGTGATGGTCTTGATATTTTTTTAATGTTTTTAACTTTATATTTTTATTTTTGAATATAAGTTAAATGTTTGCTAAATGATTGGAACTACTTAAGATACAGGTGGGATAGTTCTAGCTTGTTCTGAAGTTGGATCCTGGATAATTTACTTGTATCTATAAGGTCCCCCCCCCCCCCCGCGAGAAAATACCATTGGCTGCGCTTGTCCCCCATATCCTAGAAATCACTTCTCTTAAAGGGAACATAGTAGTATAATAGGTGATGTAAGTGAACCAAATCATTAAAGAATATCTATATATGAAACTATTGGATGGGGTAATAACTTGTGTCTAATAAATATGACACTAGCCCTCTTTTTTTTTATTCTAACAAAGAGAAAGTTTTAGAATATTACAAGGACCATTAAACCCCTTAAGGACCTAAGGACCTATTTGGAATATTACTTCCCTAAAACCCATTATCACTATACTTCTTTACTGCTAATACCTTTCATAAATACATCTGCTAGTTGTTCACTACAAGGAGGAAAAAAACACAGTGATAAGACTCGTATCTAGCTTCTCTTTGATGAAATTTAATCAATCCCCACATGCTTAGTTTGATTATGCTGGACAAGGTTGTGAGCAATGCTGATAGAAGATTTTGTTATAGAAAACACCAAAAAATACGAAAATAAACTGCCAACAAATCCACATAACATAGAGATTTCACGAGGTTCACACATGGGTGTGGTGTGCTACGTCCTCGGGCGAAGAAGATGTTTCACTATGTAAAAGAGAGATTACACTCAAGCAACGGCGAGAAAACTCACCCTAATAGCTTGCAAAACCCTCCAAATTATAATGACTTACTCAACAAGACAATAGTACATTATATACTCCAAGTTACGGGTCGATCCATTGGGTCATGATTGATCAGGTCGGCCCAACCCCTTTGCTTCCATCACTGATCTCAGAAACCTTCCCATTTGGGTCTCCACCAAACTATGTCGGAGCGGGTCATTCTTCAAAACAGGTTAAGAATTTGAGACAAACTTAACAAATGTCTACGTTGGCTTGAATTCTCCTCCAAAAAAAAATAGATAGCTAAAATCTTCGTCTTCTCCAATAGCCCTCCTAAGGGCTGAACTCAAAGGCAACAAACACCATGTAAGTTCAAGCAATTCTCAAACTTACCTATACACAAAGGTTTAGTCAACATATCAGGTGGATTACCTTTGGTACCAATCTTTAACACTTGAATATTGCCTTGAGCAATTATCTCTTTGATGAAATGGTACTGAACATCAATATGCTTTCTCCTCTAATGATATATCTAATCTTTAGTCAAGTGAATAGCACTCTGGCTATCACAATGGACAACAATCACCTCATGATCCATGATGAGTTCTCCTAACAAACTTCTAAGCTAAATGGCTTCTTTAATTGCCTCAGTCACTGCCATATACTCTACTTCAGTGGTAGAAAATGCAACTGTAGCCTATAAAGTAGCTTTCCAACTAACAGTACTTCCACCAAGAGTAAACACATAGCCTGTGAGTGAACTCTTGTCAAGATCACCTACATAATATGAATCGACATAACCAGATAAACTATCACCATTCCTCCCAAACTCCAAACAAACACCAGATGTCCCTTTCAAGCACCTAAGTATACACTTCACTGCTTCCCAATAAGCTTTACCTGGACATGACAAGTATTTGCTCACCACACTAACAACTTGTGAATCTCAGGACTAGTGCAAACCATAGCATACGTAACGGAGCCAACTGCACTAGAGTGTGGAACACGTGATATGTACTCTACCTCTTCATCTCTCTGAGGTAATAGAGCAGTTGAGTCTAAAATGAAATGCAATAGGAGTACTTATAGGTTTAGTATCTTTCATGCCAAAGCGCTACAATACCTTCTTAGTGTACTTCTGTTGAGATAGCCACAGCTTCCTTGCTTTTCTATCCCTCTTAATCTCCATACCAAGGATGTCCTTGCTGCCTCCAAATCTTTCATCTCAAATTCAAAACTTAATTGTTCCTTCAACCTGTTGACATCATTCCTGTCTTTTGCTGTAATCAACATATCATCAACATAAAGCAACAAATATATGAATGACCAATCAGAGAGCTTTCTAAAATATACACAATAGTCACATTGACACTTGCAGTATCCAAAACTAGCCATAACTGAATCAAACCTTTTATACCACTGTCTAGGAGACTGTTTCAAATCATATAGGGACTTCTTTAACAAACATACATGGTCCTCCTTACCTTCAATAATAAACCGTTCAGGTTGATGCATATAAATTTGTTCTTCTAATTTACCATGCAAGAATGTTGTTTTCACATCAAGTTCCTGTAACTCCAAATCATGCATAGCAACTAAAGCAAGTAGGACATGAATAAAACTATGCTTAACAACAGGTGAGAAATATCATTATTCTTGATTCTCTTGAGCATCATCTACTTCAGTAAAAGTAGGCAGCTGAACTGAAGTAGATTGTGCTTTGTTTGAAGATGACCACCAACTTCAAACTCCACCTTTTCTCCAGATTTTTCTTGACCTTCATCACAATGAATAAGAGCTTCTTTCCTAGGATGCAACACAACAGATTTATCAAAAGTAACATCTCTGCTAATAAGAAATTTTGGAGACTTTGTTTCAGAACACCACAACCTATATCCTTTCACTCCAGATCCATACCCAAGAAAAATGCATTTCTTAGCCCTAGGTTCTAACTTGCCTTCATTCACATGTGCATAAGTAGGACATCCAAATATTTTTAAATTGGAGTAGTTTGTAGGCTTACCTGACCAGACTTCCTCTAGAGTCTTTCACTCAATATTTGTGCAAGGAGATCGATTCATCAACAAGGTTGCCGTGTTAACTGTTTCTACCTAGAACTTCCCAATCCTGTATTTGATAACATACACCTTGTTGGTGTACGATGTCTTATATTCCGTCACAGTTTAATTCAGGGAGTACTGGTGCAGCGTCTCGACAGGCAGGACGGCGGTCTGGATTAGGGTTTTTCGTTATATATTTGTAGCGAGGGTTTCTTTCTCTGTAATGCAAGTAATATTAAGAGGTTTGAGGACGAGCGTTATAACCCTATTCTCCATTGATAGTGTAGCATAATCTCATCTCACCGAGGACATAGGCAACCTTGCAGAACCTCGTAAATCTGTGTGCATTATTTGTTCTTATTTTTTTCATTTTCTTCTGCATCGTTTTAGGGTTGCATTTCTATAAATTGGTATCAGAGCTCTAGGTTTCCGTTTTATAGGATTTACTATCATGATTGCAGGGAAGGGATCGAATGTCAAGTATGATATCGAGCAGTTCAATGGGAAAAACAATTTCACCCTTTAGCGTCAAAGGATGAAGGATCTTCTGATACAACAAAGTTTGGTTAAAACGTTGTTGGGGAAGTTAAAGAAACCTGTAAAAATTACTGACGCAGATTAAGAAAAGATGGAGAAAAAGGTGGTAAGTGTTATTCAATTAAATCTTTCTAATGATGCCCTACAATATGTTATGGGTATCGAATTCGTACCACATTTATGGGTGAAACTTAAAAGCATCTACATGACGAATTCCTTAACAAACAAGTTGTTCGTGAAGATGCAATTATATTCTCTATAGATGGAGGAAGGTACAGAACTATTAGAGTATCTTAACATGTTCAATCTGATCGTAAGTAAACTTACAAACCTAGAGGTTAAGATCGAGGATGAAGACAAGGCATTACTATTGCTGTCATCACTCCCAGAATCATATGATCACCTGGTAACGACTCTGTTGTATGGAAAGGAGACCCTTGGATGGATGAAGTTGTGGCTACCCTCATGTCCAATGATACAAGGAAGAAGGCCAGTAGTATGAAATTTCAAGGGGAAGGTCTTTTCGGAGGTGACAAGGAGTATGAAAGAGAGAGATCAAATCAGAAGGGATCTAGGAAGAGTCGATCAAAATTAAAAGGGACAAAGACAAAGGTCTCTTGTTACTATTGTAAGAAAGAAGGCCATCTGAAGAGAGTGCTTGAAGAAGAAGGCAGACTTGAAGAAGAAAGGTGTGGATAAGTCATCTAAGGAAGCTAACGTACTAATAGTTCAGATGGAGATGTACTCTCTATATCATCAGGTAAGAATCAACCTTCTGATTCTTGGATTTTGGATTCTGGATGTTCATATCGCATATGTCCACATAAGGATTGGTTTGATACATATCAACCATATAACGGTGGGTCTGTCCTAATGGGGAATGATGTTGTATGCAAGATCATTGGGATAAGTACTATCAAAATCAAGATGCTTGATGGGATAGTAAGAACTTTAGCAGATGTAAGACATATACCAGAATTAAGAAAAAACTTGGTATCTTTGGGGGCACTTGACTCAAATGGCTACAAGTACAAAGCAGAAGGTGGAGTTCTCAAAGTTATTAAGGGTGTTATGGTTGTCATGACGGGACAGCTAACAGAAAACCTATACAGACTCATAGGGAGTACTATTACAGGTGGAGCATTTGTGACTACAGATGCAGGATCTGATATAGATGATACCTATCTGTAGCATATGCAATTAGGGTATATGGGAGAAAGAGGATTGATGGAGCTTCATAAAAGGAAACTGTTGAAGGGAGTGAAAACTTGTAAACTGAACTTCTGTAAGTATTGTGTTCAGGAAATAGTGTAAGGTTAGTTTCAAAACTATAAAACATAAGAGTAAAGGGGTGCTTGATTATGTACACAATGATGTATGGGGTCCTTCAATAACAAAATTTAAAGGTGGGGCAGAAAACTTCGTGACCTTTGTTGATGATTACTCAAGAAAAGTCTGGATCTACTTCATGAAGCATAAATGTGAGGTGTTCACTAAATTTAAGGAATGGAAGGCTAAGGTAGAAAGGAAGACAGGAAAGAAAATTAAGTACTTGAGAACAGATAATGGAGGGGAGTACACGTATAAGCCATATCTAGAATTATGTAAAGCTGAAGGGATTACACGTCACTTCACAGTTTCAGAGACATCACAATAAAATGGTGTAGCTGAAAGGATGAACAGAACACTTCTAGAAAGAGGTCAGAGTATGAGGCTAAATGCAGGTTGAGCAAGAGATTTTGGGCAAAAGCAGCGAATATCGTATGTTTCCTCACAAACAGGTTTCCATCAAAGGCGATTGATTGTAAAATTCCCGAAGAGGTATGGACAGGAAAATCAATAGATTATGCTATTCTAAAAAAATTGGTTGTCCACCCTATGCACATGTTGAGAGTGAGTAGTGTTCCAAGATAGGCTCAAAGTCTAAGCAGTGTATCTTTCTTGGTTTTAAGAAAGGCGTAAAGGGATTCAAGTTGTGAGATCCAAGTTCACAAAAAATCGTGGTTAGCAGGGACGTTGTTTGATGAGTCTCATATGGTGAAGTCAAATTATAATTCACAAGCAGTTGATAAAAATAAAGAAAGTTCTACTGTGTAGGTGGAGTTAGGTGAGTCAGAAACAATAAGAGAGAATGAGTCATCCAATGACTTATCAGGACAACAGGAAGCAGTAGAAGTTTCCTATACTATGGTAAAGTGCAAAGGATAAAGGGAAGCGTACTCACAAAGCACCTGTGAGATACGGATTTGAGGACATGGTTGCCTTAGCCCTCACTATAGGCACAAGTGATCCATCTTCCTACCATGATGCTTTGAGCGATACACAGCATGATAAATGGATGACAGCTATGATGGAGGAAATGGAGTCTCTACAGAAGAACAAGACTTGGAGATTGTGGAAAAACCTAAGGGAAGAAAAATCATTAGGTGTAAACGGGTCTTTTGTAAGAAAAAGGTAGCATCTGAGAAGGAGCGTGAAAGGTATAAGGCCAGACTTATAGCCAAGGGTTATGCACAGAAAGAGGGGATAGACTACAATAAAATATTCTCTCTAGTGGTAAAACACAATTCAATCCAGGTATTACTTGCTTTGGTGGCCATGTATGATTTGGAGCTTGAATAGCTTGATGTGAAGACTGCATTTCTTCATGGTGACCTGGAGGAACAAATTTACATGGAGCAGCCTGAAGGTTTCAAGGTGTAGGGAAAGGAATATCATGTTTGTCTGCTTAAGAGGTCACTTTATGATCTTAAGCAATCTCTTAGGAAATGGTACAAGCATTTTGATTCCCACATGATGAAGATTGACTATACAAGAAGTAAGATGATAGTTGTATTTATTATAAAGTGTCAAGTGACAATTCTATTATTTTATTGATGTTTTATGTCGATGACATGCTCCTTGCTGCAAAGAATAAACATGATATAGTCTCTTTGAAGTCTTTTTTGAGTGCTGAATTTGAGAAGAAGGACCTTTGTACTGCTAAGAGGATCCTTGGCATGGAAATCCTTAGAGATGGAAATGTAAGTAAACTTTGGGTAACTCAGAAGTGATATATTGAAAAGGTGCTAGAACGTTTCAATATGGAAAAGGCTAATCCGGTTAGCACTTCATTAACTAGCCACTTCAAGTTATCTGAAAGGGAATGCCCTACAACATATGAGGAGGTGGAGCATATGTCTCAGGTCCCCTATGCTAGCACAGTTGGGAGTCTCATGTATGATATGGTTTGTAGCAGGTTGGATTTGTCTCATGCAGTCAATGTTGTTAGTAAATACATGAGTAATCCAGGGAAGGAGTATTGGAATGCAATTAAGTGGATCTTCAGATATTTAAGCAAGACTAAAGATATAGGTGTTATGTTCAGTGACAAGGGAAGTTCCACAGAATTGGCGGGTTATATTGATTCTAACTATGCTGGTGATTTAGACAAGAGGAGGTCTATTACAGGATATGTATTTACATTGGCTGGTGGACCTAAATCATGGAGGGCAATGCTTCAGTCTATAGTTGCATTATTCACTACAGAGGCAGAGTACATGGCAGCAGTTGAGGTTGCCAAGGAAGGAGTCTGGTTGGCTAGACTGGTTCATGAGTTGGGGTTAGAGCAAGGAGGTACAGTGTTACATTGTGACAATTAAATTTTCATGCATCTTGCAAAGAATCAAGTGTTTTATGCAAGGACATAGTATATTGATGTGAGATTTTACAAGATCAAGGAGCTCGTGTCAGAAAGCAGTATTCACTTGAAAAAAATCCATGCAGATCTCAATCCTGCAGATATGTTTACTAAGCCAATTACTATAGAGAAGTTTGAGTCATGTTTTGACTTGATTAATATTATTCATTGTTGAAGATGAGGGACGCACTAAACAGGTGCAGGTTTGTACCTCTGATGAGGTACAGGGATGAAGACGTCTATAGGTTATCTTTACAGAGGCTCGACAGAATTCAAGCCAAGGTGGAGATTGTTAGTGTACGATGTCTTATATTTTGTCACAGTTTAATTCAGGGAGTACTGGTGCAGCGCCTCGATAGGCAGGATGGCGGTCAAGGTGTGAGGACAAACGCTATAACACTATTCTCCATTGATAGTGAAGCAGGATCTCATCTCACCGAGGACGTAGGTAACCTTGCCGAACCTCATAAATCTGTGTGCATTGCTTGTTCTTGTTTTTTCCATTATCTTCTGCAACGTTTTAGGATTGTGTTTCTACGCACCTTGCCTTTTCTAACAAGGTTCTATTCATATGCTCTGTACTTCATTTTACTGGGGTGTTTTAACAACTAAGTGGTGTTTTGCAATACCTTCATTTTTGTAGAACTCATTAAAGTCACCTTCACAGAACTCTAGGCCATTATAGGTTCTTAACTTCTTAATTATTTTTTCGGTCTGCTTCTCAAACAAATTCTTCTGTTGTTTGACAGTGACATATACTTGATTTTTATGCTTCAAGAAGTAGACCTTAATCTTCCTAGAAAAATTATCAAAGAAAGTAAGCAAGTACCTTGCACCAGCCCCCCTTGAAGTAACCTTGGAGGGCCCCCATAGGTCTAAATGAATGTAGTCCAAAGTTCCCTTGGTCCTGTGAGTAGTAGCATTGAACTGACTCTCCTCTGCTTCCCAAACACACAATGCCCACAGAACTCCATTTTCCTATACTCTGACCACACAACAAACCCCTTTTCTTAATGATGCCATCTCTCTGTCAGGCATATGGCCTAACCTTAGATGCCATAAATGTGTGACATCCGATTCAGACATAGATGATGAAGCTGCTGCAACAGAGCTAGTGACTAGTACCCTGCAATACATACAAACTGCCAACCTTAATGTCTTTCATCAACAAGAGAACACCCCTGCTGATCTTCATGACTCCACTTTCAGCTGTATGCTTACACACATTTGAATCAAGAGTGCCTAAACTGATGAGATTCTTCTTCAAATCAGAAACATGCCTAACATTAGACAAGGTTCTAACAATGTCATCATACATCTTGATCTTGATCTTGATCATTCCTATTCTAATTGTCCTACAAGAGATTATTTCCCTTCAATACAACTCTACTTCGGACTGATTCATATGTAGAGAACCATTCACAATTGGGACACATGGTAGGAACAACCATAGTCAAGAATCAATTAATTTTGTGATCTGACTCTGTTATCAGTCACTAAAAGCATAGCAGACTCACTCTTATCTTCAGTAATACTATCTTCTACAGAATCATCTCTCTTCTGTTGATTTTGGGCACCACCACTTGCTTTCTGCTTATTTAAGAGCTTATAGCATTTAGATTTAATATGCATATTTTTTTACAATAATTGCAGGTTAAATTCTTGTGCTTAGATTTCGATCTAGCTTTCTTCTTGTTACCATCTGAATCCCTTTTAATTGTTCTCCCTCTAGCTACCAAACCAACACCCATCCGATTTATTGGTTGATGTCAAGTCATCTTCAATCCTCTGCTTGCTTAATAGATTCGTTTTGACATCCTCAATAGAAATTGTCTCTTTACCATAAATCATGGTGTCCCTAAAATGCTTATATGATGGAGGCAGAGAACATAGCAATAATAGGGCCAAATTTTTATTGTCTATTTTAACATCTATCCTTTGTAAATCAGTAAAAATATAATTAAACTCAGAAATGTGAGATTTAATGGAAGTACCTTCACCCATATGAAGGGTACACAATTGTTGCTTCAATCTTAACCTATTGGTGAGGTAGAGATTCTCTAACTTCACCCATCACTCTATAGCCTTCTTCTTTGAGAAAACTTCTTGTAGCACGTGATTCAAGAGACAATTGAATAGTCGAAAGAGTTTTATCATCCATCTCATTCCAATCATCATCAAACATAGTTGTAGGTTTCTTTGTCTTCCCATATAAGGTTTTCTTCAACCTGTGTTGTGTAAGAACAGCCATGATTTGAATTTACCATAGACTAAAACTGATGTTGTCGTCGAACCTATCAATATCGTATTTCATTGATGTAGAAACTATGGAATTGAAGCAACCCAAAGCTCTGATACCAGTTTGTTATAGTAAACACCAACAGATACGAAAATAAACAGCCAACAGATCTGCAGAACACAGAGATTTAACGAAGTTCATATACTGATGTGGTGTGCTACGTCCTCAGGCGAAGAAGAAGATGTTTCACTATGTAAAATAGAAATTACACCCAAGCGACGGTGAGAAAACTTACCTTGAAACCCTAGCTCGAAAATCCCCTAAATTACAATGACTTGCTCAATAAGATGATAGTACATTATATACTCCTCCAAATTGTGGGTCAATTCATCGGGCCGCGGTTAATCGCGTTGGCCCAACCCCTCTATTTCCATCACTAATCTCAGAAAACTTCCAATTTGGGTCGCCACCAAAATATGTCGAAGCAGGTCATTCTTTAAAATGGGTCAAGAATTCGAGACAAACTTAACAGATTTATTGTCACAAAAGAGCTTCATAGGGAGGGTAATAAGGACCATGGTTCGAAATCTAAGCAAAATTTCAACAAAATTTTAGAATTTCAGTGGATTTTTTTTATCTAAACGAAAGTACCTACGAAATGAGGGTTGTATAACATTTCGGCCAAAATTTTGGTACCATTTCGGTATCTCGCCGAAATGGTACAATCCACATAACATAAATACTCCATCTCATCGGGACAATTGAAATTTCGACTTTGTCTTGGCTATCTCAGTGATTTTGGTTCAAAGAGCCTATTCTAAAGGGAAAACACTGCTTCCATCCTCTAATTAGCCACATCATCACACTCTTTGACTTCCATTGGACTCCTACAAGAAGACCTATACATTCAAAGCTTAAGAAAGGTAAAGTTCTTTCTCTGAAACCTTTTTTTCTTTAATAGTACATAAATACTTATTGAATGCTTATAGATTTTTTATATGTTAGACATTAGAGGCCGATTTATGACCTCACAACGTCAAAAAAATTTTTTCATACATAAATATTTTTTTATTTTTCTAGTTTAAAAATTTATTTTTCATTAACATAAATTATTACTTTTTATGCTAAATATTACTTTGATGGTCGTAAACTATATATATATATATATATATATGTGTGTGTGTGTGTTAGTAACTAATGGTTGTTCTACGACTCCATCAGAGTGAAATTTTTTTTAGTCTGTAATTATTTATTTAAATTTTCAAAAAATATGAAAAATAGATTAGTAATTGAAAAATAATTTAATAAAAAGAAAAAATTCTATTTTGATTTTAAAAATAAAAGAAAAATATGAGATTAATATTGGAGTATTTTGGATCATAGTATATGCTTGTTATGTTATAACATCTTTGATATTGTTGTATTATATCATTAAAATATTTTTTTAAATTGATTAAAAAATAATTTTATATAAGAATAAAATATAAACAGCTACCATATACTTGTAAGTTAATAATGACATTCTTTTTTCTATGTATCAGCATCGGGGTGATAAAATGGCTAAAGAAAGTGATGAGGAAGGCGGGAGAAGAGGGAGAGGAGGTGGGAGACATGATAGTAGTAGTGATAGTGGAGAGATTGCATGGAAACATGGAAAGCCGATTAATAGCGATAAGAGGCATAAAAAATGAAACTACTGTCATAAGAGGTTTATGGGTGGTGGGGCCATAAGACTTAAGCAATATCTGGTTGAAAATTCCTCATATGTGGCTAGATGCAGAGAAGTGCCTAATCATATTGCCAAGGCTATAACTGAAGACATGAAGGGGAAATAAGAGAAAAGCGACAAAGGAGATGACGAGGATAGAATTTGAAGAGGCACTACATGCTCCTGTGCATCGATATAATGATAGTGATGATGACAGCGATGACCCGGTGTATGTGCCTGATGACATAGAAGCTGAGCAAGAGGCTAGGCAATGGTGGCAGGTGCAAGCATTGAGCCGACAGAGTCTTCATGAGGAGACGAAAAGACATAGACATGGAGGAGTCGATCCATCTAGAGCTGGAGGTAGTGGATCTTCACAGATCCCTTTGCCCTTCAGAAGATCATAGAGTACAAGGGTAGCCCCACCACCATCTTCATCTCCAGTGGTTCCACCTCGGTGTGAACCCCGTGCTACAACAAGATCCCCGTGCATACAAGAAAAAGGGTAGTAAGCAGCGTAAGATAAAGGGGATGTGGAGAGACTTGAAGGCTTATGTTGGGGAGGCAATGTCTAAGTGGATGTTATTTTATATATCCCAGCAAACACCACCATAGGTCCCTATTACTAGTCGATGTTTGATGTTGTGGCTAAGGCCAATCCAAGGATAAAGGGGATGACTGCATATGAGGTGATGAATGTATATTTGCTTAAGGAGAAGACAAACTTGAAAATGTATATTGATGAGTTAAAAGTTATGTGGAAGAGCTATGGGGTAACCATAATGTGTGATGGTTGGACAGGGTCCACGAGAAAGTCCATCAATTTTATGGTTTATTGTGATGGTAGAACCATTTTCTTGAAGTCTATTGATGCATCCATGGAAACAAATGATGCAAAATATATTTACAAACTTTTGAAGGGTGTTGTGGAAGAAGTTGGGATACAAAATGTTGTTCTGATTGTGACTGACAATGAAAGTAACTACAAAAAGGTTGGAATTAAAATGATGAACAACCCTAGATTCCAACTCTTTTTGACTCCTTATGCAGCACACTGCATTGACCTAATGTTGAAGGACATGGGAAAACTTAAAATTATGCAGAATGTGGTTGAAAGGGCTAGGCAAGTGAGCACATTTGCCTATAATCATGGGTTTTCATTGAACCTATTGAGGGAGAAGTGCGGGAGTGACTTGGTCAGGCCCGGTCTCACAAGATTTGCTACCAACTATATTGTACTGCAAAGTTTTGAATCCAAGAAAATTGGTCTTCGATCCATGTTTACATCTAACGAGTGGTTTGATTGGAGGGAATTAGGATCAACTAGTGGTAGGGAGGCACAGGCAACCATTTCATCAGAGGAGTTTTGGACACAATTGGGTAAAGTGGTTAAAATCTTGGCACCAATTGTTAGCTTGTTGAAGTTGGTGGATTCTGCTTTCAAACCCACCTTGCCAAGCCTATGGGCTGCTATTACAATGATGAAGGAAAATGTCTATCCTGTCAACCCATGTGGAAATAGGAAATAATTTGTGGAAATAATAGAAGGCTGTTGGGAGCGCCAATTTTTGCATCCATTGCATAGGGCTAGTAAGCAAAGATGAAGACATTATTTTGTATGATATAAAAATGCATTAATGTTCACATTGACAATAATATGTTTTGTCACATTTCATCATACTATTTAAACCCTAGGTATCAGTACAGCAAGAGACTTGCATTGGATATGGATCTTCTAGAAATAGTAAAGCATGTGGTTGCCAAATTACAATTAAACCCCGATCTACAAACCAAAGCCAATACTGAGGTTAGTTTTGTACTACTATTACTATTATACTATAAGAATCTAAATTTCAGTACAATGGTTGTTAACTAGGGTCCTATTTGTAAATTTGTTATAGACGAAAGAATTCAGGGATGCATTAGGCAGCTTCGGGGCTCCTGCCGCATATGCGGGTCGTACGAATACTGATTTTAGTATGAAATCCAAATTTTAGTATGTTACTTATATAAGTGTTAAGTGTTTTGGAACATAAATAATCTTGTACTGTCACACCCCGCCTCCACTTACCTGAAGGCTAGTGACATGGACACACACACGTGTTCATAATCCATCCAGAATCCACGATGCAGTACTTTAAGTGCATAAATTATGAAATGATTCTATGATCATGAGACAATAATAAGAGTCAAATATACATAATTGGTGGAGTCCAATAATATTTATCATAATTAAAAAAATATTTTCGCAGCGAAAAGTTAATTACTGTTGTGTCCCTAGGGCTACATCTGATATATAAACAAAATAAAAAGTGAAGATACTCTCATCCTCAGTGTGCTCCGAAAGCACAATCATCACATACATAGCCGTCCTCGTGCATGACCAGTTCCTTGTCCCAGAGGTCACCTCCATAGAGGGCCGACTCCTCAACCACAATCTCTAAATGGTTACCTGAATCCACATCTAAAAATGGGGCAACAACGGGAGTAAGCTTCCACGAAGCCCAGTGAGGGATAACACACACAAGCAATCATGACAATCTAAGATATACAATAATATAAATATTCATGCCCAACCACAACAATATAAATGCAATGACATGACTCAATTATTATCAAACAATTCTAAGCAACAATCTCTAAGTCCAAAGGGGTATAAGTGCTACTGCAACATAGGTGGTATCCCTAGTTATGAATGTACGTTATCAGTCCCAAAGGATACAAGCTAGTTGCGAGTTAGGAGCATGTCGGTTTCAGAACCACATCGTTACCTGACAAACCCCTATTAATAACCCTCCCATAATACCACTACATCGAATCCAACATCGCATGTAGGGTATACCCATCACCGAATCCAACATCGTGTGAGGGTTTGTCACGACGCTGACATCTATGCACCTCAGTCACCTGAAATTGTCCCCAATCTCGGACCTTCGGACGAAAGGATTAGCCTGTTGTTTTATGGTTGTCCTTGTTGGCAACTTGGCCACGTGGCGGTGATGATGTAGCCAGTTTGGGTGATGTGAATGAAAATGATGACATGGTAGTATCCAGTGTCACCGATGAGATAACAGAGCAGCTTGGTATGCATGAAGTGGTTTAATACATCATTAATAGGTGGTGCGGGTTTCTGGGTCAAAACTGGTAAAATTGGCCTATTTATGATCGAGGGCATTTTCGGCAGTGAAAATGACATTTTTGGAAGATCGATTCTTCATGAAAAAGATAGATTGTAATTTACCTAGTCCAGTGCATTTCATTTCGTCACATTCCGATACCGTATGAAGAAGTTACGACATTTGTAGCAGTCAAGGGCAGTTTCAGCATTTAAGATGAATTTTTTAAAGGAAGTGTTCTACATGTAACAATACGACAAAAATACAATATTTCCAATGGTTCATATTTCATCGCATTCCGATTCCGTATGAGAAAGATACATCATTGGAAAGGTGTAGGGGCATTTTGGTCTTTTTACATTGATGATTCAGATGATTGAGTCTTCTGAAAAGTCGTAGAGCATCTAGTTAAAATTCCAACGCACTTCGTTTCATATCGATCGGATATCGTATGAAAAAGTTATAAGTGTTTTCGTAAAGTCGGTTCGAAAATCCAAACCGAAAAACCATCAGTTGCTCTCGGTGTTGGGTGGATTTTTTGGAATTTATTTTTGAAATTTGAAGGGTTTTTATGTAATTTAAAAATTTTGAAGGTCTGAGTTGCAAGGGGTCTTTAAGCACTGAAACATTTGGAGGCAAGGGCTTGATTGTAATAAAGAGGAGTAAAGGGAAGTGAAATGGATGGTCAAGATTCGACCACGTAGGCTTGATGCCCATCCAAAGGCTGCTGAGATTTTGGTGTGATATGGACGAGATAGATGCTTGCGCGTAGGATTTGATTGGTTAGGTGCATAATTCTTGATGCACTGGCGCTACACCTTATCAAAGTATGTTATTGTGTTTCGCGCGTGTATAGAAGATATAAAAAGGATTCCGATCTTAATGATCTCATGAAATCTGATTAAAGCCATCATGGAAGATTCGGATCCAACGTCAATATGCATTTTCACTTTTGTGAGTGGGAGACAAGCTCCCTTAAAATCCGAAAAAGCAACCAATCATAGATCGACAACACTTCTGACGATGTCAGCGCCTACGTCATGATGACGTCATCGAGATTCAAATCTAACGGTTTGGATCTGTTGTCCGTTGGTTTAATCGGACCGGCTTGGATTATAAGATCTTTTATATGAGATCTACGGTCAGATTTCGCCCCTGTTGCGCGCACCGCCGGTGTAGCCTACGCCACCCCTATGAAGATTCCATTTCAGGCTATCTCATTGCTCCAACTTCAAAAGGTCATATCTCCCTCATTTTAAGTCGGATTTGGGTGAACCAAGTTGCAGATTCTTCGTTTTTTCAAGCCCTACACCATGGAAGCAATAAAAATGGGTTTTAAGTGAAAGAAGGCTACGGTTTTGATAGGAAAAGCTTCCCCCTCTTTGTTGGTCCTTGAATGAACATACATTCTTGATGATAAATGTTCTTAGGCCATTAAAGGAGGTAAAAGAGGTGGTTGAAGTGTTGCTTTGAAGAGCAAGAAGCCAAGGAGAGAGAAGGTGTGAGCACCAAACTTGTCAGTACAAGTTTCCAGTCATCCCAGGCAATCGGTTGGACAGGTATATCAGGTTTTTCTTGGCCAGACATCAGACAGGTTTTTGAGGATCGGAATTGGACTCACTGATTCACCCCCTTCTCAGTGATTGTCGGATTACAACATAGCCAATATATAAACCCATATTGGCAAGGGTCGTAGCACCAGGGTGGTTATCCTAGCCCAATGCATTCTAATATGCCACAACATATTACAATCACACACACCCTCGGTATGGAGTGCCGTTGACACCCATCTTTGGCCACCCTGCACCCCAGTCTCCACACACACACACACACACATCACCATGGGCATGCAGTGCCGCCGATACCAACCGTTGGCCACCCTGCACCCGTCATACATACACACACATGCACAACCATAGTCCAAATTCTCATGCCACATCAACACTTTCCACAAGGAACAAGCTAATAATATGCAAAATGATATGATTCACCCATATATGCGATATGATGCAAACATTTCATAAAAGCCTACAAAATCCCCTCACCTCGAGTCCTAGGTGATGATGGGTAACCGATGACCTCGTACCGTGTTGTCACGTCACTTCTTGGTTCTACTCCTAGAATACATAAGATTTTTAAGAAATAAATCATCCATAGATAAATGAGACCCTAGGCACATGTTCTAGCTTCATTTTCTATTTTACCTTTCTTTGAAATTGTTCTCAATTTGGGGGTTTTTATAAATATAGGGTTAATTTATATGTGGGGATATTCACCCACCTCAATTAACTTAGATTAAATGTAATTAATGGGTAGGTTAAGATGAGTTTACACAATGCATCCAATTTCCCAAAGTTGAAGTCACGACTAAGCTAAATTTGGGGATTTTGATTGAGGGTGTATGTGGTGACCACCAATGGCTTATGTGGTCATCCCAATCCACTATACATGTATTTAATTTCATTTTCCCTAACCTAATTTTGGGTTTGAATGGTGGGGTATAGAGGGTTTGGGCAAAACCCACCATTTCTAGGGTTTAGTTACCCAAATTAGGGATTTCACTAGGGAGGGTTCATGGACTCAAATTGATCCTTCAATCTTGCTAGGATAAGTCTCCTACACTAAACCCCTCTCCCAATTTGTAGCCTTGACAAGTGGAAAGGAGGGTTCTAGGAAATTTCCTTATTTCTAGGTTTTGTGTTGCCCAAATTGGGATTTTAAGCAAGGATTTCCTAAAAGAAAGCTCATTGGTTCAAATAGAACCATTGATCTTGCTAAATCAAGTCCCCAACATCAAATCCCCCTCCCAATTAGTAGTTTTAGTGAGTGGGGAGGTGAGAATCAGTTGGGGTTTCTCTTACCTAGCTTAAGAAAGAGTTGAAATGGAAGAGAGAGAGAGAGAGAGAGAGAAAACATCCTAGAAGGTCGAGAGAGAGACGGTTTACCTTAAATGGGTACATGCTCCCTTTGCTCCCCATTTCTTCCTCCTCCTTTGCTCTTCCCTTTCTTCTTCTTCTTCTCCTTTCCCTCTTCTCTTGCTTTTAACTTGGTAGGAACGAAAGAAATAGGAAAGAGTCCCTATATATAGTCACTTAAGTTAACTAAGGGTTGAATGGGAGAAAAAATGGGTTTTCACTCATTACCAGGTTAATTCGTCATTTGACACTAACGGGCCCATCTCGAGGTGTTCAGATACATTAATCTATTCCCCAATATATTATCCCAACTATTGGGAGTGGTTTGAGGTGCACGAGTGCGAGGGCCCGACCCCATGGCCAGATAACCCGGTTTTGACCGGTATAACTCACTAGAGGATTTCACCGATGAAAGTTGAATTGGTCCCTTTGTGTGGAAATGGATATTTAAGTTGAACGAGCCCTTTCTCAGGTGTTTCTAGTATGTGAGTCCCACCCCTTGGTGCATTTTACTATTAAAGCTCGGGCAAATCTACAAGTTACTAGTGGTTGTCACTCGGGTTGCATTACCTATGTCCAAAATTCTAAATTTTGTCAGAATTTTGGGCACGGGTGTAACATGTACCCTTGTTGTAACTTATAATGCAGCTGAATGGTGGGTTTTGTATGGGGGTTCGTCTTCAGAATTGAGGAATATTACCATCAAAGTACTCTCATAGACATTATGCATCTAGTTGTGAGAGAAATTAGAGTACATTTTCACTCATCCATTCGATGAGGCAAAATCAATTGGGTTCACAACGTCTGAATGACTTAGTGTATGTGCATTATAATATGAGACTGAGGATGCATCACATATGCATGGGTCAGGATAATGATAGGGGCCAGATTGAGCTGGCTGATATTTTTCAGATCGAATCAGATGATGAGGATCCTCTAGTGGATTGGGTGAGGGATAGAGGCGAGCCATTGATGGATCAGCCAGGAGGTAGGCCGGACCCATATCTAGTGCGAGAGATGGTGATCAACATTGACGATTACATGGCTACAGATGGAAGGATACATTCACAAACCCCTCGACCATTCGAGCCTGCACCTAGTAGGGATGATGATGATGATGACGACGAAGAGGATTGGTCCATTTCATCAGGTGTTCGTATCCACACCCAGACTCAGACACAGCCACATACACAAACACATGGTGATGGTGATGGTGATGATGGTGATGGTGATGGTGATGGTGATGGTGATGGTGATGGTGATGGTGATGGAGATGGAGATGGAGATGGAGGAGGTGATGAAGAGGGTGATGATGGTGGCGACGATGATGGTGATGACGATGATGATGGTGATGGTGATGGTGATGGTGATGGTGGTGATGGGGGAGGTGTTGGTGATAGATTTGAAGAGTTCGAGAGTAATATGAGCAGGCCGATCCACAATCAGAGTCGGTGCGATCAATTGTGGAGAGTTAATTTGAGTATGCCACATAAGATTCTGATCATAGTGCACGTCCATCAAGTGGAGGGAGGAGTTCAAGTTACAGTAGAGGGCCTCGTCGCCCATTCGGTGAAGGGCAACGAGATTGTATGGACATTGATAGTCTATCTACTTCTATTAGTGGAATGAGTTTAAGTGGAGGGGATAGTCATCTAAACAGTGAGAGTTGTTATACCTGTGCCCAAAATCCTAGATTAATTTAAATTTTTGGACATAGGTTATACAACCCGAGTGACAACCAGTAATAATTGTGGAATTTCCCAGCTTATTACATGGAAGAGCTACAAACCACTGAAGGGGATAGGATAAATACTCTGCTATTGAAGAAAAAATTCCCTAGCCTTAATGGTAGAATATACTAAGAGGTGGGGGCCCATACACTGTAAATACCTTGGGAATGCCCCGTTCAATATAAGGATCCATTCTCACATAAAGGGTACCAATTCGGCCTTCATCGGTAAACACCTCAAGGGAGATATATTGGCCAAAATTGGGTTATTTGGCCATGGGACCTGGGCCCTCACACTCGTGCACCTCAAACCACTCCCAATAGTTGAGACAACATATTGGGGTATAGATTAACGTACTCGGACACCCCGAGGTGGGCCTGTTAGCATCAAATGACGGATTAATCTGGTAATAAATGAACACCCAGTATATTGCCAAACAAGCCTTAAGCAACATAAGTGACTATATAAATTGAAGTCTTTGCCCATTCCTTTCATTTCTACCAAACTAAAAGCAAGAAAAGGGAGAAAGGAGAAGAAGAAGAAGTAGGAGAAGAGCAAGGGAGGAGGAAGAAGAGAGGAGCAAGGGGAGCACCTACCCATCTAAGGTGAGCCGTCTCCCTCTCTACCTTCTAAGTTTGTTGTCTCTCTCTCCCTTCCATTTTCACTCTTCATTAAAGCTAATGAAGATCGCCCCAATCGAATCTACCGACCCACTTACCTAATGTATAAATCGATTTGGGGATTTGATGGTGGGGACTTGTCTTAGCAAGATCCATGGTTCAATTTGAACCCATGAACCCTCTCTAATGAAATCCCCATTTTAAACCCCAATTTGGGCAACACAAAACCTAGAAATGGAGAAATTTACTAAAACCCACCTTCCCACTTGTGAAAACTACAAATTGGGAGAGGGGTTTAGTGTAAGAGACTTATCTTAGCAAAATTGATGGATCAATTTGAGTCTATGAACTCTCCTTCATGATTTTCCCACTTAAAATCCCCAATTTGGGTAACTAAACCCTAGAAATTGTGGATTTTGCCCAAATCCTCTACATCCCACCATTCAAACCCAAAATTGGGCTGGGAAAAATGAAATTAAATATATGTATAGTGGATTGGGATGACCCCATAGGCCATTGGTGGTCACCACATAAACCCTCAACTGAAATTCCCTAATTTAGCTTAGTCGCGACTGAAACTTTTGAAAATTTGGGTACATTATATAAAACCATCTTAACTAACCCATTGATTACACTTAATCTAATTTAATTGATGTGGGTGAACATCCTCCACATATAAATTAACCCTATAGTCATAAAACCCTAAGTTGAGAATGATTTCAAAGAAAAGAGAAATAAGAAATAAAGTTAAAACATGTGTCTAGGGTGATCTATTTCTTAAAAATCTTATGTATCGTAGGAGTAGAACCAAGAGGTGATGTGATAACGTGGCACGAGGCCATCGGCTGTCCATCATCACCTAGGACTCGAGGTGAGGGAATTTTATGTGTTTACATGGATTTGTTGTATCATAATGCATATATGGATGAATTATGTCAATTTTCATATTATTATCTTGTTCCTTGTGGAAAGTGTTGATGTGGCATAAGAATGTGGATTATGATTGTGCATGTATATGTGACTGGGATGCAGGGTGGCCAGTGGTGGGTGCCTACGACACTGCATGCCCAAGGTGAGTGTGTGTATGTGGAGACTAGGTTGCAGGGTGGCCAGTGGTTGGTGCCGAACGGCACTGCAGGGTGAGTGTGTGTGTATGTGGAGACTAGGGTGCAAGGTGGCCAATGGTTGGTGCCAATGGCATTGCATGCTCAAGGTGAGTATGTGTGTATATAGAGACTAGGGTGCAAGGTGACCAACGGTTGGTTCCGACGGCATTGCATGCCATAAATTGAGACCGTGTGTGGTCATGCTTGTGGGTGCAGTATGGTCGAGGTTGTGGGCCATTCCGATTACTAAGGTTGTGAGAGATTCCGGTACTGCATTCTCGAGCATGATCGCCTTGTAATTATGATTCATATCCTGATATATTACATTGGGCTAGGAAAAATAACTCAGGGTGTAGCTCGTCAGAGGTTGTGGGAGATTCCGGTTACCGAGGTTGTGGGAGATTCCAGTACTACATGCCCATAAACGGAGACCATATGTGGTCATGCTTGTGGGTGCAGCATGGCCGAGGTTGTGGGTCATTCCCGTTACTGAGGTTGTGGGAGATTTTGGTACTACATTCCCAAGTGTGATCAACTTGTAATTGTGATGTGAAATGAATCATGCTAGATTATATTGGGCTAGGAAAATAACCCGGGTGCAGCATGTCCGAGATTGTGGGCCATTCCAACTATCGAGGTTATGGGAGATTTCGGTTTTGTTACCCATGAACTAAGAGTGTATGGTCATGCTCGTGGGTGCAGCATGGCTACGGTTGTGGGTCATTCTGGTTATCGAGGTTGTGGGTCATTCCGGTACTGCATTCTCAAGTTTGATCACACTCTGGACCTAGAATTTGTTATTTAGGATTGTTTGTTAATAATCAGATCATGTCATTGCATTCATCTAATTTCATTAATATTGATGTGGTTGAGCATATACACTTGTCTCTATTATTATGGAATGTTGTGATTGTTTGTGTGTGTCCACCCCTCACTGGGCTTCACGAAAGCTCACCCCCGTTGTCTTTTTTAGATTTGATGTAGGTAATCCATCCGGAGTTTCTGGGTGAGGAGCCGACTGTCTACGGAGGTGAACTTTGGGACAAAGATCCAACTACATATGAGGATGATTGTGCTATTAAAGCACGCTGAGGATGAGAGTAGTGTTCTCTATTTAGATTGTTTTGTGTATATATTTGGGGTAGCCCTAGTGGCATAACCATAATTATGACTTTCATTATGAAAACTCTTTTCGTAAATATGATAAATATAATTAGACATCACCAGTTGTGTACATTTGATTTTTATCATATATGTGATTTGTAGATACATTTCATAATTTTATGCACTTAGAGTACTGCATCATGGATCCTGGATGGATTGTGGACACGTGTGCGTGTCCATGTCACCAGTCTTCAAGTGAGTGGAGGCAAGGTGTGACAAGAGTAGAGGGAGTGGGCAATGGCATGTCCCATCATTTACTGGAGGGAGCACCTGGTCGCATTATCATGGACCTTATGGTCAATTCACTGGGATGGGGCATACATCTGGTTCAGCCATTCCTAGTAACAGTATTTACTATGGCTCCCAAACCCAGTCACATGGTAGTGGCTTTGTGGACACTTTATTCTTATACCTAGCCAACCCGTACATGTTGTCGGCTCCATCAGTTGACAGCAACTTAATGGCAGGTTCTTCTTCTTCATACTATGGTGGTGATACGTACCCTCGGATAGGTTACCTTCAGTATATAGATGACTCAGTCTTTTTAGCTACTGTGGAAGACTACGTTCGATTATTCTCTCAGACTATGACGTAGCATGCATTTGTGGCATAGTCAGAGGAAAATGCAGTCGATTCTTTCATACTAAGCGTGGAATCCAGTCAAACCGCCATAGTTCTTTCTAGTAGATAGTAGATACTACATAGTCATTATGATTATTGTTGTACACTTGTACTGTTGTGTAAGTTACATGCTCAGTGTTTGACTTTAGTTGGGACTTGTGGATTAGGGAGTCGCATAGTATACTACTCTAATACTCTAAATATTAGCTAATTAATGTTGATGTATGTATGATTATGGCTTAAATGCTTTATTTATTTGTTTTACTATCATATTACATCTTGTTCTAGCAATGAAGTAGATACAATTTTCAGAACAGTTCGACGGTTCCTGCCAAACAAAGGTACAACTCTAAAACAATATCATGTTCTAATATTTTTATTTTTATGTTCTTAACATGTTTATTAACCTTAAAATAGGCTATCCCCCAAGTTTCAACTCAAAATACCACCATTTGACCATCGAAATAGCCAACCGGGAAAAAAATACACAATTTCAACCAAAATCTCGCCGAAATTTTGGTATTTCGGTGGGCTCATGGCCATTAAAATACCAAAACGAAACAAGATCTCAAACCTTGATAGGGATAGCCAAATATGTGAAAATTCATGAAGCCATAGGAGCTCACAAATACCATAAGCTATAACACGGAACTCTGCTTCAGCACTTGAACGGGTAACCACGGCTTGCTTCTTGGTTTGCTATGTAACAAGGTTGATACCAACAAAGGTGCTATAACTAGTGGGAGACCTCCAGTCATCAGGAGAATCTGCCCAATCAGCATCCATGAAGGCCTCCACCCTAAGATGATCATAAGGAGAAAAAAGGAGGCCACGCCCTGGGGCAAATTTTATGTAATGGAGATAGGCGACACAACTACTATATGTGTCGAGTAGGGATCATACATGTACTGACTAAGTAACCTAACGACAAATTCTATATCTGAGTGTGTATGAGAAAGATAAATCAAGCGCCCCAT
The DNA here is from genome assembly GCF_013358625.1 of Macadamia integrifolia. NCBI lineage: Eukaryota > Viridiplantae > Streptophyta > Magnoliopsida > Proteales > Proteaceae > Macadamia > Macadamia integrifolia. The sequence continues at coordinate 17,255,189 of NC_056569.1, forward strand.
TAATCTTTGATATCTCCCCTTATCTACAGAATCACATTCCTTGCTACTCAGGTGACCATTAACTTCAATAGGAGTATCTGTCGGCTTGCACCCCAACATGCCTGTCTCATAAAGAAAGTCAAGCACATACTTCCATTGAGATAAGTAGATCCCACGAGAAGACCTGAAAACTTCAATGTCAAGGAAGTAATGAAGTTGTCCTAGATCTTTGATCTCGAATTCCTCACCCAAGTATCTCTTGAGGTTAGAGATCTCTGCGAAATCTCTAGTAACAATAATATCATCTACATAGACTATCAAGATAGCAATCTTCCCACCAAATCTCTTGATGAACAGAGTGTGTCGGTATTACTTTGAGAGTAGCCTATAGCGACCATTGCTTTGTGAAAACACTCGAACCCTGTATGAGGAGATTGTTTTAGCCCATATAATGCACGCCTTAGCTTGCATACCTTCCCTTAGGTTTTGGAGCAAATGAACCTAGGGGAATGTCCATATACACTTCCTCCTCCAGTTCCCCATGAAGGAAGGCATTTTTCACATCTAGCTATTGAAGATCATAATCTAAGTTGCCGGCACAGGATGAGAACATGGATTGTGTTCATTTTAGAAATTGAATCAAATGTCTCCTAGTAGTCAATCCCATAAGTCTGAGTGAAACCTTTGATAACAAGTCTGTCCTTGTAATGATCCACTATACCATCAACCTTCTGTTTCACTGGGAAGACCCACTTACACCCAACTGTCATCTTTTGCGAGGGAAGACACAATAGATCCCATGTGCCATTCTTCTTTAGAGTCTAAATCTCTTCAACCATAACTTCCTACCATTGTGAGTCTACACTCGATTCATACCAGGTATGAGGAACAGAGGATAAAGAAGACACAAAACTATAGTAGGAAGGAGAAACTGAGTCATAAGAAAATTTAAGCAATAGGATATAAAGTATAAGAATAGTGCCTTTATGAACAGCAATAGGCAACCCTAGAGACGGATCAACAGAAAGAAAAGGAGAATTATCTGGGTCCAAGGGGACAAGATCATGCTCAAGAGAAGACAATTGGCATGGTAGGGTAGGTGTTGGATGTGTAGTAGTATGAGTATGTTGTTTGTGACTATAAGCACGCATCTCTGGTTGAGGCCGATCTGAAGTAGAAGTAGGATTGTCACTCTCCCCCTGAAATGGGACATTAGCTGGAGTAGCAAGTTCAAAAGGTGGCACATCCATAATAGAAGGTGATACCCCTTGAACAGGTGTCGTAGTGTAGTAGGACTAGGGGTGTCAATTCTAGGCCCCATCAAGCCCGACATGTTTATGGCCCTAACCCTGTCCTGACCAATTAGCCTGAATCGTTTATAAATAGGTGGTATATGGTGCCGCCACCTAGCCCAATGTGCACCCGACTGGCCTGACACATATATAAGCCCGACATGAATTGACTCCTTTAAGCTTGATCTAGCCAGACCTCTTTAATACCACTTGAAATCTCTATTTTGCCACCAATAAGATTGAAGAGTAAAAGGTGAAGGGGATGATATAGGTGTGCATGCGGGGTATCACTGCAAAGGGTGGACAAGGGTGAGCAAATGCTCTTGGCTGGGGCTGTGGGGATGATATTGTTCAACGATGACTTGAGTGTTTCTATACCTACCAAGTGAAACATAATTAGATCTATGATTTTTTTTTTTTTTTTAAGGTTATGTGATCTATCAATATGCATACACTAATGATCAGTTAAGGGTAATTAATTTAAGTGGTATAATGTTATAAAGCAAGAATAACCAACACTTAGATAGGACCTCTAAGAATCATAGTGTTTACTGGTAAGGCCTGAGTATTGGGGTGAGGGGAGAGGGGAAAGGGAAGGGAAGCAAGATATAATGGGTTTACTGAGACGAGGCTTGGATTTCTCATGCATTATCATTGTTTTTCCATCTTTCTAAGCCATTCTCTGCTACCTTCCTGGCTACAGAGTGATGAAAGAGAAAAAAATTTAGAGTAGGCCCATTTAGAGCCCGTTTAGTCTTAAACAAGTCTATACCCAATTAAGGCCCATTTATGACAGCCCGATTATAGCCTGACATCGACTGGCCATATTGTAAATTGTACCATGCTCACTATAGCTAGGCCCATTTACCTAAATAGGCATTCATGGTGTAGGGTTTGCAGCTGGTCAAGCATAGCTAGGCCCAATCGAGACCAGCCCAGCCCGACCCATTGACACCCCTAAGTAAGATGCAGGTTCGTGAAAGACAACATCCATAGTCATAGACCAACACCAAGTGAGAGGATGAAAACACCGATAGCCTTTCTGAGTAGGATTATACCCCAGAAAAATAGCGGAGCCCTGAAGATCTAGAGGGGAGCGGAAGGAATGAACCCGAGAAGTCATTCGATTGATTAGAAATCATTGATAACCATTGACAGACACATAGTAGGATGGACCTCAAATATTAGAATGTATCAATGAAAAATGAGTGGCACTCATGGTTTAAAGTATCTCCGATACCGATATGACACCCTCCGATACGTATCTTAAATTTAGCCGACTGATACAATACACACCGATACGATACATTAAATTTTTAAAATCCTTTCGTATCGATATATATCCTACGATACATACCAATATGCACCGATACATCACTGAATCGATACAATACGATACGCACCAATATGTACCGATATTCTATAAAAAATATAAAATCAAGTTGAAATGTACGTTTCGATATATATCGATCAGTACACATCGGTGAGTATTGGTATATATCGATCGGTATGTATCGATGAGTATCGATATATACCGATATAGTGCACTACGGTCATATAATGGCCAAGATGGGTAATTTTTCAGAAAAAACATGATTTTTTGAGGGATTTTTATTCTAAAGTTGCTGTCAGCCATATTTCTCTCTACTAAAGTGGAATCAAGGTTGGGAACAAGGATTTTACATTTATGGGACAACTATAAACCTTGAATTCTTAGTGTAATACCCTCAATTTAGTGTTTATGCATAATACATGTTATCAATAGATTTTTTTAATAATTTTTTTATCCAAAAGTGTTTAAAAAAGTGTTTCCCATACATTTATGTGCGTATCTTTAGCATATCTCCGATTCGATACGATACCCTTCGATATATATCTTAATTTTGGTCAATCGATACCGATACTTTAATCCTTACTGGAACTTTTATTTCCAGAAGCAGAATAAGTGATCTGAGTTTGTTTAGCCAAATACACATGCCTCACAAAAAAAAACTTGCTCAAATTATAATTTTTAAAAGGAAAAACTCTAGCTCAAATTCCCAAAGGAGGATGTCCTAACCGACGATACCACTGCAGTAACTCAAAAATGGGAGGTGACGTAGAAGAAGTCTAAGGTAAGGGTGTTAATCGGCTCAGTTTTGGTGTATACGATACAGTTTGGTTCGGTTCACATTTATTTGGCTGAAACCAAAACCAAACCATTTACTAAACGTTTGCACTTTCTGAAATCGGAACCGTTTATAAACAGTTTTGGTTTCACGATTTTAACCAGTTTTGATCGCGTTTTAATCCATATGGTTTCTAAATGGTTAGTAATCAATTTGCTAGTTTATTCGCATGCTTAATGAATTTACTTTTTTTAATAAACGCTTCAATCATGTATCAAATTAAATGAGGCATTGAACAAGCAAGGATTTAACTACATAACTACATTATAAGAGTAAATTATAGAATAGACTGTTGGACAGCCTCTGTAGGCCTTTAATTGTTCCCTAAATTAAACCCATCCTGTGTTATTGAAACAACCAAACAACTAAGCAAAAGAGAAGAAAGTGAAATACAAACAATGCTTCTAATGAACACAATTTATCATTAGTGTTCTAAAGTTAAAAGAGCATGAGGCACTGAAAACACATCAATTAACCCTTTATTTTATTAAATCGCTATACGGGGTAAACGGGTTGGTTTTGATGGTGTAAAAGGTTCAATTTTCACAGTGTCAATTCGGTTTGAAACCGACGGATTAAACGGTTAAAATCGAACTGGCCTGTTCAGCTAACCGATCTTAAACTTGAAATCAGAACTGAGTCATTTATTAAACGATTTTGCGGTTTCGGTTTCAAATTCACATCCTTAGTCTAAAGAGCTTGACCAAAGACTAAACTCGAGGCATCATCAAGCAGATACAGACCACCACGCGTCCTACCAAAGCCAACCATTTTCTCTATCATCAGATCCTGAAAAACACAACGAGAGGGGAAAAAGTGACTTTACAATTAAGGTTGGAAGTAAGACTCCTAATGTAATACCCTGCTTCTTAAACCCGGTCTGATTTCACGATTGAACCGATTTAACCATGTAGGAACCAAACCAGAGGGAGTTAGAGCGGGTTCCTTATGGGCTATAATGGCACGGGTGACCTTAAACACCGGTTGGCCCGACAAGTCCGAGCCAGTTCCAGAAGAGACGGGAGTGCCCAAGCCGTGTACATACACCTACCATAAGGCCATGTACGGATAAAGCAGGTATTATAGCCGTTTTTTAAGGTATATACGTATGCTACATCGTATGCCAGGGGTGAGGTTCGCCGAGGCCCGAACTCTGTCAAAATCCCAAGTTTTGGCCCTCAGGTGGGCGGACTGGTGGGTGTACCCACCCACCTAAGTGACCCATCCATGTGCACTGTTCACTTATTTAGGAATTATATATATAGCATTTATGACTTTATTTTCTTTTCATTTATGACCCTCGTACGTTGGTGAGAAGAGTAAAGAGGAGAGAGAAAAGAAAGGGAAGAAGAAAGGAAGAGAAGGAAGAGGAAGAAAAGAGGGATTTCAGCGGCGTCGAAGCTTGATCTTTCCATTCCGGCGCCGGGAGAGTGATCTTCAACTCTAGATCTACAGTTAGAGGTAAGCAAAGTTGGATTCTTTGAACATCCACCATACCCAAGCTTAAACCCTTGATTCGAGTAGGGTTTCTTGAGATCTTGTAAATCCCCTTTGAAATGATGAATCTAAGGTTTAATAGATGATTTATGTATTGATCTTGAAGGATTTGAAGAGGTATTG
>NC_056569.1:17260267-17373905 GCF_013358625.1 Macadamia integrifolia
ACCGGATCTCACCCGTACCGAACGGGAATCCTTGTACGCTATAGGTAAGTGGGGAGAGGATATTTGGCCTTGTTTGAAGGCATTGTTTGGCATTCATTTAATTATATCTAGTCTAGTCATGCCATCATGAATATGCTATGTAGTTTAGTCATTCCTCACATTGTTATGCATATGTGCTATGTTTACTTTCTAAATGCCAATTGAATGAGATGTTTATATGTTGAATGTGGACATCATGGTGCATGATGCATTGATAGACTAGATGCCGTAGTCGGCTTGAAAACAAGTGCATTGGTGGCCCGTGGAATGGGACACGGAGGCACTATGCAATCGTACTATTGTCATATAGGAGCATGCGGTATTAGGATTCTCACCATCCCATGCTACGACCCTTCCCAACAGGGGTTAAGGTGTTGGGTTATCATTTGGGGGGAAGCAGTGGTCGCGGGTGTCGGGTCACTGTGGCGGTTAGACATAACGCCCGACGGGTCATGTAGGATAGTTGGCAACCCCGGTGGTACATTCAAGAGGGCCAATCGTACTGCTTTTAAATTGCTGGAGTCAACACCTTTATTTTCAGTCATTTATATTACTATTGAGAGCCGGTGGACGGCATTGTCTTTACTTTTTTGAGTACTCATGGTAGGCCTTCTCCAACAGCCCTATGGGCGTATCGCGGGAGAGAGTTCATAGCTCGTACCCGGAGTATACGCGCACTGTGGTTGTAGTAGCACTAAAACCAAGGACTTAGTAATGTTGCTTAGGTGGATGTGATTTAAAATGTATAGCATGGCATGTAGTGCATATGAGGTGTTTTGATGTGTGGACTGCTGTGTGGTCCATCTTTCTACTTACTGAGCTAGTGAGCTCATCCCACGTGTACACCCCTTTTTAGATGATTTTGCAGGTCATACATCTGAGGAGCATGGGGTGGGTCCCACAGTCGATTTTTCTGAAGAGGACTAGTGGACCCCTGAGGAGTTAGAGCATGGCACTGATTGCTCGTGCGAGAGTTGTGCTGTGGGACAGCAGTTCTGAGGCCGAGCTGAGCTCTACTACGTGATGCCGAGCTGAGCTCAACCCTTGATGCCGAGCTGAGCTCTAACCTTGATACCGAGCCGAGCTGTGTACTCTGATTGTTTTGGTGGATTTCCTTATGTCCTTGATATTTGGATTTTATTATTTTTATGTAAATATCATGCCTTCGGGCCCACATGTATATAATTATGGTATCACAATCCGGGTATCAAGTATTATGGGATTATTCACAGGTAAAACTTAGTCTTCCGCTGATCTGATGAGTTTATATTAGTTGTGCGTATGCTGTGGTGGAATACAGTATCTGATGATCCTGGCAGGTTTGGGTTAACCGGTGTTAACCCGGTCACTGGCCCGGTTCTCTGAGAACGGGGTGTGACACCTAATGGATAATAGGTTAGTAGGAAAAGAGGGAACAAGTAATACAGTAGAAAGGGATGAAGGAGTACAACTAACAGAGCCCTTTCCCAAAATAGTGGAATAGGTTTCGTTAGCCAACTTAACCTTACCATTACCAGGACAGATAGTGTACTGTGAGAAATGAGACAAGCAACCTATCATATGATCAGGAGCCCTGGAGTCTATAATCCAAGGGGTAAAAAGGGACAGACATGGTATGGCCATAGAAATACTTGTCGTAGAAGTGGTGGAATGAGCAAAGCTTGCAGTGGCTGATGCAAGAGAGTTCAGACTTTTTAGAAAGCACCAGAGGGTAGTAAGCTTATCAGATGATAGCAGGGTTGCTGAGGTGCTAGGAGCAGAGTCAGAGTCTGGGACCTCAGTATTTTGGCCTGACTATGAGTACCGACATGACCCTTTCCTCTCCCTTTGCCTGATGTATCAGTTGGACAACCATTAAGCTTCCAACAGTGCTCTTTGGTGTGACACTTCCCACAATAACTGCACTTTATTGGAACACTTTGGTGGCAAGCCACCAAACTATGGAGCCTCTTAAGGACTGAGTACAAAATATAAGTGTAGATCTCTTGGTGGGAGTGGTAATAGGCTGTGGAAGCATATCGGTACGATGACTATCTCATAGCATAGGCTTGATTCAACGAAGGAAAGGGAGTACGACTCAAAACTTGGGACCGTAACTGATCAAACTCCATATCCAGACCTGTTAGAAAGTGTTATAGACTTGGATCTTATCCTCTTGTTTCTAAAATCCGATGACATCCACAGGAGTGGTTGGAGTATACTCCTCATAGAAGTCCAACTCAGTCCACAATGTGCAACTCATAGTAGTACTATGATAGTGTGAGCCCTCTCTGCATTAGATCACGAACCTTGGGTCACGAACCTTCGGCCACAGTTGGAAGACCTTAGCATCATTCCTTTCCTGGGAATAAATATCCTGGTCAAACTTCCAAATCTTTGCAGTAGAGTTAAGAAGGAGATAGGCACTTGAAAGCTGTGGCTACATAGAGTTGACAAGGAAGGCCATAACCAGAGAGTTCCCACTTGTCAATCTCAAGGCCTGTGGTCGGATGCTTCAAGGTTCCAATGAAGTATCCATAATAGCCAAGGGACTTGATGGAGATACAGATCGAGCATGGCATGACTACATAAGGTAGTTTGTGCCATCAAGCTTGATAGCACAAGGAGGAAAGATGGGAGGAGCTGAGGTGTCTCCAACAATAGAAACAGAAAAGATGGTCGATAGAGTTGCAACTCAAAGGTGCTGTGTTAATGGAAGAGGTACCAATTAGAGGTAGAAGAAGCACCAAAAAGCAGGAAAAAGCTTGAAAACCCCAAAAATCGATAAAGAGTGAAGACCCTGACAAATCAATTTTTAGGGATAGCTCTGGAACAGAGTCCTAAGACGGTAAAGTGGCTAGCACATACCATTACAAGGATCAGGAGCACCAAACGCAACAAACATCAAAACAATTAGTGCATTAAACAGGGAAAGGCACTCTGGCATAAAAAAAATTTGATTTCAGGGAGAAAAAAGCCTAAAAAATCAATGGAGATAGGAGCTGGGTCTCTCAGGTCATTGTAGAATAGAGTACGAGAGCCCAGAAAGAGAGATAGGTATGGAGGCTAGTGGCTCTCTTGGTGGTTTAAGGAACTACCACCAAAAGAGAGAAGCAGAAGAAGAGAGATGGAGGAGGCACTAGGAGAGAGGAAAACAAGAAAGGAGAAAGAGATGGGAGATGGGAGATGGGAGACGGGAGATGGGAAGAAATCCTAGGGTTTTGGATCCAAAGGCTCTGATATCATGTTAAATGGGGTAATAACTTGTGTCTAATATGACACAAACCCTCTTTATTTATAATAATGGAGAGAAAGTTCTAGAATAATACTAGGGATGTCAAAACATAGCCCGAACTGATAAAACCGATCGAAACCGACCAAAAAAACCCGAACCAAACCAAATTGATCCTTATTGGATTGGTTTTGGACTGAGGTATGTTGGGGTCAGCTGAAAATTGGTCCAAACCGAACCGACCAATAACCAAACCGAATGAAACCGATAAAAAAATAAATGATTATAAGATTATAAATTGGTGAATTGATATCCATTTTTTATAATATTAGTGAGAATATTTTTTATTGTAAGGGCCATTGATACAAATCAACGAATATGAGGTTATGAGTGAGAAATTGATTTGTAAATTGTAACAATACTTCCATTAATTTCCTTGTTCATTATACAAAATTAGTTGGATAGTTAAATGAATGATTGGAGAATGGGATTCATTTTGTGATTTCAATATTAGTTATCTTCTTAGTAATTAGTTATCCATTGGTTTCAATATTAGTTATATTTCCTTTACAATGATAAAACATGATTTAATCATAAATTTAAAGTGTTTCGTCAAATCTTTTATCACTACAGGTTATGAATGTAAGATTTCATTATGGTTCAAGCCCGATAATAAACCGACCTAAACCAACATTAACCAGATATTGAAAAATCGAAATAAATCGAAAATAAATTGGACCGAAACCGAAACCAAAACCGACCGAAAACCAAAGTTCCTAAATAGATTGATTTTGGTCTCCCTCATTCCTAGACCGTAACCGATTCAGCCCGACAGAAACTGAACCAAACCGACCAATTGACACCCCTAAATATTACAAGGACCATTACCTTAAGGACCTAGGGCCCATTTAGAATATTACAACTTTCCTATAACCCAGTATTAGAATAGAAAATAAGACAATTTACAGATGTTCCCTCTAAGTGGCACCTCTGGCTAGCTCATGTGCTGCCATATTATTCAACCTTACTCTCCATTGGAAGCAGAGTATCCCTAGCTTTTAGAGTATCCAACCTCCTTGATCAGATGTAAATCCCCCATGGGCTTTAATCTACAACACGTCTGCACCATATGATGACTAATGTTGAATCCCATCCAACTATAAACTATGGCAACTAAGTGATGCAGCCACCTGTAGCCTTATAATCGTTGTCTTCAGTTCTGGTACCATACAAGCTGCTATATGCATATAGACCCTGAAAAGGCCCGAGTACTACCTTCCAGATGGTTTCTAAGGGATCCTAGCATTCCAGATTTCCTTGTTTTCCCAATGAGCTTCCTAAAAAATTCAATTTGGAGGTGTCAGGGGGTGATGAAGCACCAAAGTGCCATCTGCTAAGCTGAAAGGAAGTTATTGAAGGTAGGTCCGCTACAGCAGTTCGGTTTTTTTTTTCATGGAGAACAAAAATTGGCATTTTCAATCCCCCATGGGCTTTAATCTACAACACGTCTGCACCATATGATGACTAATGCTGAATCCCATCCAACTATAAACTGTGGCTACTAAGTGATGCAGCCACCTATAGCCTTATAATCGTTGTCTTCAGTTCTGGTACCATACAAGCTGCTATATGCATATAGACCCTAAAAAGGCCCAAGTACTACCTTCCAAATGGTTTCTAAGGGATCCTAGCATTCCAGATTTCCTTGTTTTCCCAATGAGCTTCCTAAAAAATTCAATTTGGAGGTGTCAGGGGGTGATGAAGCACCAAAGTGCCATCTGCTAAGCTGAAAGGAAGTTACTGAACGTAATTTTCAATTCATTCCCAACCTTTGATACTACAAATTTGGAACCTTTCTAATGGGCAGTCAGTGGTTTCATGCATGTCATTTGTGGTTGAATATAATAATGTTTGATGGCACTAGGTCGCCTCTTTCCTAGCGGCTCTCACTCTTGCATCAGGTCGCCCCTTCCGCGCGTGGGTTGGGCCGAGGATCGGCTGCTCTGATACCATTGTTACGGTCCTGGAAGAACTCAACCTCATAAACCGGCTTACAAGGTGAGAGGACCCAAGATCATATCAACCCACATCAATTCCCATAAGAAACCAATGTGGGATCAGCCCCATAAACTGATATGGGATCGTAACACTTTCTAATGGGCAGTCAGTGGTTTCATGCATGTCATTTGTGGTTGAATTTAATAATGTTTGATGGTAAATGATTTAAGATTGTATCACTATTGGGACCGCCTGGATTTCTGTGTAGATTGTGTCATATGACAATAAGGCTACTAAATTAGCCGTGACAAAGAAAAATGGTCAAGGCCATATGTTTATTTACTATAATTAAAGAGGCTTACATCCCACATATAGCATTAGACATTACATAATTGCAGTTTTTTTTTTCATGCTATTTCCAACCCTTTGCCACTTGGCCAATATTTTAAAGCTGAGTGGATTTTGGACCTGCCTGGGGCCAGTTGGATCAATCTCGTTCAACAGCAGGTTGTCCGATATACTATTGCATTTTTTTCCACGTAATCTAGTCTTCGTCCTCTTCGTTTTTTATTTCCCCTCTCCCTCTTTTTCTGGATTTGTTTCAAAAATAGATATGGTTATAGTTCTTGGGCTTCTGATATTATATCTTCATTTTAGCTCTGTTAGAATGTGTGGACATGGAGTTCCTGTTTCTTGTTTATCCTTTTTTAACAAGAGTAATTAATTTGGTTCAGGGAGGCAGACTTAATCTTGAGAGATCTGTATGTCGCAATGCAGAGAAATTTTAGTTTCAAGCTTAGGTTTCCCTGCTCCTAAATATCATTATCAACTCTCTCTATGGCAATAGAGAAATTTTCTTGAGGGAGCTATTCTCCAATGCTTTTGTTGTAAGAAGACTTTACTAAATCTTTATTGTACCTGAATAGCTAAATTGTTGTTGCTGTTTTAAGTATTTGTTTATTTCCCAATCTTGTTTGCTACTGATTTTATTTGAATCTATTTACTCTGTATCAGGTGTTGTATGAAATCAACTTCCTTTCCCTCGCAAATAAGGAGATTTCTCAAGGTCACCTCCCCTTGTCTCGTGGGAAGAGATATTGTTCCAACTCTTTCTGAATTTCAAGTTTATTTGGGAGTCAAAAGTTGATGGTTGTTTGCAGTCTATGAAGATGTATATGGTAAGCTACTAGGACGTGGAACTGATATCAGATTGCATCTTGAAGAGGAAGCCCAATATGTTTTAGAGGACATACTAAAAGTGACTCCTTTTTTGTTTATTTGTCTTGCTTCGTAAACTGACATCATTGGTTACAATCAAGTCCTTCCACATTGTTGATGGATGATTGATATTATTCCAACTTGTTAGTTCCAACTCAATCTATTCTTGAACAATTGGATGACATTGATTGTGATCTATTATTGCCTTTGAATTGGATTATGTATTATCATTGTGGGTAGTTTGCTCACTTCCTCAGCATAATTTTCTTTACGGTAGAGAAGTGGAATTTTTGTTGCTTTTGTGTATATGGGAACTATTTAATTATGTAGTCACAATGAATTCCAATTTCCAAAATTTGTTTTTTCTAGGAGCTTCCCTGTTTCCGAGGAAATTAGTCCTTTGCGTTGTCTCTCCAAGATATTTCATATATTTGAGATGCCCATTAGAGAACAATCAGATCTGAAAAAAAATGATATTGGAAACTTTTCAAAGATGCTCAGCAAAGCTCAATTTTATCATTTTTCTCTTAAAAATCAATAATTAGTTTCTACATTTTCAAGCATACCAGCTTAACTCATTTGTAGACTGGAACTGTAATAGTGACTTGGTGAAAGGTGTGTAACGCCATTTTTTTCCCCAATAATTGAGTCCTTTTTATTTCTTTCTATGGATAAGTCTGGCTTGCATTATTTGTTAGAATTTCTGCTCTCTGGTATCTTTTGATAATCTTAATTTCTCTGGACGTACATTAGTTGTTTCCAAATTAATATATTTCAGTGTTCTAATGAACACTGTCCTGGCATGGTGATTAATTTTGCAATTAATGGATGGGATCTGACTTTCTCATATTCAAGTATCTTTCTGTGTTGAGCTGTAGTCACTGGCCTCATGTATCAAAAAAAAAAAAGTTAATTTGGTATTTTCTAAATGTGCATGCTATGCTTCATGCTGTGACTTCTTAAATGATCTTTCTAATATGCCTTGATATTTGGATCTTCAGCCATCCTGGAATTAAAAACTTGAAACATAATGGTTACAAATTCAGTTCTAAGCCAAAAACGCTTATTTTTAGTTTGAACTGGCTACCATGATGAATCTACGTTGTGTCTCCAAATCCACATCTGTAGTATTTTTTGATCTATCACTTCACCCTTTAAGGCTTAATTGAGTCCAGCAAAAGCCGTGTTGCAATTTATCCCTAGCATCCCTTCAATTATTGGATTCCACAGAGCTTTTTTGCTCTTTTCTGATTTTTATGTGGGCATCCTTTGAAAAATGGACAAAAAGAAGTTTGAAACAGAAACAATGTGAACGTATGTGATCAAAGATGCGAAAGATGGATGTGATCAGGTTTCCTCCTTTATTTTATTGCCTTTTTGGATGAACAATTCCATTCTTTTTAATTTTCTAAGAAAGAAGGACATGTCTCCCACGTAGCTCTGGCATATTTCAAACAACAATATTCACATCCCAGCTACAGGAGTTCTAATGCAAACAGTGTGTTTTGCCACCAAATGAGCTGTTTGTTTTTAGATCACCTACTTTCCCACAGTGATCTAACATTTCTTTATTTCAGACATTGAAAAAACTGTTCAAAACAACATGAGCAAGTCCAATTTGCGGCCTTGCTTTGATTGGCTCAAAACCTCCTTAAAGTCTCATCTCCAAAAGACCAAAACAATTTTCAGAAAGGGGATCATCATTGATATCTTGTAGAGTACCATAGTGGTAATAAGAAGAAAGAGGCCATTGATCAGTCGCTCAAAGCATATCATGTATGTACATTTTTCTTCTTTTCTTGTCTATTTTTTTCCTGACAGAAGACTATATTTTTACCAGTGGCATTCTTCATGTGGCAATGCGGCATCTGTGTGTGTGTGTTTGCGTGTGTACGTTTATGGTTTTACATTTGATAATTCTGCTTTTGTTTTAATCTAGTCTTGAATGTTTGATCTTGTGCAAACTTCTAAAAATATAGATTAAAAATGATTGAACTCTATTCAATTAGGGGCCGTTTGATAATGTTTCAAGAAACGCGTTTTTGCCGTTTCTGTTTTCAGAAAAAGCAGAAACGGAGCAAAAAGCGTTTGATAAAACTGTTTCATTTCACTTATTTTTAGAAATAGAAATAGAAATTTTTACTTATTTATGGTTCAAGAAACGACCCAGGCTTGTTTTGCCGTTTCCGGAAACGACTTGTGGCAATTCTTTCACTGGTTACCATCGACTTCTAAAAACATGACTTATCAAACACCTTCAATTCCGTTTCTGTTTCTAGAAACGAAAATTTATGTTTCTGCCGTTTTTTGAAATAGAAACGACAGAAACGTTATCAAACGGGCCCTAAGTGTAGGGACATGGATACCTAAATATAAGCAAGTAGGAATTTTCATTGGAAAATTAATCTTGTTGGTTAAGAAATACTCTTCTCCTGTTTTCACAACTATTCCAAAGGATAGAGTTTGTGGTTTTCAATACTCAATCTTAAATTTCAATAAATCAAAATTTTGAACCGCTTAATGTGGTAATGGATGCTTGTTGAATACTTTTATGAGAAAGTTATATGAGTACCCACTTTTAGGTTCCCTTTTATAAAATTACCCACCAAAAAGTTTCAGTTAACAAAAAAATACTTAAAATTAAGTCTCTCTTTATAAAACCTACCCACTTAAAGCTTAAGTTAACAAAAATATTCAAAATTAAGTTTGGGTTTACAAAATTACCCACTCAAAGTTTCAATTATGAAAAAAATACCTGATTATATGTGGAAGATGAAAAATCACTAATGGATAATTTTGTAAACTCAGACCTAATTTTGGGTAATTTTGTTAACTAAAACTTTGAGTAGGTAGTTTTGTAAACTCAAATCTAGTTTTGCGTATTTTTGTTAATTTAAACTTTAAGTAGATAGTTTTGTAAAGGAAAACCCAAAAGTGGGTAATTATGTAATTTTTCTTATTTTTATTAGGGGTAGAGGGTAGTAAATTAATTACTCTTAATTGTACTTCATTTCCCCTCTAATAGAAGCATTGCATTGGAAAAAAAAAAAAAATAGGCTTTATTAGCTATGAATAATATATTTTAGTTTTTTTCTTTTCTTTTTTTCTTTGATCAGAGCTTTTGTAATTTAAATATAGGTCTCGAGCTCAATTGATAGAGTACTTGTGGTGTAAAAAATTGTTCCATACCTCAAGAGGATGGTGGCTCAAATCCACCAAGTCTCTTATCTGTATGTTCATTTTTAACACATGTAGTGTCATGGAAATATTTAGGTTTTTAGACAAGAGAAGCATAATAATTTTTAAAATGAATTATACAGGAGAGAATTGGTAGTCTCATGGGATGACTTTTTGGACAAGTTAGAGACTTGATTAAAGAGAAAATTTACTAGAAATAATATTGAGTTTGAGTCAAGTCATCCATGAAAATAGTAAATGAGAGAGAGAAAGAGAAATTTTTATATTTGGAAAAATCAATTAAATGTTTTAAACATTTTTTTCCTAAATCTCTCTCTCTCTCTCTCTCTCTCTCTCTCTCTCTCTCTCTCTCTCTTGGAATAGCATTGTCAAAAAAAAATTTGTTTATCATTATTTGAAATTTAATATTTAATATTTGATGATTATGCTAAATTGCTAATTATACATTTAGTCCATTGTAGACATTTACTCTCTTCGCTACCCAACAAATGGCTACACATGCATTTACATGCTGATTTAATAAAGGAATTATGAATTAAATGCTTGTCAGAATATTAAATTTGAATTTAAATCCTAAATTTCTCCCATCTAAAGTGATAAATTTATTTGGCCCACTCGCTAGCCGACAAAGCCCGAGTCTCTAAACTACCTCTATCTTCAAATGATGTAGTTCATAGCTAGCTTAATAAATTTTCTTATATTTTAAAAAAAAAAATTATACAAATTGGCTGGAAACGATATTCACTCACTGTTACATGTACAGATTAATATCAGAAAACTTGGATCTTCAAATTGCTTCCAATCCAAACTTATTACACACTAATATCCGGTTTGTTGCTTTTAAAGAATGAACAACTCTTCAGGGGAATAAATCGTTTAAAAGAATTGCAAGTAAAAACTTATAACAACTTGAAAAATAATTGAAATTGTTAATTATAGGAATTAAGTGAAAATATGATGAAGATGCAATTTTTGTCCACACAAATACAAGCACTAAAAATTGTGCGTGTTTCCAAATGGCATTTATCAGTTTTTGTAACGCTGATGAGTCTTATATACTTAGCTAGTCAGCTTTAGTCCTACGTTCAGAAGATTGTGGACTGCATCATAATTGACAAATACAGATTCCAACAAGAATAGTTCAGAATGAATAAAATTTGGGTTCAATTTGTTTTGTTAATTAATTTCAAAATTCGGTAAGAGAACTCAACCATGGCAAAAGGTTGGATTTAGATTTATCCAAAATTAAACTTTTATTTAGAACAGAAAAAGAAAGCTTTAAAAATTCAGCCTTTATTTTTTCGACAAAGTTTTCCTGAAGCCACGGTGAAGAGGTATCCCTTGACCGCGGCGAAGCTTCAGATGCATGTGGGAGGATATATTGAGGAAGATACGAAAACCCTATAGGGATGTGTGAAACGTAGGATGGTGGGGTGAACCTTTTTACACGGTGGAGGAAAACTTCTCTTGCATTTTTAGTTCCTATTGCACAGATTTTTACATAATACAACAATCATGATACTTAATTTAAGGGAGAGGGTTTTATTCGATAAATTTTTAGGGAGAGGGATTACTACTACATCAAACGGGAAAAGTGGGTGACCAAATCATCTTTCAATAGGAGAGAAAGTGGAATGAGAGAAGATATGGCTAAGAATCTATACACTAGCATTGTGGCACATGGAGCTTTTTCCTCTTAATTTAATAAGGATTACAGTAAAATTTTAAGGAAGCATAAGAGAAGGAAGAGTCCATGAGAGTGGAGTCATTCCAAAAAGTCAACTACCAAAGCGATTAGTTTGAGTTTTATTTACTTATTTATTTATTTTATGAGGCTCTATTTGATCAAAAAAAAAAAAAAATCAATCTGCACTTTAGACATCAATAATGTATGATGCTTCGTAACTATTGAGAAACTGTACAATGCTTCATCCCTTGCCTTCATTGGTTGCGCATGAGGAGTAAGGATTCTATTACACGTCGACAACGTGTCCATTTATGTTAAAACAACGTGGTCATTTCCTCCCATTAATTAAGAGAATATCTTGGAATTGTCTCCTAAAAGAATGAGTGGGAGCCGATTCACGCCATGAGATAATATCAAATATTTGAAACTTAGAATAAAATTTGACAAAAAAACTATGATAAGTGTGTTGAAAAAATTCTTGTTTTATTGCTACAATTTGGATGCAGATGGTCTTTAAGATAGATTGTAGCAATTTCAGATGGAGTTCTCCTAAGAAGAATACTTTCAACTGTTAGAACTCGGATAAAGTTGGTTCAATGAATGGAGAATTATTAACAGCTTGAGATAAAAGTTGTAGGAAATTGAGAGGAAACAAAAAAAAAGGAGAAAGTTGGAGTTGTTTAATTAGAAGATGGGGGAAGGGACATTTCCTGAGAAACAAAGGCAGAAATGAGAGCATTATTCTTAGGTTTTTGAGCCTTGCAAAAACTCACGAATATGAAAATCTGATAAACAGTTAGTTTCGCCTTTAATTAATTGTGAAAAACTCTAGACAAAATTTAGGAAAGATTAACTAAATTTAAATGGGGGAATTCCCGCCAGTGACATTGGAGGTGTGTAAGGCTTCGGACTTTGGATGCTTTCTCTCTTACCAAGTAATTTTGCCATCTCATTTTTTTTTTAAGCAAATTATCATAGAGAGAGAAAGATTGCTACGATGTCATAATGAACTTTTCCACAAATGAATACACTTGAATCTCTATGAAATACTGGTGTGGACTCCGTATTCTTTTTTTTTTCTTTTCTGGGGAGAATATTCCTGTAGCTTTTTGGTAGAAAGAATGTGACAGCTGGGTTGTTGAACATGTGGGTAGTGTATTATTACTATTATATAAGGTAAAGGATTCATTTTAAACCTTTTTGGCTTCCTAATTCTACCGGCCTTTTTCATCAACTCTGTGACGAATTTTCTCCGAAATTGATGACTATTTTGTAAGAAATAATTAAAGTCAAATTTCCCAATAATTTCTCAAATTCTACGTTGTCTTTTGACGAGATGCACATGGACTGCGATCACAATATTAATATGTCAAAAAGTTTTAATGCCAACCAAATTGCCAGCGTTGGGGATCTCCCCCTCTTCTCTTTGTAAATTTGGTTCCTATAAGGAGGCTTTCATCCTCACCAAAATAATAATAATAATATAATAATAATAAGGAGGCTTTCATCCACTAATTTTTATTAATAAAATTCTTCTTGTTCAAAAAATAAAAATATTACCACCTGGTAAAGACCATATGGGCTACTCTTACCTAGATGTGCCAAAGGAAATATAAATCCTTGAATTAAAAAAGCATCCCATGGAAGTAGAACTTTCAAAGCTGAACTTAAAACAATAAAATAAATAAAAGAAACGACAGAGATTGTTTTGTGGGATGGAATCCTCACAGCAGGTCAATGGAAGAACCAAAAGGGGCGCCTCATTGTTTGTGTTGAGCTTTCACATGTTGAGGAAGATAGAGAATGTAAGAAACCATGATATTGATTAATCATTTTCCTAACTATGGTTGGTTGCCAAGAAAAATAAATAAAGAAATATAACAACAAAAATTCTGATGATGCAATGATTGATTTTTATGTATTTAATTTTTTTCTTAAATTATATTTTATTTATTTTATTTTTCTTTCATTACCAATCAAATATAATTAAAAAAAAATGTGTTAAATCAAGCTAAGTTATAAGCAAAAAAGCTGGCCAATCACTAATTAGGGGGTATTTTGATGATTTTGATGAACTTTATCTTTTTTGGATATATTTTGTTATGTTTGTCTCGAATTCTTGATCTGTTTTGAAAATTGACATGTTCCAACATGTTTTAATAGCGATTCAAATGGGATTTTTTTAAGGTATGTGATGGGCCCACATTATAGTATGAACTGACCGGCTAGGACCTAATGGATTGACCCGAATTGGAAAAGTATATATATTTACAATTGTCTTGTTGAACAAGGCATTGTGAGATTTGAGATTTTTTTGTTTTAGGGTTTCTGGGTGAGTGTTCTTATCACAAGTTCAAATGTTCTTGAAAGATTTCCATTGTAATCGTCTTCCAAAATAGTAAATCACCTTCTCCTTCGCTTGAGGACCTAGCACACTACATTGGTGTGTGAACCTCATTAAATCTTTGTGCCTTGCAAGTTGTGATGTTATTTATTTATTTTGGGCTGGGGATTACCGTGTCATATAGTCACTGTATTGATGGATATATTGATGGGGACCAATCAAGAGATATGCACAAGTATCCAACCAGGGTCAAGTGATATCCTGGGCCCGGCCAACCCATGTGTCTGGGTGTAGGGGGCATGACCGGCTAGCGATGATTTTCCCTTTGTTTTTAATGGCAGGCTGAATTAAAGATTGAGGGAGAGGATCTTACGGAAAAAAAAAATTAAAGATTGAGAGAGAGAGGCAGGCCAGAATGGAGAGAAACCCTTCCACAGTTTGAACTTTGAACGATAGGCTTTCAAGAGTCAAAACTCCTCCAGCCATTAATGAACTATAATAGAAAGACGGTGAAAAACTTCAAATTCGATTCCTTCCCCTTTTCCTCCCTGAGAATGACACTTTTTTTCAGGATTCGGCTCTCTCACTCTCTCTCTCTCTCTCTCTCTGTCTCTCTCTCTCTCTCTCTCTCTCACATGTTAGGGCTTATGCCAGTACAAGATCATAAAATCTGAAAACGGTTAATAGAAATACGAAATTTTTTTATGGGCGAGCCGCGGGAGATGGCCCCCTCGTGTCCCAAGTCCCAACATGGAAAGTCTCAATCTTTCCGGCTTTTCTCCGTTTTTCTCTCCACCTTTTTAATTTTTAATTTTTTTTTTCTTTTTTGAAACTGAATAGGTGGGTAACCACACGGCTTCGATCACAAAAAATATTTTCTTACTCTATTTCTTGGAACCCAGTGGACAACCAATTAACTTCCACATGAGAAGCTTCTCTAGGAAGTGCCTTGCTGCCCACGGATCTTAGACATCCAGAAATCATCCTCTCCTACTATTTAAGTCATCTTCCTTAACAGCTCCATCTTCTTAACAGAAATAGCAACTCAATTCAATTCTCTCTCTCTCTCTCTCTGCTCTCTATATTTTTGGGATATATGTCTGTAATTTGTGTTCTATATAGCTAGCCAGGTTTGCAAAATTGGGTTTGTGTAGGATTCAGAAGAGAAATAGAAACATTAGATTTGTACAGGGGCTGAACAGGGATTTTAGTGGTGTAACCATGGCCAAAGTTTCGAGGCTAACAGAAGGAGACGACTGTATAGAATTGCCTCCTGGTTTTAGATTCCATCCCACGGATGAAGAGATCATAACCCATTATCTTGCACAGAAGGTCATGAACAGTAGCTTTAGTGCAAAAGCTATAGGCGAAGTAGACTTGAACAAGTGCGAACCCTGGGACTTACCAAGTAAGCATGACGAGCCTTGATGATTTTGAAGATATATATGCCTTTTAATTCCCTCTTATTAATTGCAAGATTAATTCCTTTCTTCCGTTTTGATTTTTCCATCATACTCCCAATCATATATATTAGAGTTTAACAAAGTCTATAATAATAATTAATTGTAGAGGGTTGAAATCTAATTTGTGCAGAGAAGGCGAAGATGGGAGAGAAGGAATGGTACTTCTTCTGCCAAAAAGATAGAAAATACCCTACGGGCATGAGAACGAACAGAGCAACGGAAAGAGGATATTGGAAGGCTACGGGAAAAGATAAAGAGATTTATAAAGGCAATAATAAAGGCTGCCTCATTGGGATGAAGAAGACCCTCGTCTTCTATGGAGGAAGGGCTCCTAAAGGGGAGAAGACTAATTGGGTTATGCATGAATACAAACTACACGGCAAATTTCTCGCTAAAGCTGGAGCTGCCAAGGTATTCCTTCATTCATTCGTTTAATTAATTGCTTAATTAAGTTTCTCCTTTTTCATCAATATTTTCTTCAACCCTTTTAATAAATCTCTCTCTCTCTCTCTCTAGATTGAGAAGTAAACTTTATTAAATAATCTAAAGAAGAATTCATACGTGTACGATTTTGCAGGATGAATGGGTCGTTTGTAGGGTATTTTACAAGAACACGCCGGCGGGGGCGGCCAAGAGAAGCCCAATTCCAACTGCCTTACTGAGGATGAATTCTTTCAGTTTTGTTGATGATCTCCTATTAGATTCTCCGTCGTCGTCGTCGTTGGCACCTCTTTTGGACTTCCCTTATCTCAATAACACCGACCGACCTGGCGGGCCCAGGGAGGACGTATTGATCAACAACACAACATCAGGCCAGTATTCCAGCACTGATTTCTCCTTCTGCTCCAATGGAGGAATGGTGGTTCATCATCCGATTCATGATCAACAAGAATATCACAATAGCTTATTTCACCAACAATACCAGGGGGACCCGCCTCATCATCGCTGTCATCAAATTTCTCCCCAAAATCCTCTCTTCTCCTCTGTTCAAGGATCTTCCAACTCAAGTTGCTTGCACCAGGGTCAGTACGACAGCAATCTTAACAATTCGTCATCGATGATTATTCCATGTTTCTCCAGCGCTTCTTCCGGGTTTCATGGTCCCGACCAGGCAATATTCTCAAGAGCTATAGCTGCGACCAAAGATGCATCTTCCGGCGCCCTTAAAAAGGAGTGTAAGGTAGAGCAGTTCTCTAACCAGTCCTCCACTGTCGTCAGCGTCTCTCAGGATACCGGGTTGAGCACCGATATGAACACCACCGCCGAGATTTCCTCATCAGTAGTTTCCAACCACATGCATCACCTCGGAAGCAACAAGTCCAAGGAGGATATTGATCATGGCTTTTCTTCAGCAGCACCCGTCGAGGATTTGGTGGACTACTGTCTGTGGAACTACTGACGAGATCGATTGAATTGAAACAGTAAAAAATGCATGGCTTGTATTAGATTTCATCAGTGCGAAGTGCGTACAGATTCCAGATTTGATTAGTCTCATTTAGTGTAGAGTTTAGGAAGGCAGACAGTGACAATATATATATATATATATATATATATATATACCCGTATTCTCCCATGTACATTTCTATTCTTTAGGAGGTGAAATAAGTCGTGCATTTGTCTTTCCCCCAGCCCTATTCTTTTTCTTTGCCTTGAATTGGGCTGATCATATTATTCTGGGAATTCTGATGTCTCTAATTTTCTGGGAATAATTGCTCATCTCGTCTCCTACAGTATTTCATTTTAGTGCAGTAAGAGTTGTGATACCTTTAATGTTGGGATTTCACGCGGATGGAGAAAATAATAATCTCATATTAGAAGCAGGTAGTCTGATCGATGTGAAGACTTATAGGTACTTGGGCATCCTCTCTTTAATGGTTAGCTTTTGAGGATAAGTTTACCCAAGTTCCTATCAAATGGTATCAGACCCAAGGGTTGGGGTTGGGTGTGTCTTTTATCTTGGGTGAGGTTTTGGTCCTAGTACATGTACAAGGATATAATTGTTATTATGTGGAATTATAGTTTTGGGTTCCTTATATATTGTCTTGATATGGAAAACCCAAAACACAAGCAAAGGGGAATTACTTTGCGAATTCAAGAATGGTGTAAAGATTTTTTTTAAGTATAATAAAAAGTCTTAGGTTCTCTCGTGTGGATGCAGACATTTGTGTTGAACCATGTTAAATTCCTTGCATTGTGTGATTATTTGTCTGGGTTTCTTCCTCTTGGTTGCACAACATCTAATTTGTTGGGATTTGAGAATATGTGCTTATATTGCTCTTACATTTCATTTTCAGTGTTCAAAGAGTTGTGATTCAATATCTCATATGGTTTTGTTGTTTTTTCATAGATTCAATTTTGGAGTTGTGATTCACATTTTTTGATTTTTTTTTTTCCTCCCCTTTTTTTGGGTGATTACTTGTTTTAGTGAAGTTGTTCATGTTTTAAATTCTTATTCAATGCCTTTCACCCCAACCCCACTTTTAGGTTGTTCTTTCCAACTCCAAAATTTATTATAACAAAATTCATCTCTCCTTGTAATAAATCATAGCTGTTACCTATTTCTCTCCCTATCTATTAAAAAATTTTTTTTTTTAAAACCATAGCTTATGAACTTCACTTTTTACAATTATAGGGGTATTGAAGCATTACTTGAAATTTCTTATCATGAATTGAATTTGATGTATCCACTTAGTTGTACTTGATGTTTTAATGTTGGGTGCAATTTCTTGTCATTAAAATGATAAATTAAGAGGTTGTAATTTGGTTCTTTAAGTGCCATTTGTCTTATTCTCAGAATTTAGTTAATGTAAAAAATTATGTAGGCTAAACAATTGATAATAAAAAAATGAAAGTTATTTAATATAGTATTTAATGCAGTATTTATGTGAAATGATAAGATTTTTCTTCACTTAAAAAAAAATGTAAAAATTAAACCAGAGTTTTCTTTCAGCCCATGTTGGAGGAAGAATTCCTTAACCAGGGGCATTGATATCCTTGGATGCCCAAGGGGAGAGGTTGTTTTGATTCCAAACAGTGGGTGATTGGAAATTTCTGATTGGATTGAGGAATTCTTTGATCATGTGCATCAATATCATCGGATGTCCAAGGAGAGGAGTAGTTTCTATCTCAAACAACACAGGACTATAGGTGAGAGTTTGTGACTCTAAGTCATATCACCAGTGGTGAAGGAATCTTTCTCACTCCACTGGTAAAAGAAATATTTTTCCTAAAAATAATATTGGAGAGGTGAATCTTATATTCAATTGTGACAGTTAAAAATTGTTCAATAATATTAATAAGAAAAATTATAATTCCAGAATATTCTTTACAGAGCTTGAGATGAATCTTTTGCAAAGACAAGGTCCAAAATTATGCAATGGCAAAATTTATTGTATTTCCATAATTTAATCTTTGAGCTTCCCATCCAGTAACGCATATTATACCTTTGAATTGTCGTGTTCCATGTATCAATCTTCCCATTTTATCCTTAAAAGCTGAAAAGGTATATTAAAAATCTACAACTCCCCCACCCTTCTTCTTTGAATAATAAACAACAGTATTGGTTCGGGCACTAAAAAAAGTACTAAGAAATAAGAAAAATCCTCCTTTATATAGGATGAATACCTATTCTAGTGCCCCTATTTGTGTCATAGCTACAGCCACTCCAACCATTGGATAGAGAAGACATGGCATAGATTCAACAAATGCCAAATTTTTAAATCCTATCTTAATCAAATATCTTTCCTATGTGTAGGTATGAATCTTCATGTATGTCCATATCCATACATGCGTATTGACGTATATATTGACATTCAGATCATTGTTGTACACTCTCCTAAAACCTTATTTTCTCCCTCTCTAAAACTTCATTTATCCAATTGGCAAACTTCCCTTATGTTGAAACTTGGGCATGTAAACAAGAGACTAGGAGTCTATCATCCATAAAATTTGGGCTACCTAGGTTGCCACATGGCAGCATTAAGTTTCAGTCCAAAGATTTTTCGTAGACCCACCAAACGAAAAACCCTTCCTCAAAGAAATGTAGAACGGAAAAGGAAAAGCAAAAAGGAGTATAAAAATGAAAAAACGAACGAACCGAGAGAGAGAGTTAGCTTAAGTAAAGGACAAAGGAGAGGGAGGGAGCGCTCAATTAAAGTTAGGGTTTCCTTTTTATTCTAGTCCGATATTTTTTATTTTTTGGGTTGGGGGTGGGGGTGGGGGTAGGGGGAGGGGGATAGGGATGGGTAGTCGTTATCTGTTATTGCAAAAAAAAGGTTCATATGATTTGCTTCCGCCATCAACTTACTTTCCATTCAAAG
This sequence comes from Macadamia integrifolia, assembly GCF_013358625.1. Classification (NCBI taxonomy): domain Eukaryota; kingdom Viridiplantae; phylum Streptophyta; class Magnoliopsida; order Proteales; family Proteaceae; genus Macadamia; species Macadamia integrifolia. Next base: position 17,279,745 of record NC_056569.1, read on the forward strand.
CAAAGCGTCCATAGATTTCAGAATTGCAGGTGCAGGGAAGATAACCCGACCCCCTTTGGTTTTGTTTATCATTTTAGGTTTGTGTTATGTAACTAAAATTAATAATTTGTTCCACAGTAATGTAATTGTACTGCAATTAAGAAAAGGAATTAATGGAAAATCGAATATGGCAAGGGTGGTAGCTAGTGGTACAAAAAGAAGGTCTGGGTTGGTGTTCAATTCTCTCTTGTTAGTTCTCAATACGAATGACTGAAGAAAGTCTACTTTTTTTAAGGATAAAATTATAGTGTATTCATGATGATTGACTTTTTCCCTGGCATATCGCATGATAAGGCAATGAGGGGGGAAAGCATCTATGGACTATGATAAAACACTGGGAGGCAGCAGCTGGGAGCAGAATCAGATGCCATGATAAAGCCTTTTCCTGAAGACTATGGACAACTGAGAATTAGCCCTCTTGCACAGCAGAATCAAGCAGGCCAATCTAACCCTTATTGCCACAAATTTTTCATCCAAAACTGAATAATCTCACTCCAGTAATGGTGTCTAGCTAGCTCAACAATGGGACATCTCATTAATGTGTTAAAAGCTGGACAAAAGTCTCATACCATACCGTATATATCACCATGTCAGGGAAATAAAATAACGTCTTTTTTTTTCTGGTAAGAGAAATAAAATAACATCAGGTCAGAACATATAAAAGAATCTCCATTGCTCCACGAAACAGGTCAAAAAATGTGGTATATATGCATCAAATAGTTCCAGAAGGCAATTGATTCGAATCATCAGACAAGAAGTACCCATATTAATCTAGAACCCTAAATCTACCAACGACTACTCTTCTTGGAGTAAGCTACCTGCACTTCAAGTTAGAGAGAACCTTGATCCTTCATCGTTGACTGTCTTCAACTTAACTTTTCCACCATTTTAAACTCCAACTCCACCCCCCCCCCCCCCACTTCCCCTTCCCCTTCCCCTTCCCCTTCCCCTTCCCCCAGAAAAAACCTAAAAAATTTATGTGCCGTGAAATTAATTAGTGCATTCTTCAGTCTTCACACAGTATCCGTCGACGCCCACGCCATTGCAAGTGTTATTCTCACAATGTTCTCAAAAAATGGTTGGAATTATAAAAGACTTCATGAAAATGTAAAAAAGGAACAGTGAAATGGGGAAGAGAGAGAACAAGGCCACGGATAATTAACCATCAGAACTTGAAAAATTCTCTTCATCTGCACTGAACCAGTGCTGTTTCATTGAGAGAGTTTTTATTTTACTTTTATCGTTAACAAATTAAGTAAAGAAAAATGAAACTAAACCAACATGAGTGTAGAATCTTTTTAGTTGTACATTTACATAACATTGGTACCAAGCTCCTTAATTTTTAAATTCGTTCACATCGTGCATGACAGACGAAATTCGAGGTTTCCCACCCGTTGCGACCATGTGATCTTGGCAAGGCAAACTCATCCATGGTTATTCAGCTTGGTCAACTCTTCTAGTCTTGCCGGGAAAAAAAAAATAAAAAATAAAAACCCCTGAGCGATTGTAATAATTTGAAATTGAAAAGAAAAAAGGACAAAAGATATTAAGCACATAAGCATAATGCAATTGTTAGATCCATTGCTTCATGCAGCTAGTGTGGATCCCATTGAGGAGCAAATTATGACCTTCCTCTTCTGCTTGCATCACTGAGCTTTCTTTAGCATACTTTTCATATGATTTGATTGGCCATGTCATCTATGCTAGACGTAGTCTTTGTATAAGATTTTCTTACCAATAAAGAAAAAAAAGATCATCACATAAGATTTGCCCTACACTACCTTCTTTACAAGGAATGGAAAGATTTTGTAGTGCCTCTTTGCTTCTCACTCATTTGACTTGTCTTTTGCTTTTGACATCTTTTTCTATGTTCTTTTAATGTGTTGTTTTATTCACCTAAAACAACATGATTACAACTTGAAATTATAAATATTTTAGAATGAGAGTTTATCATCACTAAATATTTCATACATCCTGGGTAACTTAGCTATTTCTGGTTTTCTTCCCCCATCCCCTCCATAATGAATATTTACAATACGCTAGGAGAATTGATTACTAAGGGGCATTGCTTTTTCTTTTTTCTTTTTTAAAGAAAAAGATAAAGACTTACACTTGACAGTAGCAATCATGGATTTAGTTCTCGGTATCGATACTAGTATCGGTCTCTACCGATACCAATGGTATCGGAGAGGTTCAGTGCGTATCGATCATTTTTACCCCTTATTGTCACACCCAGCCTCCACTCACCTAAAATTTAGTGAGATGGACACACACACGTGTCCACAATCCATCCATGATCCACAATGCAATACTTTAAGTTCATAAAGCTATGAAATGATTATACAATCATATAGATAATGATAAATCAAAATATACACAACTGATGATTTCTATTGATATTTACCATATTTATCAAAAAAATCTTTTCACAATGGAAACATGATTACATTTATGCCCCCATGGCTACATCTGATAAGTACAAAAAGAATAAAAAACAGAAGATGATACTATCATTTTCAGCATGCTCCGAATGCACAGTCATCACAACCGCAACCGTCCTCGTGCGTAGCAAGCTCCTAATTCCAAAGGTCACCTCCGTAGAGAGTTGACTCCTCAACTACATACTCTGGATGGTTCCCTGAATCAACATCTAAAATGAGGCAAAAAAGGGGGTGAGCTTCCACGAAGCCCAGTGGGGGGTAACACATAACCAATCATAACAATCCATAAAATGAAACAAAGATAAATATAAATGCTCAATCCCAACAAGATGAATGCAGTTAGATGAATACAATGACATGATTCGGTTATTAACCAACAGTTCTAAGCAACAGATTCTAAGTCCAAAGTGGGTATTAGTGCTATTGCAACATAGGTGGCATCCCCAGTCACGAATGTCCATTATCGATCCCCAAGGATATAAACTAGTTGCGAGTTAGGAGCCTGTAGGTCCAAAAAAATCCATCGATTACCCCGCAAACCCTATTAATAATCCCCTATATATACCACATCACTTAATCAAACATCATGTGATGGGTTTGTCACGACGTCAGTACCCCCCGCCACGATCACCCAAAATTCCCCCAACCTCGGTTTATCGGATGGTAGGATTAGCCAATATGTAAACCCCTATTGGCAAGGGTTGTGACACCAGGATAGTTGTCTTAGCCCAATGCATTATAGCATCATTCATATCACATCACAAATATAAGGTGATCATGCTTAGGGATGCAGTACCGTTATCTCTCACAATCTCAGTCATCAAAGTGTCTCACAACCTCGGCCATGTTGCACCCACAACCATGACCGTACACACTCTCACTCTATGGGCATGCATTATCAGTATCTCCTACAATCTCAGTAATCGGAATCTTCCACATCCTCGCCCATGCTGCATCCCATTCTCCACAACACACTCAAATACACTCTCACCCTGAGCATGTAGTACCAATATCTCTCACAATCTCGATAATCAGAATCTCCCACAACCTCGACCATATTGCATCCCAATCACACACACACGCACATCCACATCCACATTCACAACTCATATCTTCATGTCACATCAATATTCACCACAAGTAACAAAGTTATAATATGCAAAATGACATGATCATAAAAATTGTGCATCATGTTGTAAACATTCCATAAAACCAATCATATAAATCCCCTCACCTCATATCTCAAGTGTTGGTGGACAAGCGATGACCTTGTGCCGCGTTTGCCCATCACTTCTTAGTTCTACTCCTAGGATACATAAGATTTTTGAGAAAATTAGTCATCCATAGAGAAGTGGAACCCTAGGGGACACGTTCTAGCTTCATTTCCTATTTTCCTTTTCTTTGAATCGTTTTCAAGTTGGGGGTTTTATGATTATAAGGCTGATTATATGTGGGGGATGTTCACCCTTATTAATTAACTTAGAATTAGTGTGTTTTAGTGGGTTCGTTGAGCTAGGGTTACACAATGTATCCAAATCCCCCAAAATTCAAGTCTTGGTTAAGCTAAATTAGAGAAATTCGGTTGAGGGTTTATGTGGTGACCACCACTGGCTTATGTGGTCACACCAAGTCACCATCCTTGTATTTAATTTCATTTTCCCCAACCCAATTTTGGGTTTGAATGGTGGGGTGTAAAGGATTTGGGCAAGGCTCACAATTTCTAGGGTTTTAGTTACCTAATATGGGGTTTAAGGTGGGGATTTCCTAAAGGAAGGTTCATAGACTTAAATTGATCCACCACCTTTGCTAGGGTAAGTCTCCTATACCGAATCCCCCTACCAATTAGTAGCTTTGACAAGTGGCATGGGGAGGTGAGAATCGGTTGGGGGGTTTCCATTCGCTCAACAGAGAGTGAAAAAGGGAGGGAGAAAGAGACGCGTGTGTGTGGACTATGGAGAGGGGTAGAGAATGGTCTTATCTCAAAGGATGAAAACCTAGCTCCCTTTCCTTCATCTTCTCTTGCTTTCCTTCTCTTTCTTCTTCTTTCTCTTTCTCCTTCTCCTTGCTTTTACTTTGGTAGGTGGAGAAATGAATGGCAAATGTTTCTATTTATAGCCACTTAAGTTGCCTAAGTACTGTTTGGCAAACTAATGTGGTTTCACTCATTACCAGATTAATCCGTCATTTGACACTAACAGGGCCACCTCGGGGTGTCCCGATACATTAATCCATCACTTAGTAGGTTGTACTAACCGATGGAGGCGGTTTGAGGTGCATGGGTGTGAGGGTCCGGGCCCCATGGCCAAATAACCTGATTTTGGCTTATATACTCACCGGAGGTGTTCACCGGTGAAAGTTGAATTGGTCCATTTTTTGTGGAAATGGATCCTTAAGATGGATGGGACATTCCCAAGGTGTTTCCAATGTGTGGGCCCCACCTCCTATACATTTTACTATTAAAGCTTGAAAATTTTCTCGTGAGGGGTGAGGGCTCGAATTGACCTTTTCTTCTGTGCCCGAGCATGGATAGTATGTACAATGTCGTCGTCTTTCATTTCTCAGCAAAATACAACTGTTACCCAGTACTCATTGGTACTGATGTCCTCTAGTGCCTCATCTGTACATTTAAAATAAGAAATTTTAAGGCATAAGTATAACACTTACTTTTTATAATAAGTACATTTTTTTTTTACTGTGTTACACTTACCTCTGAAATGGTACAAATAACCGATCCAAATCGGTCAAAGATCAGGGATCGATTCAGCCAATATTGATACAATATGATCGATACGAACCGATATGATACCGATCCTTAAAACCATGGTAGCAATTCAAAAGCAAAGATTCAGTATTATAAAAATAAAATAATTCCTAGCATTTCAAATGGAACATACAATTAACATACAATTCATTAAAATAGCAGTTCCCAACGCCCAAATATCATATATTTATTTTTTTGGGATAGACTCAAAATTATTTCATTGAAAAGGCGGGCCTAATTTGATGCATTCTACGAATCCTAGGGCTTTTTGCGACGGGTCTTTAATACTTGGTTTCAGAGGTTGCCTTTTTACCAAAAAATAAAAAAGAGTTTGCCCTTGCACTTAGTTGAAGTTACGAAAAGTGCCATGAGAGCGGTGGCAAAAGTCCTAGAGGCTAGAGCAGAGCAAAGAGAGAGCCGTTTCTTGCCACTAAAATGGGAAGCTTGACCCTAAAATTTAAATCCTTCCAGCGACTGTCGGGAAAGAGCAATAGAATAAGGGAGGGGTGATGTATGCTTTGCAGTTAAAACTCGATGTGCGCGGGTTTTCCCCCAAAATCACTTTGAAAATTTGGGAGCTCCGGAAAATAGAAAGTGCCTTTGATAAGATTACAAACAGGGTTTTAGTAAGCGAATCGGAGAGATGAGTGATTAGGTTTAGGTTTTGGAAGAGAGGAGACATCAGCCGGATCGTGGATAAACTCAGGTGGTTGGTCAGCGAGTGAAAATTCTCCGGGTCAGTGGTGCAAATTGCAGATAAAGTAATAAATTAGCAGTGGCGATTGGTTGTCCTCCGTAGCAAATGCATATATGAACATGAATATGAATCCTCAGGCGCAGCATTTCGGATACAGAGGCAGCGAAGAAGGGACGCAGCAAGCGGATGAGGAGGTGGCGACCACCCTCTTAGTTCGGCATCTCCCCGAGGCCATTCCTCACGAAACACTCTCTCGCCTCTTCTCTCATTACGGTGCATCCTCTGTTCGTCCCTGCGCTGGTGGAAGGTATGTGTTCTTCCTTGTGCTGGTAGATGCCAGGTACCAATTACCTTGAGCCTGCGGCGAATTTCAACTAACTTACTAACCGAATTCATCGTTTCTCTTCAACCTTTCTGCACTGAACTCGCCGATAACTACGAAATAAAATATACCCGGCGGTTTTGAAGTGGGACAGAGAGGCAACTAATGTTGATTTATTGATTTGATTCGGTTCATTCTTTCGCTAGATTTGTGGTTATCGGCTGACACTGAGGAACAATTTTGCAACTCGTACAATTTGCGTCAGTCCCGGTTGACTAGGGCTTGAGCTGGCAGAGCCTTACTCCCTTTCTTTCTGTTCTATCACCTTTGTTTGTTTTTTGGATGATTCATCGTGGTTCTGTGTGTTACCGTGCAGATTGAGGAACTGTGCTTTTGTTGATTTCAAGGATGAAACTCTGGCTTCTCAAGCACAATCCCAACTAAACCGGTACTCATCTGCTTGATACCATGGTTTTGGTGCAACTCCCCTTTGGTTTGACAATTAGCTTACAAGGGAATTTTGCTGCTGCTTCATTTCATCTAATCCGGATTTAGACCCATCTTTCATTTTTCATTTTAACAGATTTAACATTTCTTCTGTTGTGCCAGCTCTGTCTAGGAATGCCTTAATTACCAATGTGTATTGGATATACCTGAGAATCTTTCTTACATTAGTTTGTTTGTCCCAGGTTGAGGTTTCTTGGTAAAGTATTGTCAGTGGAGAGAGCAAGTAAACAATTATTGAATACTAAGAACCAGCAAAATGAACTACAACTAAGGAAAGACTTGAATTCTCTGCCTACATCTCAGCAAAAAGATACTTCTTTACCTGGAAGTTTGACTAGAGGAGCCAATGCAGACTCATTATCTATTGGTGAACCTATTGCTAAGAGACTTGGTGTTGACTACCCATTTCCTCCCCAGCTTGAGTATGTTTTCAGAATCTTATTACCTCTTCTGTTACTTGTAGCAGTTTCACGTGTAAATGTGTAACAAAATTACTGATTTCGAATCTTTATGTTATCATCTGATGAATGAGTTCCCCACAGTTTTGTGGATTATTTTCTTATCTGCTAGTTTTATAATGGTTTATTTAGTTCACTTCTTGTCTTTCTTTGGATGTCGTTTTCTTTTTACCTAGAGATGCTTAAGTGTGAAAACTTAAAAGAGATCATTCACTGAAACACTTGATCAAGTTGGAACTTGAGCTCTTTTGCGACTTCCAATTTTGAACTCTAAAGTCCAAAATTGGACTATCTCCCAAACAATCAATTTTGGTGATATTGTTCACCTGCCAAGCCTCACTAACCTAGTTGAACCCAACTCTGTTTTTTCACTTGCTAATAAATCCACAGTGCATGAACTCAACAAAAAAACCTGCTATACACCTTCTCCCGTCTTTAAAATTACAGAAGGCAGTTAAATACGAGTAATGTGCCATCTCTAAGCAGACTAAATTGTGGTTCTCCTTGTGAAAAGTTGATTTTACAGTTCCTATATGTTATTTATCAGGGGAGAAAAATTCCATGTTGCATACTAAGAGGTTTCTATAATTCTATTTACTTTTGAATTTGTTTAATTTTTTTTTTCATATCCTGTCGAATGGCTTTCCTGTGTTGTAGGTATGCGTACCCGCCTCCTGATGGGAACATACTGACCAACATTGTGAATGCTCTCATTGCTGTTCCTCGCTTTTATACGCAGGTTCCTCCAACCTCCTCATGTGGCATGTTAGAAGAGTTCAACATTTTATCTCTTTTCTTATTGAATTCAACCTTTTCTTACTAGGTATTGCATTTGATGAACAAAATGAACATTCCAGCACCATTCCGTATGGCATTGCCCACTCCACCTCTGCCACCTTCGGTAGCTGCTGCACCGCCGCCACCACCACCACCACAGCCGCCACCGCCTGTAGTTGCAAAGCGTCATGTGGCTGATCTATCTAGTGACGAGTCAGAATTGGAGTCTTCAGAGGAGGTATTTTCTGATCTTGCCAATCTCCTGAGCACGTGTTACACATTGTTTTGGTTGTTGGATTCAGGATGGAGTACAAGGGCTTAAAAGTGGTGTATGGGACTGGTTTTGTAATCATTGTTAGAAGTTAAATGTGTTTTAATAATGTAATTCTCTCTAAAGTATGTTGGAACTTGCTGTAGATGTACATCTATGTTATATTCCATTGGAGAGAACTCAAGACATTTATAACTGAAATCCTGGAGCCTTAAAATGTGGAATACATCAGTGTCTGTACTTTACCTATTTCAATGCATTTCAGAGACATTCGTTCTGATCCCTGTGCTATAATAACTGTGGAATCGATTAATGTTGAGCATCCGATGTTTCCAGGGTGATGATGATAACAACCATTTCTCCACTGGGGATTCAAGAATTTTGAAGCATGGACGAAAGCATGCAAGGCGAGAAGTTATTGTAGGTCCAGCAATCGATAAAGAAGTGGCACATGAGGCTGTCGGATTGAAACCATCTACCTTGGTTCCGAAAGAGATCCCAACGATAAAAAAGAATAGCTCTGTACTAAAGGTTTAGCTCTTGCCATTCAAAGAGAATGTTTGAAAATGGACTTGCCATTATGATTTTTTGAGAGATCCATGTAGCCGACGCCATTCAGTTGGGAAAAGGCTAAGTTTCTGTTGTTGTTGTTGTTGCAGATCAAAATTGCCACTAAGCCTGCACATGAGCCTAAGCATGATGATGAAAACAAGGAACCAGTGGAGCAAGCCAAAGGGGATTTGGAGCATAAACCTTATGCTACGCCGGAGGAAATTGAGAGCTCTAAGTTGCCACCAGAGGAAATCTTATCACTTCCAATGTTTAAGGTATCAGAAACTGAAGTTGAGAGAGAGGGGGGGAGGGTCTTGGATTTTCTGTCATTCTAGTGGGTGGGAGAGAGTCTGTGAATTTCTTTCTAACTTCTCATGTAATTGAACTTTTATCTCATCCTTTCTAAAACCCATGTCTACTCTGACTGTGATTAGAATTAAGAATATTTTCTATACTTGTCAAAATAAAGATTAATGCATCCTTTGCAGCTGCTATTGGTAGTGTAGGATAGAGCCATGCTTTACTTCCTCTAATGCATGAATTTCTGCTTATAATTTATGTAGAACTACTCAGCTGGCAATCCTGCTACTGTTTTGTACATCAAGAACTTGGCAAAAGATTTGGTTCCTGAAGACCTCTACTTCATATTTGGTAGGTGCCTATGAAACGTGCTGCTAGCTAAACCCCTAATTAAACTTCCTCTGACCATTATGTTTCCAATGTTTTCTAAAACCAATTCAGAAATACACAGGAAAGCAACTATATTTTAAGTTGTGCAATAAAACATACTTGGTTTGTTTTTTCTATTTTGTGAACACTGAACTTGTGAGGTCTCAAGTTCAGTATTTGCCTTCTTTTATTTTCCCTCCTCTTTTGGTCCTTCAAATCTGTACAAAGTTGTTTCCGCTTCAAAATTTCATGCTCATTCTGCACTGCAGGATCACTTTTTGGTAGTGTGGAGGCAGCTAAATCTGGTCTAAATGTTAAATTAATGCAGGTTAGGCCTCTCGAATGCTGTGTCTCTATGGACTAAGCTTTTCCTTTCTTCCTCAGTGTTAATGTTTAACTTTATACTTTATTGAAAACTCACTATTTGTTGTCTGTCATTTGCTTGAGTTAATTGAATTCTAATTGTTGGAAAGAATAAGTGAGGAATTAGAAAATGGAGGAGTGAAATGCATGTAGGATGGGTTTATTTATTTGTTCAGAACAAAAAGGGCTAGAGTTTTGGGGGAACTAGTATGACTGAAATATTTCACCAAAAAAAAGAAGGTATAACTGAAATATGGGATGGAACTTGGAGCTGAAGCTACAGGAGAAAAAAAGAAATAAGAACCAAAAAATAACATTCTTCTATTAAAAAACAAGTTACCCCGAAATATTATGTAAATGGCATTGAGTGAAAGACCAAACTTACCCGTGGGAGAAATTGATAAGAACAAACTAAGTGCTGCGATGATTGGTTTCATGTTGGAGAATTATATCAATTTCATTCCCACACACTTTTCTTAAAAAATTATGCAACAAAATCCACAACTAATTGTGTTAGTGAGGATATAATCAAATAGACCATAAAGTCAATTAACCATTTTCTCTATGAAGTAGACCAGTTAGTGTCTTGGAGTTTATACTTAGATCCTCTGGTACCAGGTTCCAAATTACATTATATTTCTAAAACTTTTCATTCACTTTTTTTTTTTTTGTTGAAAGTCCCCATTATTATTTATTTATTAAATTTTTTTTTTTTGAGGAAAGAAATATGATATGTTGAAAAAGGAATATACAGAGATTTACATTTTAAGATTTCTATGCCTAGAGGCGTCTCTGATGCAGTAGCATTATCATGGCTGGACCAGCATAACCTGTGCTGGAAACTCCGACCGAGACGAACCAGATCTAAACCAGCATTTCATTCCAAAAAGGGAACATTAGGGGACTTCTTTATTTGTTTGGGTTCCTTTTGTGACCTTTATTTTATTCTATTATGGAGTTAGATACGTAGGAGAGTCGTTCAGTGTATTCCTAGTTTGAGTCAGTTCTGTTTTAGGTAGAGATTATGAGTCTTTTTTTCTCTTTTTATATGCATGTAACCTAATGTTTGAGCATGGTTGATTTCTGTTAGTGGATGTATTTGCTACTGGGTAAAGCTTGGAGGCTGCATGACTGGTTTACCCTTCCCGTTCTTGACTGATGAAAGAGGTCGAATCTTCCTTTCTTCTTTCCTAATATTCTTCTTACATTTGTTACTCTTCTTCCTTCTTTCCAAGGAACTAAATCTCAGATTTCGGACAGGTTTCGGCCTGGGCTGAACCGAGCTTTGGGCTGAAACCCACCAAAACCTGGGCAAAACCTGGTATCTTTTTCTGGGCTATTGCTAGAAATTTTGGCTGAAACCAGGTTTCGTCCCGGGGTCCACCGATATGACCAAAACTTACGAAATTTCGGCCGAGATGGCCGAGATTTAGAGCCATACTTCTTCCAACTTCTTGCCTTTCTTATTTCTCTCCATGCTGGCAGTACCCTGTTTTTTGCCGACCATACAGTCACTCATGATTGGGGATTGATCTCTCTCACCCCTTCTCCTTTCCTCCGGATATTTTGAGTGTTGCTTCATCAGCTTAGGGTAACCCAATCCCTAAGTTTTCGTTACACAATCCCTCCAATTTTGTGAGATTGAAATTGTGCAGAACTCAATAACAATATACCAGAACCAGATAAAGAAGAAAGAAGAGAGAAAAAGAGAGAGAAGTGAGAAGAGGAGACAACCAAGACATCGATAAACTTGGTAGCTGATATATATATATATATATATATGGGAAAAGGTTCTGTGAACCAACAGTGTGAAGTGTAATCTCCCATGCGTGTCCACAGTATCACCTTATACACCCCAACTGTTCAATGTGGGCACCGACTACAATTCTCTTCTCAACCGCCACAGCACCCTCTATCTACCCTGCGCAACGCTGCAAGCCTGCAACTGCTAGTGTTCAAGGAATCATTTCAATATTTGCAGCTTTGAACAAAATAATTCTTTCATCATTTTTATCTCTGCCCTTGATCGTTGATGATTTGAGATTTTCCTGAAGGGAGCGTCTCCAACCATTCTTTTTCTTTTAGCATTGGTTTGAACTTAAAACCTACTGCCATCATCGTTGAAGATTGGGGGTTTCTTCGAGGGAGCGTCACCAACCTTTCTCTTATCTCTAATATATTCTGATAATATTTTCGATTAGCATTTCACCTGTCAAGTTCATATCATATGCTGCAATCGTAATCGTTGGAAATGATTTTGAGTAATTTGATTGCTCTCTTCGTGTTTCCGCAAGAATTTTCCTAATTTTACCTTCGATTTGGTATTCCAAATGACTTGACCCAAGATTTGAGTAATTGGAATCCTCCTTTCACAAGTCAGTCTTTGAGAACATTCTAGGTGAGAATAAAATTTCGGTGGTGAGAAAACCCATATCGTTGCTGAAGTAATAGGCTAAAACGATGAATCAGATTGTGGCACTCCTCTATGCTATTCTGTAGGTAGAAAGTTAGTTCCAACCATTGACGGTTCCCACTACTGGGTGAGGAAGAGAAGGTGCAGCAATAATGTAAGACTAGATCACAAAGGACCTAATCTCAGGCAAGATCTCAAAATCTGGCTGAATAGGGGGAAATTCGAGAACTGAACCTTGGCTCGGATGGAGCTAAAACTTGTAGTAGATGAAGGTCCTAGATGGATCAACAAGTCCTCAAAAGAGCCTCAACTGATGGCTGGTTGGAAGTTTATGCTCAAGGAATGAAAAAGGAAACTTAATGGATATTCGGCAGTAGCATTAGCTACAAGCCTTGGGTGGTCTTCAAATTTGAGTCGAAGGATCCTGGTATGAATGCAGTGAAATCTTCAAAAGATGATGTCGAATGGTTCAATAATCAGGAACTTATAGCAGTAACACTGCTGTCCAGAAAATCAGGTTTCAGCAGCAGTAATAATGAAACAGCCTTGCTTCAAGCTGGTATTGGACAGATATTCAGCACTCAGAAAAAAAATAAAGAAATAAAGGGAAACATAATTGATTGAGGGTTGAGAAGGGTGGAAGAAGAATTAGGGAATGGGCATTTCACCCCTCAGGTTTAGGCATCTCACCCAACTGCATCCCATAGCACAACAACATAAGCCATCTTTTTGTTTTAACTCCAATTTGTCTTCTCATTACAATTGATGGGCTTTAAATAGCCTTACATTTCTTGGACACAAAGACATAATAAAAAGGGAAACTAATGGACTGAAATAGGACTTTCTAATTTGTGTCTAACTTGCTAGCCAAGTAAGAATAAATTAGAAACTAACAATTAAACACAAAAAGGAAACTAACCTAGATTACAAAATAAAAACTTCTTTGACTAACAAAATAGGAAATTAACTAGACTAACTTGCTCAATAAGAAAATAGAAACTAACTAAAAAAGGAAACAAATCTTCCTAAGTTACAAAGCTTGCTTGCCAAGATAAAATAAAGAAATAAAAATAGAAACTAATATCTAATATCCTAACAAGTGCTGGCAGCATCTTTCCCAAGCCAGCTGTCAATATTGGACCCCAAGGTACTGTTCACGTGAACAGTAACAGTAGGTTGGCTGATCCGATTGGAGATAATAAGGTTAGTTTGATGGATGAAACTGAACCAGATCTGAACCAGAATTGGGCCAGCATTGAACTCTCTTTTTGAGAGCTCGATCTACATCAGCAGTAGGTGTAATTCGATTCAGAATCCAATATGTCAGAATTGATCAAAATGGAAGAAGATATAATCAGGGAGGAGATATCTTGAAATCATAAACTGAATTAATTCTGATTTGAGTCAGAAAATTCCTCCAGCTTTTGAATCATTAACTGAATTGAATTTTTATCAATCCACCTGGTTTAGGATATTATTGAGTGGAAAAAATTTGTGAAATTTTTGAGAAGGATGAGGAAATGCTACCCCAGATTCAAAAGTTCAAGGAGCAAAACAGCCTCTGCAAGTTTCTTCAGTGGTGAAACCTACAATCTTGTGACCAGGGATTCTGACAGGATGGGGGTTGGGGGAGGAAGAACGGACACAGTAGGGGATGGGTTGGGGGTAGTGGCAAGAGGAAGAGGTCATAGGAGGCCAGAGGTGATGGGCAGCGGCAATGGGGTGCCTATGGTGGAGAAGTGAAAGTTGTGGAGGGTGCAGTGTGGTTGATGGATTTAACCGTTGGGATTTTTTTTTCCCCATCCGACAGTCGATATGATAGCAGCGTGGGAGATTCCATTCTGCCCCATAGGATCAGAGAACCCTTACTCTATATATATTAACCAAAATACAATCAGAATATAAAAAGGAAATACAAAACCAACAAGGAACCTACCTTCCTACATCACCTACTAACAAAATAATTTACTAAACAACCAACTCTCACAATAGGGACACTTCCCCTATTGTGTGTGATGTTCAACATTGCTAAAGTAACATTTAATGGGTCCAACAGGGGTTGAAATAACACCCCTATAAACCAAACTAGAATCATAATAACTTAACACTACCCTCAATTTGGAGCATAAAAATCATCATTCCTAGCTTGAACAACACTTCCAGAAGGCAGGACCAAAAGGGTACTTAGTAAATATATCAACCAATTGGTCACCAGATGAAACAAACGGAATAGCAATCAGCTTTTTCATAACAGCATCTCGCACAAAGTGGCAGTCAACCTCGATATGCTTGGTCCTTTCTTGAAACACGGAGTTGTTGTCAATGCAGATGGTAGCTTGATTATCACAAAACATCTTTATAGGATGAGTTAATAGATAACCCAACTCTTGAAGAAGAGATTCCAACCACATCAACCTAGTCGTAGCTCTTACTCAACCTCAGCACTAGATTGAGCCACGGTTGTTTGCTTCTTGCTACGCTATGAGACATGATTTCCACCAATAAACGAGCAATATTATGTGGTAGATCTCCTAACACCTTCAGCATTAGCCCAATCAACATAAAAAAACTCTACCAAATCAACATTCTGATGTGGACTACCTAAGGTACAACAAGTTGCCTTCCCAATGGCTTTCTTTGGTACCTGCATAAATTGGATAATAACGCAATATGGGAAATATTAGGTCTAATGATAGATAAATAAGCTTCCCAACAAGCCTCTTGTAGTGGTGGGTATCATCAAACACTTCACCATCATTTGTCCCAAATTTCTGATGTGGGTCCATGGGAGTATCTGCTGGCTTACATGCAAGCATACCACTATCTAGTAAAAGATCAAACATGTACTTCCATTGTGATAGGATGATTACTTTCTTGCGTCGACTTACTTCAATACCAAAGAAGTATTTGAGAGAACCCAAATCTTTCATCTGAAAGTGTTGATGTAAAGATGAATCTACTTTTGCGATAACTGAGGCATCATTACCTGATACATTATTATCATCTACATAAACAACTAACATCATTACCTTAGAGTCTTGGCGGCGGACAAATACTGATTGATTAGAATGGTATTATGAAAAACCATTCTTAGTAATAATGAAGTTGAATTTGTCAAACCAAGCTCTTAGTGACTGTTTCAACCCATGGCCTTATGTAGCTTATATACCCTATGTGAATTCTCCCCCTAAGCAACTAACCTGAAGGTTGCTCCTTATATACCTCCTCTCGTAGATCACCATCCAAAAATGCATTATTAATGTTAAGCTGATAGCCAGTCCAATCCAGATTCACAGCCAATGAGATAAGAATTCGGACCGAGTTGAGTTGAGTTGAGTAGTTGGTGAGAAGGTTTCAGAATAGTCCACAGCATATGTCTGAGTAAAGCCTTTCGCAATCAAACAGGCTTTACGCATTTCAACTAAACCATCTGGTTTATACTTGTGTATACCCAACGGCATCGTACAATGCAAGGCTTTAAGTATCGGTATCGATCATCGTATCGGTCGACTAAAATTAAGATACATATCGAAGGGTATCGTATCGTATCGGAGATATGCTAAAGATATGCATATAAATGGATATGAAACACCTTTTTAAAACACTTTTGCATAAAAAATTTGTTAAAAAAAATTATTGATAACATGTATTATGCACAAATACTAAATTAAGGGTATCGCACTAAGAATTCAAGGTTTATAGTTGTCCCATAAATGTAAAATCCTTGTTCCCAACCTTGATTTCCACTTTAGTTAGGGAGAAATATGGCTGGCAGCAACTTTGGAACAAAAACCCCTCAAAAAATCTTGTTTTCTGAAAAAATAGCTATCTTGGCCATTATATGACCGTAGCTCACTGTATCGGTACATACTGATACTCACCGATACGTACTGATCGATACATATCGATACTCACCAATACGTACTGATACCCATCGATACGCACCGATCGATACATACAAATGCTCACTGATACATATCGAAACATATATTTCACCTCGATTTTATATTTTCCATATAGTATCAGTACGTATCGATAGTGTATTGGTGCATATCGGTATGTATAGTAGGATATATATCGATACGAAAGGATTTTAAAAATTCCATGTATCGTATCGGTCGGCTAAATTTAAGATACGTTTCGGAGGGTATCGTATCGGTATTGGAGATACTTTAAACCATGCGTACAAGATCCTTACCGGGAGGTAACTCCACCGGGGTCCATGTATTACGAGATATTAAAGCATCCATTTCTATGTTTAGCCACTTTCCACCCAAGGTGAGACAAAGCATCTTGGCAAGTCTGAGTGATGTAGTTAGTAGATATTGAAAGAGCAAGATTATAGGAGGAAGAAGGAAAATTAGAGATGGAAACATAATTTTCAATTGGATAAGCAAGCATAGACTTTTGGGTGCAAGAATGGATACCATTAGGAAGAGCCATAGGTAAGTCAGATGGAGCATCAGTTGAAGGAACTGACGTAGTGGTGGGCAGAGTAGGAAGAGATGGCACTGTTATCTTGTATACAAAAGTACAGAAGAATATTTGCTAGTTAAGAATCCTCTTTTGATCGAAGCAATATTCTTATCTATTAGATCTTCCAATTGCAGTCAGAAAAAGAAAAGCCTGCACTGAACCTTCTGTCAAGTTTGTATCCTATGGCTATTTCTCCTGCAGGTCATGCCTTTTCAATTGCCTCGTCTTCAATCATTATTCCAGAAAAAAAATATTGCTAAAGCTATAGCTAATCTTCAATAAAAGGAAGCTATGTGTGAAGACATGAGGGTACGGAATGGTAATCTTCAAAAAGAGCAAAACCCAATGGCTGCAAATGGGTGTTCTCCGTTAAGCATCACTTTGATGGCACAATATAGTGGTATTAGGTTAGACTGGTGGCTTTAAGGAGTTGACTATTAACAGACATTTGCTCCAATTGGAAAATTTGAACACCATTAGAGTGCTCTTATCCTTAGCACTAAATCAGGTTGGGCCTTGTTAGAAGTTCTAATTTACAGGCCTCTATATCAATTGATGTGAAGGAATGGATTCCTCCGTTGGGGGTCTAGCAGATTAATCGATGCCTACTCCAGCTAGTTTAATCCACCACAATCGAAAATTAAGTGTTTTGTCACACGAAGGTTCTCTAAGGCATGAAATAGTAACCAAAAGTTTAGTTTGATAGATTTATACAAGCTACGATAAGGGATGAATACGCTAAAATCCATGATCATACCTTGTTCATCAAACATGACAAGAAAAATCATTGCTCTTATTGTGTATGTGGATGGCATCATTGTGATAGAAAATGACCAAGAAGAAGTGAAGAGACTCAAAACCTACTTAGCACAACAATTTGACCTTGGCACAGTATAATATTTTTGGAGAATTGAAGTAGCAAGATCCAATAACGGAATCCACATTTGTCAGAGGAAGTATGTGTTGGACTTTTGAAGGTGACATGAATGTTCAATTGTAAACCTACTGGCTCCCCGTCACAAGTTAGGAGAAGATTAGGGCCATTCATTGATTAATGCAGGGAGGTATCAAAAGCTGGTGAGAAAATTGATTTTTGATTTATCTTTCCCTCACATGCGGCATGCCCTGAGAGTGAATGTATGCTTAGGTGGTGTAGTAAGTTATTTGATGCATGCTCCCTGAATAGGATATATGGAACGGTGTTCCATCTCCTTAGGTTTTTGAAGGTCAATCTTCGAAAGAGGTTGTTCACTAAGGCACCGTTTGACAATGTTTCTGCCGTTTCTGTGCATAAATTTCCGTTTATGGGAAAAGAAACGGAATTTAAGGTGTTTGATAAACTCTGTTTCTGGAAACGTTTCCAGCAGGCAATGGTGTTTGATAACAGTAGTTTGTGGAAACGTTTCTCGCATGCATTGGTGTTTGCTTAAATCAATACATTCCCAAATTTGTAAATTTAATTTAAAAAAAAAGTCATAACCCTTTCTATTAACATGAGACAAGCGACCAAACCACCTACTACTCTTTTATCTTACATCATATTTTTTTAGTCAACATATTAACCTAAAAATTATTATATAGTGCTAATATTCCCAAAATGTCATCAATTTCAGCATTCTGGCCTGACCGTCTAACTACCACCTTTGTTTATGTCCAACTTATTAACTACATTCAGGATATCTGTAAATATCATTCTCTTTTCCTCAGATACTTTAATCTCGCTTTTCAATACTCTAGTCTTCTCCTCTTCACCTTTGATTGCTCTTTCTAAGTACCCCTTCACAAAATCAGAGGATGGTGCTGATAAAGATGAATGGCCTTCAATCGTCGAACTTCCAGCACAATTTGATGAACGTGCACTTGAGGAATTGTTATCACCATAAATCCATCCGAAATATTTGCAACCTCGATCTTGGGTCTGTAAGTTATTTTAAGTGAATTAGGAAAAATAATTGGCAAAATTATATAACTACACATTAAATATTGATATAAATTTATACCCCATTTGATTTTGGACAACACCAAAATCGACGATTATAGTTCGTTGAGGTCTTTGCAACGCGTACGTGTCCTTCGCCACAATCACATATTCGGAATTCATCTACCCATATGAAGAAATCATTATGTCTCGGACATTTGAAGTACGCTCTACCACTATTAGGCCCTTGTTTGGTTGTGAATTTTTCACGCAATCCATTACAACATTCGCACATGGCCCGTAAGATGTCACTGAAAGACATCTGTAGAGCACAAATTATACCAATCATATCAAACTATCATGTATGGAAAAAATCGTCTGTCTAACAACATCTAATCAAATTCAAAAACACTATATACTAGCACAACATTGATACAATTTAAGAAAATATTGTACCAGTTACATCATTCCCAAGTAAGATAAGTTCAGTAAAACCAATTACTTTACTCAATACTTTGTCAAACATATAACACATTTCTACTTTGATTGGCAAAATTTAAGATCTGCCTAATGGAATCGTAGCCATTCTCCTCGATGTAGCCAATTGATTGGCTATATTTAGGCGTACCAAAGACATTTCTCTTGCTAAGCGTCTCTGTGACGTATCAGATGTGGAAGCACGATACACCTGAGGATCGGGATTCATTTAGTCTTCTATAACTTGTTCACTTCCAAGCTCATTAAATAACTGATCTTGAATTGCTTGTTCCTTGATGTAATTGTGGATCCCATAACAAACGACTACGATTTTGGTTTGATCTTCAATATCGTATGCCTTCATCTTCCTTAAAATTTGGAATCTATTCTTAAAGACACCGAATGTTCTTTCAATAACATTCCACAATGACGAATGTCTGTGATTAAACAATTCCTTCGCTGTTCTAGGTCCAGGTCTACGCTCACCATAATCCTGTAAATGATATATTTCTCCACGGAATGGTACCAAATACCCCAGTTGATTTGCGTTACCCAAGTCAACAGCATAATACTTGCCTTGAAGTAATATGGAAACATGTACGTGATTAGATATCTATTCCATTACTTACATATTTCAAGAGACATAATTTCATAAGAAATTATTACTTGGTGGAGGATGAGGAAACCCTGGCATCGTGTGTACTAGCATCTCAGTCTGCATACAAAAAGGTGAATCGTATATTGAAGGTACATGCACACATAACATTCTGTGTGATCATACCCTTCCGATTTCGATAACGTGTTTCCTCGAACCTAGGGACGATTGCACTGATATGTGTGCCATCAATGGCACCAATGCAATCCTAGTTTTGAGGCCATACAAGTTAGTCCATTTAATTGTGTAAAGCGCATTGATATTTCAAGGAAAAACTCGAATAACTTTGTTCAATCCAGATAGTAGGTTACCTTGAAATAAGGATTGAACTTTGGATTGTTAACAATCTATGGGGGTACCACTTGAAAATTGGGTGGCTTGATTGTTTCAAAGGACAAATGAAGCATTGCTTGCAAGATCGTATGGAAGACAACACTAATCGTCTGTCCTGACCGATGGAATCTCCATTGGGTTTGTCTATTACTCAAACCTTGACCTACTATCATGAGAAATATAGCTAGTTGCTCATCTACTCGAATGAAATGAGTGTCCTCTAACCAGCCTTTATGTACCAATTTATCTCGCAGGTTGAGAAATACATGTCTTTCAACTCTAAAATCTCGGTAGCACAAGTCTGCATGTCCTGTGAGAATCTCTGCTACCATTACAGGTGCTGTGTAACTACTATCATTCAGAGGTTCTCTCACCTGATAGGTACTTAGCAGGTTTTGGAACTGGTATAATATAATCATGTCATCATCGTCACTAGATGACCCTGTGACGTAGGTATTGGGCTCATTTGACATCCCTGTAATTATCACCACATTCAGCAGGTCACTGGCATACTTGCCTATATGTAATATCCCTACCATAATGTATTCAAAAAGATTAAAAACATCCATAATAAACTTGCCTAGTAAGATCCACAACCATTAGCATACTTTACCATATGTAATATTCCTATCATCAAGTTTTTCAAACAAATTAAAAAGCATCCTCTAAAATCCTGTAAGCATCATACTCCACAACATACATAGCATTCTTGTCTATATGCTAATATAACTACCATATTGTATTAAATAGTTAACAAAAAGCATCCATCAAACATAGCAGTAATATGCGCAATTGAAAGCATCATGTCTTCCAACAAATTAAAAACATCCAACTGTCAAGCATCAATATCGAAAACCATTAAAAAGCAGAGTAGTTATCAATGTATGCAAGTAGTAAATAGTCATATAGAAAGCCCCCAAAAAAACTTGTCCTTATGTCTTTAAAAGTATCCAATAGCCAACTGATCCAAGTCATGGGAACTCCTTCAAGTGCCTTATCATCTACACCCTCCTATCCGGCCTCACTTCCACGAAAGACAAGCGCCAATCAGCATCACTTTGTATCTTCTGCTGAGCCATCACATACAACTCCGAAGGAATATCTTCTATAGTGTCCAGCAGTTTTTGACAGCTCATGATACTATGTGGTCCATCATACATAGGATCAGGAGGTCGGATTATGGCTGAAGTGGCAGAGGAGTTTCCCTTTTCCATCCTCCATTGCACAAATTCTTTGGAGTCCTGAGCGGAGTTTGTGACTGTCCTTGTTTGGCTCTTCCTCCTACGTCGTCTCTTGGGAGGAGCAGATTTGTTGGGTGAGCCACTTCAAGCATCACTATCATTAGGATCAGTCTCCTGAAAATCATCACCATCATTACCAAGGTTAGTGGACCTAGGAGTTACAACAGTAGTCTGTGAAAGCCCTCTATCCCCACAGGCACTTGAGTCGGAGAAGATCTCTAACAACTCTGGCCACCATGGAAGACCGTTTCTTCTATATTTAGCCCACTCTTTGTTTGCCTATAAACCAAAATTTGAGGAAGTAATCATCACATTTTGTTTTGGTAGTACATAATCATCCAACTATAAACCAAAGAGTTGGTCATACCTGAATAGCAGATTCCCACACAGAATCTTCAGCTATAGTAGTCCTAGCATTTGCATCCCAACCAAATCCCGTTGTTTCCAACAAACGCTTGAAGCTGTTGTACTCCCGTAATTTGTTCATCTCGTTACGAAGTTGCTTCTTCCCAAACGGTCGATTGAATTCGGTTTCTAACCCTTTTGAAATATTGTCCCATCCAATCTTTGTGAAGGTGGAGTTGGTCTTCAAACCTTTCCTTACGTTCTCAACCATGTGATTGATGAATGCTCTTAGCTCAGCTTCATTCCAGATAATAGTAGTGCTTTGGGGGGTAGGGGTTCTTGGAGATCTCATAACTTTGAACATGCATAATTGATTAAGCAAACATTTTTCAAATAAAAAATTTATTAGCAATCACATAAATGGTGCTTATGCAGAAGGAAACCTGAAAAAAGAAAAGGAATACAAGCACCACCTATTTAAATAGTATCACAGAGATAAATAGAACTTGCACTTGAGGAAAAAAAATGTAACTTCTCATCAAATTAATTGTATTGAGAAGGAATTATTTGAGGAAAAATAGAACCAGATAAAGGGTAAAATACAAACATGGATAATGTCAAATGAAATGCAAACATGACCCAAACACTCATTTCACATACACTGATCTGAAAAAAAAAAAGAATAAACAAAAAAGAAAAAATGAAAAAAGAAAAGGAAATGACCCAAATTACCACGATTTCTAACTACTTCACTGTGGTAATATTCATGGTTAAAGAAGGTAAACTAGTAGGAAATGAAAGATGGCATAAGAAGATATGTATTGGGAGGCATTTGTAGAGAAGAAATGGTTATGCAACAAGGCATCTTCAATTCTAACATATAGCTAATTGCATGAAGAAAAATATTCAGTAAGAGCAAGCACAGAGAGTATTGATTTTGCCCCAAAAAAAACATATGACAGCAAGAAAATCAGTATGAGGTTAAAAATCCCCTTACTTGAAGCAAACCACAGATTTCAGCTACCACAGTTGCGGTAATGGGACACAGAGAGGTGGAATTCTAAACCAGTGTACGACCACGATCGCAAAATTCTGCAATTTAAGGACAAACAATCACTAAAATGCAGTTTTTAAAGCAACAAATTCATATGAGGCTTGAAACAATTATATAATAGGGAAAGGAGCTGACATATGCCTGAAATACTTTGATGCTGATTACAAGGAGCTGACATTCGTAATTGCTTTACAGTTTAATTCAGTCACTGCGTTTTGTTCAGAACCTATACTCAATTGTCTATTCCATTACCATTCTGTTGAGCATTCAATCCCTTAAGAAGGGTATCTTTCTGGGAGGGATGTCAATGGTACTTGAAGCCTTCTTGGTATTCAACACAAAGCTGGATTTCCCTTTCAAACTCAGCAGTCAAAGAACAGATTCAGTGGTTCGTGTGTCCTAAAATGTCATCTTTGTACTTTAATCTACTCAAGAAGGTGTACGGCATTGTCCATTTATCCATGTTGGGGCTATGAGACAATCGAGAGAGTGAAGATACAGGGGTTTGGGCATGCTCTTTAAGGCAATATGCATGCAGTTTGGGAACTTCTAAACTACATGTCATTTAAAATTGAATGTCACGGAGTAATGTCAACCAGTTTCCTGACCAGAAGTCTTACCACAAACTAGTCCAGAGCAATATCAGGAAGTTCCATATCCGAGAACAGAATGTCATAGAATAGTAAAACAGAAATAGATGTCTCAAATTAGTTGTTCATCAGATCTTCAATTAGTTAGATACTTGAAGAAAAAAAAACCAGAAAATTTTGTGAAAACAGAGGTGCCGCAAGGTGAATA
The DNA here is from genome assembly GCF_013358625.1 of Macadamia integrifolia. Taxonomy (NCBI): domain Eukaryota; kingdom Viridiplantae; phylum Streptophyta; class Magnoliopsida; order Proteales; family Proteaceae; genus Macadamia; species Macadamia integrifolia. The sequence continues at coordinate 17,303,312 of NC_056569.1, forward strand.
TTTGACAGAAGTCTGACCTGTGAACTTGTTAAAAATAGATAGAAAGATAGAAGGGATTATAGGGAAGGAATCAACCTGTGTGGTTTTCGAATCCACCAAAATCCAGGAAGAAAATTCATTTTTCGAAGGAATCCATCTACCAAATGCATTTGAGGGAAAAGGCAAAAGGATAGGCAAAGGTCTCTGTATTGTTGGGTTTCTTTAATATACAATCTTATTCACCCCAAATAAAAAGAATCAGAAGAACTTCATAGACATTTTTGAAGATAGTGTATGAACAATTCCACACATAACAGAAGGAAACTTCTTAGACATTTAACTGAAATGGCAAAAAGGAAAATAAATAAATAAATAACAAAAAGAAGCAAAATTACAACTTCCCAATGCTGTGAAGATAACTTCTGCGGAATGGATCATGGCAGAATTGGATAAAGCCCTAAGAGATAAGCCGAATGAAACTGATTCATAGGTGAGGGTCATGAAGAATGGTAAAAATCACTTACATGCAGGTGCTCTCCTTACTATTCTTCAAGATACCCTTCCGATTCTAACAGAGTTGTTGAAGTCGATATCTAACCAGCGAACGTGTCTTACAAAACCTAGAAATTTTGATCCAGAAAAATCTGCAAAATAGTATGAAAGAAAAAGGAATCAAGACCTTCACATACCCAACTCAAATTACTCGAACATATATCTAGGGCTTCTGTCGATATGGGGCGAACATTCTCCTACCAATGACAGGAATAGAGAAAAGAGTTTGGGGTTCTAGTAGGAACCGAAGGAATTACTAGCTTGAAGTTGAAGAGAAAACAGTACCTGTAATCAACTGATGCTTTTGGGGGGAAAGTCGGTGGTGGAAGATCGATCTACCTCTCCTCTTTTGTAGACTTACCCTTTCTTGCTTTACAACTCACTTGTGGTACGATTTGCAGCTCTCTGGGACGAATCTATGCAGGTGAGAAGACATGAGCGAGGTTCACGGGTGCTCCAGTTGCCTTCACGAGGGTTAACTTGAGAGGAATCGCTGGTGAGGGAGGAGCAGCTTTGCTGAGCAGTCCGAAGGAAGACGTTCTCTTCACAACAGAGAACATGTGGCACCGTCTTGAAATGTCGAGGGAAAAATGTCAGGGTGGGGTAAAAATTGGTCCTCATTGTTGTTTCAAGAAACGACGACCACTCGTTCTGTTGTTTCTGTTTCTTGAACCAGAAATCGATATAAATTTCTATTTTTGTTTCTAAAACAAGGTCAAACGAAACAGTTTTGTCAAACGCTTTTTGTTCCATTTCTACCGTTTCTGGACACAGAAATTTCTGGGAACGTTGTCAAATGGTGCCTAAATTTAACCCAGGTCGGTTACAAAAGAGTTGCCACTGATTTTTATTTTCCCCTATAACCCTCATTTAGAATCTCCCCATTGGTTGTCTGAATGTTAACAAAGTAATTATTCATTTAACAATCTAAAAGCTGATGGCTCCACGTTTTGTCATATAGCGTCTAAAGAACGGTACATAGGAGATCGCACTTTCATTCGGAATTGATATCGTCACCCCATAGAAAATCGGGAAAGTTCAGTCGATTAAATCATGTTAAACACTTCTCCAATTTTCTCCTCGCAGGTCTCTCTCTCTCTTTCACACACACACACATATTTCAGACCCAAAATCTCTTCACCACTTTCTATCTTTCTAGATAAAATATTAGGTTGTTTGATTCAACCCGATTTCTCTATGTCTCAAGGAAAGAGATCAATGGATGCATCGTTAGGTTGATTCCCCCAAAAAATAGCGATATTGGCAGGTGGATTCCCCAAAATGATGATATTAGTAGACTCCATATATTATGGCAAACGTCTTTCCGGAGGACACAATGTCATCTCTGAAATTTTTGGGTGAATCTTTTCTCTTTTCGTGCTCAATTGAAATTTAATCTCCTCTGTTTGAAAAACTTTATTTTGGGAGTTGTTGCAGATTATCTTAGGATCAGATTGGAATTGGCTGACATCTGTCTCAAGAACCTTGAAACGCCTAGAATCGGCCGTTTTGGAATGATTGGAATTGGAAACCGTTTTGGAATGGTTGGAATTTGAATTGCCGTTTTGGAATGAAATGATTGGAATTGGGATTGTGCCCGGTTGATTTGATCAAAATTGACTAATTCGACCAAGGATTTTAAACTCAATGACCCCTGATTCAGTTTGGATCAAATAAGAATCAATCCCCAAAACCCAAGAACCAGCCCTCAAATTTGAAAAAGTAGCGATCTAATCCTAAAAGACGTAGGATTTTCAATTTTCCAAGGTCCTGAGACCTTGGTTGAGGTACATTAGTTTAGGGAAGGGTTTACAAGTTCAAGGTTTAGGGTATAGGGTTTACGGTTTTGTTTTTAGGGTTTATGCTTATCAATTCTGATATGCACCATTCATTTAAATACATTGGAGTGAGGTGTTTAAGTGCTTCAGGGAATTCCATTGTAAGGTGAGGACTCAGTTTGATGCTAAGGTCAAGATCTTGCATATTGATAATGGTAGAGAATATATGGATGGTTCCTTTCAGTCCTATTTGGTTAATCATGGGATCATCCATCAGACTAGCTTATGGTTATCCCAACAAAGAATTGGGGGTGGCAGAGCGTAAAAACATACTCTTACTCGAGGTAACTCACTCCTTGATGTTTGAGATGCAGGTGCCTGCCTCTTATTGCAATGAGGCTCTCCTTATTGCTTCCTATCTCATTAATGGATGCCTCACATGTGTTAGGGTTCACGTGCCCATAGTTGTCACGGCATCAAATCGATCCAAGGCAGTGGAGGGGTGGCTAATCGATTTGGTGATGAATCGCCCGTTTTGGTGCTGACATGGCGGTCAAATTGCCCGTGTGTCATTTTTTATTTTTTCTATTTTCTAAAATTATTTAATATGCTACTTTTTTATTTTTCCTATTTTTTAAAGTTATTTAGCATGTTACATGCCTATAATATATACCCTATAACATATAAAACAAACATTAAGTAACATCAAATCATCAAAAAAATCAACATAGCCATATCATGTCATCAAAAATCAACATAAATTATTGACTTATACAGTTATACATCAATTCATCACTCATCAAGTCATAAAAAATCAACATGTACATCACACAAAAGTAAAAATTAAAAGGCTAACCTGTGACTGAAGCTTGAAAACAATGATTGGAAGTGAGTGAGCAACCTGAACAAAGTAAAAGGTATATATGTCAATATATTATATATGAATGAGAGATATATTTGGAAACCTAAGAATAGAATCAATAGATCAACTGATAGTCAAACACAAAAACTTAATCATCATAATCATCCAACAAATCAGTAGATGGCAGATTCCTTTGTTGTCCACTAGAAGCTTTGCATTTTCACCAAAGTTATCTATGACATCCAAGTCATCATTCACATCATCCTCTTCTTCCAAATCTTCTTCCCCATCTGATTCTGATGACTCCCCAACAGCCCTCCCTCTACCACGGCGTGTGTAGCACAAATTTCCTCTAGTGGTTGATGATTGAGCTTTCCTGGGTCGATTGGGCCCCTCCATTGTTGCCCCCATTGCTCTACCAGCAACGTCCCATGTGAGATCAGCATCGGGATGGACTACATCATCCAGTTGTTCTTCAATCATCCACTCACTACTCCAATCCAGTTCATCAAGCACAAGTGGATCATAATTTCTGTTGAGGAGACGCCTTTGTTGAAACCTTTCTAGGCGGAGATTGTATTGAACATAGACTAGATCATTCAAACGTTGATGTTCCAGCCTATTCCTCTTCTTGGTATGAATCTGAATTCATAAACAATAGAGAACAGCAAACAAAGTTATTGTTCCAAAAATAAAAAGTCTAAAATATGAAATAGATGTTATACCCAGCTACTTACAAACTCAGATGTGCTCCAGTTGCGCTCGCAACCAGAAGAGGAGCAACAAAGCCCTAGAATACGTCTTGCAATCTTTGAAAGCTCAAAAGCATGACCTCCAAATGAACCCCACCAAGTAACTATAAAAAATAAATATATATAAAAATAGCTAGATTGATATTTAATATATCACACAAACAAAACAACTAAACAATGTACTCTACTTACTAGGACTCATGGTTGCCTGTGATCTAATTGCCATATCTGAGGCAAAACCACCTCGAGAATATCTATACAAAGTGGCTTGAGTATTTATCTTGTCTTGTAAAGCTGGTTCATGTATCATTCTTTCAATGACTTCATTAAATGCAAGCTGTAGGGAAGATATAATTTGGTAGCCACCATCATCACCTTCCTTATAAGAAAAAAATTTGCCAGGATTAAGAAATAGTGCTGCTCCATGCAAAGTACGCCCCATCTGAATCTCCCAACGCTGATTAACAATATCTAACACTTTCTTGTATTGCCTCCCTTTATCTCCAGAATTTTCTTTTATTTTCTTTTTTGCCTCATCCATGGAAAATTGAACCTCAGGCATAGAAGGCCTCTCATCACCATCCACAATCATCAAGACAGTAAGAAGTGGCTTTAAAGCTCTAAGACAATTTTCCTCACCATTCCAAAATGCTACCGCAAACTCCGTCTCAACCACTTTCTTCTCAGCTTCGGTCTTTGCCAAATTAGAACTAGTCCATTCTTCATAAATAAACAAATGTCTCAAGTCATCTTTATGTTTTAACAAGCTTTGAAGCGTCAGAAATGCAGTTGCAAATAGCTGCTGTCCTCACAAGATCCCTCCCATTTGTTCTAGCCCTCATTGCATCAAGAATGCGTGTGTGCCTGTAGATGAAGTTGATTATTTTTTTTGCCTTACTTATCACAGTCCTATTAGAATTCAAGAATCCTATTTCCTCCAACATCAGGTCAATGCAATGCGCTGCACAAGGAGTCCAATACAGCTTTGTCCTCTTCTGCATCAGCATTGTACTGGCTAATTTATAAGCCGATGCATTATCTGACACAACTTGCACAACATAGTCCTCACCAATTTCTTGAACTTTGTTGTCAATCAATTGAAACAACTTCTCTGCAGTTTGAGATATACTAGATGCATCAACAGATTCCATAAAATAAGTCCCCTTTGGACAGTTAACGAGGAAATTAATTAAATGCCTTCCTCTTTTATTCGTCCACCCATCAATCTTTAGAGTGCACCCATACTGCTTCCAATACTCTTCATATTTATTCTTCATCTCTGCAATTCTATCCTTTGCTGCCTTTAACGATGGCACTCTCACTTCATGATAACTTGGGGGCTTATATCCTGACCTGTACTGTGTAATAGATTCTACCATCACCTCAAACCTCCTTGACTTAAGAGCATTGAATGGAATACCACACTGATAAACCCAGTCAACAATGTGATTATCAACTCTCTTTTTTTCTTCCGCTGATCTAAACCGGTTCTCTATAGTAGTCTGGGTACTACCTTTAATATGCCTCTCAGCAACCACTTGCTCAGGAGTCCGTCTAACATGAGCATCCATGGGGCCCCTTAATTGTGGCTGAATGACTACTTTCTTTTTCTTAGCAGATGTCCCAGAGCTAGGAATAAGTCTAGAGGTTGTAGAAGAAGGAGTCCTACTAGACTGTCTTTGACCTTCAACTTCTATATCAACATCCACATCAGCACCAACACCTAGCACCAGCACCAGCACCAGCACAGCATCAACATCAACATCAACATCATCATCATCCAAAATGTCTTGCATCCTTTTCTTCTTATTGCGCATAAGAGCTGCATTCATCTCTGTAGCAATCGCTACAGTTGTCTTGGTACACTTAGCAACATCTCCATATCCACCCACCAAATGTTGCTTTAACCTTTTAATTCCACACTTGAGGTTTTTTCCACAAAGAGTGCATTTAACAAGGTTCTTGTCTGAAAGGTCAGGCCAACACCCATACTTCCACCCAAGGTCATTTGATTTGGCCTTCCTGGTTGGGTCTTTGGATGGATCATATGCAGCCGTGCTTATATTATCACCCCCACTACTACCAGGTCCACCACCAGTACCATCCATTATGAACTCCTATAGTCCTATTATCCTACAAGTTACAAAACAGAGTAACAAAGTATGTTAAGTGTTAACCAATAACATTAACATGATAACATAAAAAAAAAACAATCAAACACTCACAAATCCAACTTAATCATTTCACTTAACACAACCAAGACCATTGTTAAGTTCTTATTTTTTTTTTTTCCAGCAATCTAAAATATATGATTTCCCACCTTCAGATCAAGCTCTAGATAGTAGATAATTAGATATACAACTAAAGAGGAAAACATATTATAAACATCGAAAAGGCTAAAAGTATAACAACATAGAAGAGAAAAATGACATGAATCCATCTAAACCCATATGATAATTCCTGCATTTCTTTTAACCTACCAAAAAACAAATAATAGAAGGTACTGAAACTAAAAAAATAAAAGAAAAACTCAAAGAACCAGAGGGCAGAGGTTGCAGAGAATAACCAACCGGAGCAGATAATAGAAGGCAAGCGGCATAAAAGAAAAGAACAAAGATCGAAGTTACTCGCAGGTGGGGCCCTTACCTGGTTGTCGCTCTTGCTGCCCGAGGAGATGTCGCAGGCGATATCGTATTGTGATTGTTGTCGTTCTTGCTACCGGAGAAGGAGAAGAGAAGACGTCGCTGTTGGTTGCTGCCGGAGAAGGAGAAGAAGAAGATCTTGCAGGCGGTGGCTGCCGGAGAACCAGTCCGGCTGTTGGTTGCTGCCGGAGAAGGAGAAGAAGAAGATCTTCTCCGCTGTTGGCTGCTGCCGGAGAAGGAGAAGAAGAAGAGTTGCAGGCGGTGGCTGCTGGAGAAGGAGAAGAGAAGAAGTTGCAGCGGTGGCTGCCAGAGAAGGAGAAGAGAAGAAGTTGCAGCGGTGGCTGTCGGAGAAGGAGAAAAGAAGACGTCGAGGGTTTTCGTCTCTTCGAGTTCGAGCTTCGATCGAGGGTTTTGGTCTCTTCGGCAGTGTTTCAATTTTACGCTGCCATATTATAATAAACAAAATGTTAGCAAAAAAAAAAAACCAATTAAAATATAATAAACAAAATATTGTTCGTAAAAAAAAAAGACCGCCTAGGTACTAAATCGTGATATGGCGTCCCTGGCGTCGCTAGCTGTCCATGGCGATCGCCAATTGTGAGAACCACAAATCGTTGGACTGCCATGCCCACTTTTTACCATCGAGACGCCAAGGCGCAGCCTAGGCGACGCCTTGACAACTATGCATGTGTCCTATTAAGATGTTATCTGGTTCACGTACCTTTGTTGCTCCGCCTAAGGTATTTGGATCTGTTTGTTTTGTTCAAAATCGCTCAAAATCATCAAGTTCTTGTCAAGCTTGACTCTAGGGATCTCCAAAGCATCTTATTGGCTACTCTCCTACTTAAAAGGGTTACATGTTTTATCATTCTTCGTCTCGGCGCCTCTTTGTGTCCATGAATGTGATCTTTCGTGAAACAGAGGCCTACTAGTTGCCTGATGTAGATACAGTTGCACTTACCTGGTTGGACCAGTAGGATCGGCTGTGGAAGCCAAGGGCCAAGAAGAACCGGTCCAGCCCACTGTTAGCAAAAATGTGTTTAAAATGTTTTCGTTTTTTACTGTTTAAAACACGTTTTTCCGTATGCTTCTCAATGATACTTAAAAAAACAGCAAACGGCAAGCATTTCCATTCTAAACATGTTTAAAATGCGTTTAAACACGTTTCCATTTTTTGGCCTTTTTTAAGACTTAACTTATTGAACATAATGTCTACTTAATTGACCATATCTTTCTCTCTCGAACTTTGATCTACTTGATTCTTTCGCCGACTTGAAGCTAACTCAATGACTTATATTTCTGATGACATCACCTTTAACTCAATATCAATGTATGTATCCCGAAATTGAGATACGAATTGATGTATTTGCTGAAAAATGTTTCTAAGGTGATGATTCCTAACTCAAACTAAACATACATTTCTCTAAGAGTGTGTTGACTATGTTGACAACAATGAACAAGATCATAGCCAAGCGACATTGCTCAATAAAATTTGGACATGTGTGGTGTATGAATTTAAAATTGGTAGTGGCTGATATTTAATTATGTCATAAAACTTATAATGAGACGAGATATATATGCATTAGTGTTGGATACTGTAGTTATTTTGAACATTAGATGCAAGTATTCATGTAATAATTCCTTAATTTATACGAGTATAGTACTGTTTTTTTTAAATCTACACGTCTAAAACCCGTACCATCCATTATCCGTTTTTTGCTGTCCTCTGTTTTTTTTACCGTTTATTTGATCGTATCGTTCAAAAAATTTTATTGTTTAAAACCCGTACTATCCGTTTCAATTTTTTTTTCTGTTCCCTTTTTGCTAACAGGGGTCCAGCCCAGGTTTTTGGTCCAACAAGAGTTGGTAGTAGTTAGTTTTATATTGTGTATTTTATTTCTCATGTTTGTCTTTGGGTAGGATACGTAAGATTTTCTCATGTTTGTCTTTAGGTAGGATAAGTAGGAGTTCATTTCAGTGTTAAATTCTAAGTAGGAGCAGTCTTATTATTTCCCTTTAAATACTTGCATAAACTCAATGTTTGATTTTTAAAGTGAATTCAATTTTAGAATTAGTCAATTTGTGCGTGGTTTGTGATCCCCTTTCCTCTCGTGCGATTTTTCCTCTTCTCCTTAAGGCTACCCCATCAATTGGTATCAGAGCCGAAGATCCCCATTCCCCTTCTTCCTTCCATCTTGCTCTTCTCCATTCCCATTCTCTATTCTGTTCCTACAGAGACTAAATAAATAAATAAAATAAAAGAGAGCAAGAGCAGCAGTAGAGGAAGAGAAGAAGAAAGAGTCGACAAAGAAGCAGCCAGAAACCCATCGACCTCTTCTCAGTCGAGCCCTCTGTAGGGTTCCAGTAGTGAAAAAAAAAAAAAAAGAATCAGAGAAACCCACCGTAGCCTCCAATCTCTTCCCCCTCATCTCTTTATCTCCGCCTCCTTCCCTTCACCACTGCAATCGACCCCATTGCCTCCTCTTTCTCTTTCCATTAGCAAAAAAAAAAAAGAAGAGAAACCTTGCCTCCTCTTTTTTGTCCTACAGCAAAGAAAAAAAAGAGAAAAAGAGAAGTCGACGAAGAAGGAAAGTCGAGAAGAGAGAGAGATAGAAGACAGAATAAGAAGAAGATAGGAAGAAGAAGAACAGAAGAGAAACAAATCAGAAAAGAAGAAGATTCAGACAAGAAGAAGAAGCAGGAAGTCAAAGAGAGAAAGGAAACAGAGAAAACAAGGAAAATTACTTACCTGGTTCGAAGTCGACCTTCATCGACCATCGCTGATCGTTGAAGCTCTCGCCTTCCTCTCTATCGATTTCCTCTAGTTCCCTCTCCAACAAGGAGGATGACTCCTTTATCAGTAAACCTAAACCGACGATTTCCTATTAATTCTTCATTCTTTCTTTAAATTTTTGTGAACTTCCAGTAATACCCCTCCCTTTCTCTATTATCTCTTTTTGTCTTACTTTTTCACTTCTAAGTATACCCCTCCACCCACATGTGACATCCTTTGGTAACTAAATTGAATTTCAGTATTTATAGTTCTGCCATTGCCTTGAAACGTCCTTTATTTACTACTTTACCTTCATATTCAAGTGTAATCTTGCCCATCTCCACCATGGTAGCCAATAGTGAAATTGTTCAACAGCTGAACTCTTATAAAGGAGAAACTGATGCAAAAATTGAAGTTATTATGATAATGATGGAATCCATGCAAGCTTCTATTGATCGTTTGGTGGCAATTGATAGAGGAAAAAGTCCCATTCAATCTGGGGATTCCTCCGACACCACTCCACAGGATCCACCACTGCCACCACATCATACACCACCATCACCGCCTCCACCACCAAATGGAACTAGTCGATATAATGATAGAGCGGAAAGAGCAGCAAGATTTGATGTCCTTGATTTTTATGGAGACAACAATCCAGAACTGTACCTTGACCGGATTCATAGCTTAAAGACATTCTTCAGAAGGTATGGGTTGACTGAGGCCCGAAAGATCCTATTTGCAGAGGCCAAACTGAAAGGCACGGCTCGAACTGGTGGATCAAGCAACAGTAACAGAACCGAACCCGAGTCATTGGTTTGGTCACTACTTGGGCTGAAATGCATGAAGTCATGAACCAAAGATTCTTGCCTTCTGATTATAAGCAACGCATGCATCTCAGGTTTGCATAGTTTAAACAGGAGAATTTGACCTTTGAAGAGTATGTTGTTAGATTTTATTATTTGGCCACTCATTCTGATTTTGAGTGGGATGAAGAAGTATTGGTAGCACAATTCCGCAATGGTTTGCACCCTCAACTTAGTTCTGCCCTTGCATCTAGCTGACTGCCTTCAATGGAAGGTGTCGTACAGGTAGCATATCAGGTTGAGGAAAGTCTGAAACGCCCATACAATCGGAGGCCATTTACAGATGCTTTTCCTAGAGTTCCTAGTTCCATTCAGCCACAGTCATCTCCACAGGAAAAGTCAATCAGTAGACCACAGACTAGTACTTCATCTATGGCATCTTCACGACCCAGCCAACCGTATTCTCCACCTCGTCGTGATTCAGACATGTCATTTTCACGACCTAATCAGCCATACTCCTCACCTCAGTATGGTTATGACAGGAACTCAATATTTCCAAAGGAGGCTATTCAATGTTTCTCATGCAAGGGGTATGGACATAGAGCTAATCAATGTCCTAACCGGTTGTTGGCCTACATCGACAAGGACAATTTTATACCCTATGCACCAGAAGAGCAACCAAAAATAGGAACAGTAAATCTGGAGGCTGAATGTGATAATGAGCCGAATGAGATCAATGATGGTGACAGTGATGGTGAGCCTCAATCGTTCTATGTGATTCGTCCTCTTTTGACTACACAGAAGATTCCTGAGGAGGACGATTGGTGCCGTAACAATTTCTTTCAAACTAGGGTGCGATGCAACGACAGTTTGTGTAATATGGTGATTGACTCGGCAGTTGTACCAATGTTGTTGTTGAAGATGTGGTTCGCAAGTTGGGTCTGAAAACTAAGCCTCATCCGAAGCCCTACAAGATTGGGTGGGTGAACAATAATTTGAAAATTCATGAAAGGTGTTTGCTCACGCATTCCATTGGTGGACTAATTTATCAGGTTCAGTGTGATGTTCTCCCTCTGAAAATCTATCACATTCTTCGGGGGCGCCCATGGTTGTTTGACAAGAAAGTCAAGCACTGTGGATATGAGAATGCATACACTTTTCACCATGGTCGCCTCGAGATGAAATTTCTTCCAGCAAGGATCTTCCCCCTCTCAAGCTCAAGAGGACAGTTGGTATTTTTCTTATAAAGTGCATCGAATCTGACGGCATTCTTGGGCCTCATCCATCCAAACTCGATGGAGTCGAGTTCTTTTCAGAAGGGGAGAGTTGATGTAGATATAGTTGCACTTACCTGGTTGGACCAGCAGGACCAGCTGTGGAAGCCAAGGGCCAAGAAGAATCGGTCCAACCCAGGTTTTTGGTCCAACAAGGGCTGGTAGTAGTTAGTTTTATATTGTGCCTTCTATTTCTCATATTTGTCTTTGGGTAGGATATGTAGGATTTTCTCATGTTTGTCTTTGGGTAGGATAAGTAGGAGTTTATTTCAGTGTTGAGTCTAAGTAGGAGTAGTCTTATTATTTCCCTTTAAATACTTGCATAAACTCAATGCTTGATTTTTAGAGTGAATTTAATTTTAGAATTAGTGAATTTGTGCATGGTTTGTGATCCCCTTTCCTCTCTTGTTCGATTTTCGCTCTTCTCCCTAAGGCTACCCCATCATTGTCTCTTCAGGGGAAGTCTTCTAGAAGTGAAGAGGTGTTACATGTTCCCTCATTTGATGTTCCTTTACTTCTCGCTATGGAAGAGGGGGACAAGACTCAGGAGGATAATGGTCAAGAGGTTCCCATTCAGGGGGAGCCATATGTTCGTAAGAAAACACATGAAGGTCTAGTGATGCAGGTGTTCTCTTGTAAGAAAAGATGGATTGACACTTCTTCTCACACTACCATTGCTACTCAACTGTCCTCTGATCCTGAGTCTACTCTTTCAGGTATCTCTTTTTCCCTCATTTTTGATCAGTCCCTTGATGTTCCTATTTCTCATAGAACAGGTAATAAGACTTATACTCAACGCCCCATATCCAATGTTGTGCCATATAATGCCCTATCTCCGTCATTGCTTTTATGTGTTTCCTTGTCTTCTGTTTCCATTCCTCAGACCTGACAGGAGGCAAGTGTAGAGCCTAGATGGAAGGAGGTGATAAATGAGGAGATGAGGGCTCTCTACAAAAATGGCACATGGAACTTAGTTGCTATTCCACTAACAAGCGACCAGTTGGCTGCAAATGGGTGTTAACAGTTAAACACAATGCCGATGGAATTATGGACTGGTACAAAGCAAAATTGTTTGTCAATGGCTTTACTCATACATATGAGATCGATTACTAGGATACCTTTGCTCCTGTTGCCAAAATTAACACAATTAGAGTTATCATCTCTTGTGCAGTGAACTGGGGTTGGGAGCTGCAACAACTGGATATAAAGAATGCATTCTTCATGGGGAGTTGACAGAGGAACTGTATATGGATATTCCACCAGGCCATTCTAGTTCAGAGACTCAAGACACGGTTTACAGACTGAAGAGGGCTCTTTTTTGGATTGAAGCAATCTCCTAGGGCGTGGTTTGGTTGGATCCACAAGGCTATGATAGCAATAGGCTTCACTCAGAGTAATGTCGATCACACCGTGTTCATAAAAAGGGTGGGTGATTAGCTTACTGTGCTAATAGTATATGCGGATGACATTGTTGTTACTGGCAATGATGCAACTGAGATCTCTAAGCTCAAAGCCTATCTTGGTAAGGAGTTTGAGATTAAAGACTATGGGCAGCTAAAATACTTTCTTGGCATTGAGGTGGCACAATCTACCAAAGGTATTTTCTCTCCTAGATGAAATATACCATGGGACCTCCTCTCTAAGACAGTTATGTTAGAGTGTAAGCCCTTAGATACACCTATTAAAGCTAACTCTCATCTCAGAAGCAGCAAGGACTGCAAGGTGAACCGGTTGATAAGGGTTGATATCAGAGGCTAGTTGGAAGACTCATCTACTTATCTCACACTTACCAGACATAGCTTATGCAGTCAGCTTGGTGAGTCAGTACATACATGATCCATATTCCTCTCATATGGAATTTGTGTAATGTATCCTTCAATACTTGAAGACTGCCCCAGGAAATAGCATTTTATTATCACTTTCATATCACATGAGGGTCGAGGCATTCACAGATGTTGATTGGGCAGGGTCTCCAAATGATCGTTGTTCCGTTACTGGCTATTGTACGTTTGTTGGTGGCAACTTGGTTACGTGGCGCAATAAAAAGCAGTCAGTTGTGGCTCGCTCTAGTGCAGAATTTGTGTTCTGGGCAATGACGCATGGTATACGTGAGCTACTTTGGTTATAGGGTCTTCTTCAGGATCTGTGTATGTCAATTCAGCAGCCAAAGTTGTTGTACTGTGACAATAAGTCAGCCATTAGCATTGCACATAATCCGGTTCAACATGACCTTACTAAACATGTGGAGATTGATAGGCACTTCATCAAGGAGAAGTTAGAGCAAGGCCTCATATGTGTTACTTTTGTAAAAAGTGAAGATCAGTTAGCAAATTTTCTTATAAAGGGACTTAATAGTAAATCTTTTTATTCTGTTTTGTGCAAGTGGGGCATGTGTGATCTCCATGCACCAATTTGAGGGAGAGTGTTGAATAATGAGTTACTGTAATAATGGGTTTTAGGGCTATTTTAAGGCTATTATCTAAACAGGCCCTTAAGCCCACATAGGGATTTTATTTCATTATAAACAAAGAGGCTTGTGCTCATTATTGGCACAAGTCACATTCTCCTTGATTCTTCACTAACTTACATTTTCAAGAACATACACAACCATAAGTGAACTGACTTATTGATTGAAATAATCTTCTAAGATTTTAGATAGTTGGTATAACTAAGTAGATATTGCTTCTCAAATTCTGCACACATGCATTAATTACTTTTGACCTTTTTTTTTACTAAGGCTTAGATAGGATTAATGAGGACGGTTTGGGTGAATCAAAGAACACCCAAAACTCAAAGCTATACTTGTTACTTGTCCTAAGATACGCATATCTTTTCTCACCACTTCCCCTAAAGTCATTTTAGGCCTACCCTTGGCTCTTTTAGCTCATTGGAACTAAATAAAATTACCCGTCCATATTGGTCACCAGGCCTCCATTGGACATCTCCATGCCACATTGAATTACTTTCACTATACTGATTTTATTTATATGTTATTTCTTCCTGTTGGGCTTATACCAAAAAAAAATTCGAGGTCCAATGGAATGTTTTGACCATACAACAGTTCAAAGCCACCTCTCCATTCCTTCTACTGCGCTTTAATACCATGTGTAATAACATCCTTTATATCTCCTTAATTTATATTGGGCCTTGGTAGCTAAAATTATCACTTTGGATTATCTCCTTACCATCAACTCTCACCACCTCATTGGGTACTACTTTAAATGAAGTTGTACTCCATTATTCTTTAGTTAATATATATATATATATACGATATTATAGTAGATAGAATTTGATTTTATATGGCTTCTATCTTAACTGGGAGTCCGAATTTGGTGATTATTTTCTGGGGTCTTAAGGTATGTAAACTCTACGTGAGCACTGTCATGTCAATTATAGAGTTCATAATGAGACCATAAATTATGAATTGAATTGGGTGTATCTTCTTCGTTTATGTGAAAGGAGCGCTTGATATCCTTTTGGCCGATTATAGTCAGATGGTTTCCATCCATTGAGTGGTGATCCTAGTCTATTTTAACTGGTTTCCATCCATAGATGATGTGGTTCCTATTAGATCTAGGCTCATCAAGTTGGTTCGTTGTTTGACTTGCTGTATTCACTTACTTTCTAAGGGCAGGGCAGAAATGAGGCTCAGCTTGCTGTTGTTTGAAATATGTTCCTGGACGTGGACTGTAACTATTTACTTGATAATTCTGGTTTTTGCTCAATGGAATATCATAAATTTCCCACTTGTAGATAATTTTTTTTTCTTGAAACACTACAATACAAGTAGGTTTCTAAGAGCGCATATTCGCAAGTTTAAAGGGAAGAAAATGCTACTGCCTTTGATGGATCATTTCTTTCAATGATCTTGATTTATCTAATTATATATATATATATAATTCATTTTAGTTGTCTAATCTTTGAACCCTTAAATATAAGTGGAATTTCACATTTTCAGGAGGGAAGGATGAGGGGTCAAGCTTTTGTGACGTTTCCAACAGTTGATCTTGCTCATCATGCTTTGGTATGTATCTTATAGAATGGATTTGATATGACAACATTTTGACTGCAACGTCTTGTTCCCTCGTTTTTTGTTATGTATATCTGGGTAAATTACACATGAGGTTCCTAGCATTAAGGCCTTAAGGGTAACTACACCAAGGGTTACATGATGTTTGAAACTTGATGTTGGGGTGCCTCAACCCGGATAACTATCAACTAAGTGTAACAAAAATTTGTTTTTACCAAAATACCCCCATATATGTTCATGAACCAACAAACCCAACATTTTTCATATTTTGGAAGATAACAATTGGAAGGACTCGGTACAACCGACCTTTTTTGACATTTCTAAATCATTGATTTGGATCATGGCCATTCAGTTAGCATTTGAAATTATGTAAACCTTCAAGGTTTACTAGACTAACAGTTATGATCATTGAAATCATTTATTTGAACCTTCATCATATGACTGAAACATTAATTGCATGATTGGAAGCTTTTGATGGTTGGATCTATACACCATCAAGTTTTTATTTTTTATTTTTTTAATGAAAAAGTTTCATTACCAAGAAAAGAGAATATACAAGGATTCCAATAGGGAAAAAAAGGAGGGGGGGTGACAAACAAAAATCACAAGGGGGCTTCAAAAATTCAACAATCAAGAGGGAGGAGGGGGAGGGGGAGGGGGAGGGGGAGGGGGAGGGAGCACAATAGAAGAGTGGGGAGACCCTAAGAGACAACAATGAGCATGTTCCTTGGGGAGCCCCTTTTTATGTAAGTAGAATACCAGCACTCCATTGATGAGAGATGGAGTGTTTAAGCCATAGAAAGGCGGCTGCTCACCAAAGGGTTTTAAAACAAATTATAGATCAACAGAGAAGAGGTGAGGAAATCCAGATCTGATTACAATCACTCTGATACCATGTTACAAGTCTAGAATCTTGCAACCAGATTAGAGAAGAGGAAGGAGAGGAGAGAAGAGAGGAAGAAATTTGAGAGGAGAGCCGAGAAGAGTAGAGTTTCTTGTTCTTTCTTCTTGTTTTGAGCTCCAAGGCCCTTACACCTTATATTGAGGATATGGATATAATGGGGGGGCCAGTGGGCCCCAAGAGAACCAGCCCGATTGGATGTGGGCCCAATTAAATACTTAGGAACCAAAGACTAGGAACAATGGTAATTTGGTAATTAAAAGGACAAAGGTTATGAGAGGGTTTAGATTTATTGATCAGGGGTAAACTAGGAAGGGGAAAGACTCAATGGCAGGTTGTAATAAAAGGAGAAAGAGAGGGTCATTAATATGGGAGGTAAAACAAAAGAAGGGCTTTAGAAGACGAGACTAACGTATGAAAGGAAAGAGGGTAATCTTGTGATGCCAAATACTTTGTGGCAGGGTGTAAATAAAGGGGTAAAGGATGGTTATTAATCTGCAGTGGAAAAAGAGACTATCACAAAAGACAAAACACAAAAGGACAAAGCAACAAAGACAAAAATACTTTTAGTCTGAGAGAAACAAGACAAAAGGGAATTAAAGAGATAGGCAATAGGGGAAATCAACAATAAAATAATTATGACGAGTGAAGGCTTTAAAACTCAAAAGAACCGTGTGGAGAGAGGAGTCTTCTTCCTTGCTTCACAGACCCATGGTGGAAAAACCAGCCAGACTTAGGTGCAGAGGTCTCCTTTAATGTTTGTCTATTGAGCCTAAAATTCCAGGCGAAGGATCTCAAGGAGAAGATCTACCAAACCCACCAGGGAGCTGCTCAGATCAGCAGGTTGGAATTATGTGGGAAGCTCCTGAAACTGAAGCTGGCTATAGATGTTGCTGGAACCTAG
Organism: Macadamia integrifolia; assembly: GCF_013358625.1. Taxonomy (NCBI): domain Eukaryota; kingdom Viridiplantae; phylum Streptophyta; class Magnoliopsida; order Proteales; family Proteaceae; genus Macadamia; species Macadamia integrifolia. The sequence continues at coordinate 17,320,562 of NC_056569.1, forward strand.
TTGCAGGTTTTGCTCCTCACTACAAGAAGGGTCTTTGGAGCTGAAGTACTAGGGTTCGGGTCGCCTAGGATAGAGGTTCTCAGACCCTAAATCTGAGGCTTATATGAGGGCTATTAATGGAGATCGACTTCAATGATCAGGGCTACTGCTACTGCCCAGAAACAGGGAAAGGAAACAGAACCGTGAAGAAGGAAAGGAAAGGAGGAAGAAAGAGAAGAAGGGGGCAGGGGGGAGTTATCCCACAGCAGAAGGGGGAAGGGGATTCTTGCAGAGGAGGAGGGGAGAAAGAGAAGAAGGGGACAGGGGGGGGGGGAGAGGCAGCCACGCATGCACTACTCAAATCATTCTTCATTAATCAACTGTTCTTCCCATGAATTACATGTCCAATATATAATAAAATAAAATTAAAAACCTTTTAATTAAAAATCAAAAACTAAGATAGAAATAAAATCTCCTACAGCTAAGCTAACAAAATAAAGAAAACTAAGGACTCAAATAGGGAACAAATATTCTCAAATCAAATAAAATCCTAAATATTCTATTAAACTTGGAATCCAAATTAGTGACTTGGGACCCAAATTGGATCTGGGTCTCGGTCCGAGTTCTGGAGCAGGCTTGGGTCGATCCATCAGAGTGTTGCTGCATCAGGATAAGAATAAAGTCTTCCTCCCACCTTATCACTTCTTCAGTTCTCCTAGAAACCTGTAATTGGCTTTAAGAGTTCTTACATTTTCCCACCAAATAGAAAAGCTACAATCATGAGGCTTAACAACCATAAGAAAAAGATAACCGAGTGTAGAGACCATGGTCGAAATGTCTCAATGGGACACGCATGGTCATGCGTGCCAAAATATTGTCGGGCCATGTCGTGCTCTCTAATGTTGCAAAAGCACACATCAAAACCAAAAAGGGAGACGCCACCTAGGACCCAAAAATTGAATTTTCTTTTGAGGGACAGAAAAGACTGTGACTCGTTGCCGGATAAGGGCATGCTCTTTGTCCAAGACTCCGGACAAGTGTCAAATTATGAGGTAGAAAGGTATTAGGCACTCGCCTTGCCTTACTCGAAGGTCGGTCTCCTTCTATCTAGACCTATGTAAACCTTGCTTACCAAATCAATACTAAGTCCATAAGTGGAAGCCTAGTCTAGGTCGGGTCCAAATGTTTCACCTAACCAAGTTTCTAGACTCTGAACGAGTGTGTATTTATGTACATATAAACATAGGTTTGCAATATGATAAAAAGGAAATATAGTTGAAAGACATATAGAAATGCATACATAAATGAAGAATCCTTTTAAAGGAGAGGTATAGAATAAAAAAAAAAGAAAGATAAGGCAACAAAGGACCATGATATTAGAATTGGGCTAGATGACGAGCTAGCCCTCCTATCATTTTAGGGATAAGATGGATCTAATGGTCCTATGCTACGAGCCAGTGTTGTGGGCCGGCCATGCCCATCCTACTATCGCACCCTAGACTACACCTTAGGGGTCGGAGTATCTCTTTGCTTGCCCGAGGTTTGAGCCAAATAAATAAAAAATAATGAAAATAAATAAAATAAAAGAACGGAAAAGGGTTAGAAAAATTAAAATAAAGTGTTGAACTATTATTTTTTATGTAAATAGGGATGTAGGGACCTAGGGAAAAGAATCTAGTCTTGAATGGACTAGACCCCAAGGGGAAAAAATATTTTGACACGTTTGAAATAAATTTGGACAAATGATGTGGACTCAATATTTGACCTAAATGGGCTGACAATGTTAAAAAAGAAGAAATTCCATGAGATTTCAAAATGATTTGAAAGATGATGATTTTGGTTGGAAGGAAGTGGAAACCGATGAAAGATGATGGTCTTAGCCCGAGGACTTGCAGTTGAAATAAAATTCATTTTTTGGGAGGGAAGCCTAGGGTCTAATGTAGCCACACATGCACAAGCTCTTGACAATTGATGGCCAAGGCCCATGGCTAAGTGGCATAGAGAAAAAAAAAAAAGGTTTTATTTATTTATTTTTTTCAAAAGGGATTTGAATTCAACACATTTTTTAAAGGGTGAAAGCAAAGAAAAGTGGAAATAAATATCCAAAAAAATGAAGCTTAAATCTGAAAATTTTTCTTTGGCCTAAGCTAAAAAATGTGCTGAAATTAAAGAGCGAATAAAGTATGAGAACACACTAGGAATTACCAATAAAGCAACAAGTTACATAGAGAGAACTATTTCAAGGATGGAGAAAATTCTAACATATTTGGGTTTATTAAGATAGTTGGAACATGTGGTGTGGTTGCAAAGTGATTCAGTCCATTAGTGACTCTTCATAGTGATTCTTGAAGGATTGGATATGTCAAGCTAAATCAATGCCAAAATAAAACCAAGTGGACTCAATATATAGTTGGAATAAACTGAAAAAATAACCCAAACAAGCCTAAATCAAATATGATCAATCCCACATGAATGAAACATAAGCATAGGGTTAGGATTACCAAAGGTTTTTTAGCATTTGAACAGAGAGAAATAAAAGAATGATAAAGCTATGTTAGCCACAACAAAACCACTCTTCCAAAAAAAAATGACATGCTTATCAACAATGGGATATAAGCTTTGATTTAAAAAATAGTCCTAACTGGGTGCCATATTCAGTCCTAATGTCCATGTCCTGCAATAACATTAATAAGCCATATTCAGTCCGAAATGCCCTTGTTAATATAACCCAAAATGCCCTTGTTGGGTGACTTTTGGAGATGATTTTGACCAAACCTTCCATGTAGGGAATTGCATACGAAGCATTAATATTGCTTACATGTTCATTCAATGATTCTGGTTTGGGAAAAGGCTGGGCATGCTTGCGGGTTACCTAGGAATAACGCATGCTAGCATCAACTGGTCATTAGAGAATAAAGGTGCAATATCTGCTGTTGGATGAAAAATGGCAATTTACGTAATATGTCCAAAGTAAATGGTGTAAAAATAATAGATATACTATACAGAACACTTATTTGACAGGTAAGTTTTATTTTTTTTTCTCTACCTGTCCCTTTGTTCATTGTAAAATCGTCTGCTATTCCACTAGAGAAGAAAAATGTCTTCCTTTCTGCTGCTACTACTCATGGTGGCGCTGCTATCACTTTGCATCGGGTGATCCGAGGTCGCACGGCACTTGTCTATGGCAACACATCAATTTTTACCCAATCGCTGGCACACTTTGGTTTGATGCCCTTAGCTCCACTTATCCCATTGAATCCGTCTATCCAACAGTTCATCATATGCCCAGCCAGCTTTGCCGGTGATACTTGCATCACCACCTGTCTCAACAACTAAGTAATCCATCTTAACAGAAGCCTCACCTTCGACGTCACCAGCAGCAACACCATATTCTTCCTCAACCTCTTAATTATTTATCACCTTGTTCACACCTACATAAGCGCGACATCGGAGGCGATGGCCTGTGAGCAAGCTCTTCTCTATTAGTTTCTTATTCATGGTGGAGGGTTCCACCATCTCCTATTCCATTAGGAATCGAAATGAGGGGTGCATAATGTATCGGAGTTTCGTGAATTTAGACCATTCGTTGTTGGCGAATAAGTGGTCGGCGCCAGGGGTGGGAGATACAATGCGGATCACCACACTGGTCTCAACGACTAAGTAATCCATCTCAACAAAAGCCTCCCCTTCAACGTCACCAGCAGCAACACCATATTCTTCCTCAACCTCTTAATTATTTATCACCTCGTTCACACCTGCATAAGTGCAACATTGGAGGCGATGGCCTATGAGCAAGCTCTTCTCTATTGGTTGCTTATTCATGGCGGAGGGTTCCACCATCTCCTATTCCATTAGGAATCGAAATGAGGGGTGCATAACGTATCAGAGTTTCGTAAATTTAGACCATTCATTGTTGGTGAATAAGTGGTCGGCGCCAGGGGTGGGAGATACAATGCGCATCGCCGTAGGAGCGAGCCTGCCACTCCCCATGTAGATTATAATGAGTAGTCCAATTCCACATTCCAATCGGACCCATCAAGTTCCGGACTGAAGGATGTTTCTATGTCTCTAGGCTCTCCTGGGACCAATCAACGGATATTATTTTAACAATAAGTGCATTTTAGTGACTTGTCCTCCTCCACAAACCAATATCTAGGATTGGAAAAAGGAATCCCCATTTTCTCTCTTTCTCAAATGTGGTGTGTTAGACTCCGGGATGTTGCAATGGTTCCACAAAGCACACCGCTAATTGCAAGTAGGTGTGATGTTGTGTTCCCTTTTCTCCCCAATTGATCATAGTTCAATGGAGGAATATTAAAGTAATAGAAGTAACGCTGGTCTAACGACGGGATTATGGGCGACCATGCTTTCGACAATGGTCCGATTAGGAACGATGTTGCTTGCGGTAGTGGTGGGTATTCTAGTCTACAAGCGCACATCAAAGAGGCGTAAAGAGTAGTTTACTGTTCATTTGTAGAAAGCTTTCCCTACCGTTGCTAAAGATGAAACTTGTGAAACCGTGAACTCTGCAACAAAGGATAGTGACACAACAGGGATGGAGGAGAAGACAGTACAATTTCCCAAGAAAGTTGTACTATGTAAGCTGAGTATTTCTCTCTCCTTTAAATACTTACGATTAGAATAATAAATGTTAATCCAATCAAATTGACAAAATCCAATGGTCAACAAACGCTAGTATACCTTTTTTCTTTTTTGGATGAATCAATAATTTATTATCAAAAGAGGAAGAATATATAAGGGGAAAAGAGGGGGGAGGGAGGCTTAAGCCAACAAGGAGAAGCCAACCCAAAGGGAGCAAACTAAAACAAAATTAAAACCAAAACCATCACGGACCAATATGGAGGGAAGGGGGGCTAGCCACAAGCAATTAGGGGGGCTGGGGGTGCTGGGGGTGAGGGTGGTGAGGGGAAGGTGGGTGAGGGGTTTGGGGAGGAGGGGTGGTGGGTGAGGGTCTCTTAAAGGTTCCAAGAAGAAATGATGTGGGAGTTTCTAGGGTATATAGGGATGGGCCGGTTGTGTCTAGCAAGGAGAGTCTGGGCTTTGGAAGCAACATCAAAGGAGATAGCTTTCCAAATCTTATCTAGGGATCGGGATTTGGCAGTCCATCTTCGGATGTTGCGCTCCATCCAGAGGTGGTTAATGGTAGCACAAAAGGCCAATTTACAAATAGTATCACAAATGGTCGATCCAGAGAAGGACATATCAACCCAGACACATTCTTTGTCAAAAGGAAGAATGGGTCTTCTAGCAGGCCAACATTTGGAAAGGGCGGTTTTTCAGACTTGGCAAGAAAGGGGACAGGAGAAGAAGAGATGAGGGGTATCCTCTATGCCCGAGGGACATAGGCAGCAGGAAGGATTAGTGGGGATGTTGCGGTGGATGAGGAAGGATTGGGTTGGAAGACAACTGGATAGGCAGCGCCAAAGAGTGAAACTATGGCGGGGGATATAACCTTTAAACTAGACCAGTTTATACCAGGGAACCGACGGAGATGGGGAACAGATAAAAGACCAAGCAAAGGCAGAAGAGAATAACCCATTAGACAAGGGGAGCCAAATGCAATGGTCTTCTCTGCCTCTGTGCCTAGAGGGAGGGAGGACCAGAGATCTAATAAAGGAGGGGGGAGGATGGAGGCAACCAGCCCCAGGGAGAAAGAATCGAGGAGACCATAGCCTTTGCATGACGGCTGGAGGAGTATATGACTCTGGGAGAAACCAGAAGGGCAAGAATGCCTGAAGGATGCCAAGGGTCCTTCCACAGATAGGTAGGTTGACCATTCCCAATGGAATAGGAAATGGCAGTAAGAGCCAGGGATCTATGCTGAAGGATCTTTCTCCAAATCCAAGAGGCATCAGGATTGGAAGGAGCAGTCCAGAGAGAGTTATACTTGAGTAAGCCATAGAGAATCCAGTCAACCCAAATGCTTTTCTGTTTGGAGGCAATCTTCCAGATGAGTTTGAGGACACCCACAGAATTGGCATCTTTAATTCTTATAATTCCTAACCCTCCAGATTTTGGGAGGCAAAACTTTTTCCAATTGAGAGGCCTGAGGAATTTGGAAGAATCCGAGCCTTTCCAGAAGAAAGAGTAGAGAAGGCTCTCAAAAGACTTGATGACAGAGGAAGGGAGGACAAAAGCACCGGACCAATATAGATACAAGGATTGGAGGACCGATTTGATCAAGGTTAATTGGCCAACAAAAGACAGATGTTTCCCCTTCCAAAGCTGGAGCTTTTTCCTAAGACGGTCAAGGAGAGGGGCACAATGATGAGAGGAAAGCCTGCTGGTAATGAGCGGGAGGCCCAAATATCTAACAGGCAAGGATCCCAACGGGATACCAGAAATATCAGAAAAATAGGCTTGAGTCTCAGGAGAGACACCCGAGAGAAAGATATTAGATTTGAGGAGATTGATTTTGAGCCCCGAAAGGGAGTCAAAGGAATGAAGGATGGATATGATATTGGTGATGGATAGGGGATCAGCCTTGGAGAAGATCAAAATATCGTCCGTAAAAGCCAAATGCGAAAGGATGGATTAACACTTGGGAATGGGAGTAATAAGATGGAGGTCAGTGGCAGATTGAATGGAACGGGAAAGGATTTCCAAGGATATGGAGAAGAGAAGAGGAGAGAGAGGGCATCCTTGACGGATTCCACGCCCCGAGGGGAAATATCCAGCCGGGTTACCATTCACAAGGACTGAGAAGCGAGGGGAAGATATATAAGAGTGGATCCAGTGAGCAAATGAGACCGGTAAAGACATTTGGAGCAGAACATTGGAGACAAAGCCCCAACTAATTGTGTCAAACGCTTTGTGAATGTCAATCTTAATAAGAGCAGCTGGAGAGTGAGACTTGCGATCAAAGCCACGGACAATCTCATGACAGAGAATAATATTATCTGAGATGCTTCTGTCAGCAATGAAGGCGGATTGGTTTGGGCTAACAAGGGAGTCAATGACTTTTTGGATCCTATTGGCCAGGATTTTAGCAATGAATTTGTAGAGGAGGTTGCAGAGAGAAATGGGCCGAAAATCATTCATAGAAGCCGCACCCTCCTTTTTGGGGATGACACAAAGGGAGGTGTGATTGATCCCTCCAATCTGGTTAGGGTTGTAGAAGAAACTACGCACCGCCAAGATGAGATCATTATGAATGATATTCCAACAGGCCGAGAAGAAGCCCATACTAAAGCCATCAGGGCCGGGGGCCTTGTTAACCTTATGGGAGAGAATGGCTGAGAGAATTTCTTCCTCACTGGGAATGGACTAGAGAAAGGGAAGGAGATCATTAGGGACAAACTTGTTGATGAGGTTGGAAGGGATGGAGGGGGAAGGGAAGGAGGGGGGTTGAAAAGGCTTTGGAAGTGAGAGACTGCCTCAGACTTGGTGAGATCGGGGGAGAAGAGCTCAGTCCCTGAGGGGGAAATGAGTTTAGGGATGGTGTTGGCATTGTTCCTCACTTTGAGAGAGCGATGGAAATAGGCCGAGTTGGAGTCACCTAGATCAAGCCATTTGACACGGGATTTCTGGTGAAGGACACTCTCCTCCTGATCTAGGAGCAAGGTGAGGTTGGATGAAGCAACCTTTTCTTCCTCAGCCAGGATGGGGTTGAGGAGATCAAGCTGAAGCTTGGATTGGATGGAGAGGAGGATTTCCCAGTCCACAGAAACCTGGGAAGAGATATTTACAAAGGTGGAGGAGTTCCAAAGCTTTAAGGTGAATTTGACATTCTTAAGCTTCTTGGCAAAAGCAAAGAGGGGGGATAAAGAACGGGGGGTGGGGATATTCCAGGCACATTGGACCAGAAGTTGGAAATCAGGGTGGGAGGTCTACATGTCAAAGAATTTGAAAGGTTTAGGACCAAAGGATCCAAAGGGAAGGACATGGATAGAGATGGGGCTATGGTCAGAGATCCCGGGAAGACCAAAGTAGGTATAAGAAGAGGGGAAAGCATCTAACCATGCTTCATTAACTAGGGTCCTGTCAAGCTTACAAGCCACTCTATTAATGCTAGCTCTTCTGTTATGTCAAGTGAGTTTGACATCCGACCATCTGAGGTCAGTGATGTTGAGATCATCAATGCAGTCATTGAAAGAATCAACAACATGCGAATCAATGGGGTTTCCCCCGTGTTTTTCATGACTGTACCGGATAACATTGAAATCTCCTACAATACCCCAGGGCCTAGAACCCACAGAAGGGGCAAGGGAAGTTAGGTCAGACCATAGGGGGAGCCTGAGGGAAGCTCTATTATGAGTATAGACAATGGAGAGGAAGCAGATGAAGGGGCCAGATTTGTGAGAGATGGAGATATGGGTGACTTGGGCAGAGGAGAAAAGGCAAGAGATGGATAAGAATAAAGGGTCCCAGAGGATCCAAACCCTATCGTTTGGACTGTGGAGACAATTGGAATGGAAGGACTAGGAGCGGGCAATCGAAGAGGCAATCCTAGAGGCATTGGCCTCTAAGACACAGGTTTCTAGAAGACAACAGAGATTGGACTTCGAGGAGCACAAACGGGATCTGATTTCGGCTTGTTTAGCTGAGGAGTTAAGACCTCGGATGTTCCAAATGGTCCAAGGTATCATTTAGAACTAGGGGAGGTGGGCAACAATCGCTTGGACAAGCTTTGGGGGGTCTTTGGGATGATGGGGCCAGTGGAGGAATGGGGCCGACGGCTGTATCCAATAACAAGGGAAGCAGAGGTGTTAGAAGTGGTTTTGGCTGAAGATATGGAGGTTTTTTTGGTATTCTTTTTTTGGGTAGTGTTGAGGGTGGAGGTCAGGCTGGAGGTTTTGTGGATGGGGTTAGGCTGATGGCTGGTTTTGTGGGAGGAGGTGGATTGGCTTACTGAAGGAGCCAAAGCCATAGGGCTAGCCAACACTGTTTGAGAAGTACAAAACAGGGCAGTAGCATCCAGGTCACAGGGAATTCCTTCTGAGCAGGTTTTGGTCTGATCGGTACTGAATTGTTGATGAAGCTTTCCTGGGGGGCTCTGTCGAGAGCATGTATTTCCAAGTTGTGGCCCTAAGGAGCGGGGAGGGGGGCTTGATTCTTCCAAGAGGATGAGACCGAGTGTAGCAGCAAAGCGGAGACAGCAACTTGTCCAATGTGAGCCAACGGAATAGAGAATTCCGAAGGCCTGTCGCAGATAGAGGAAGGGCCTTCCAAGGCCAACCGAGGAGAGGAGCAAGCTTGCGTGTTGAAGGATAGGGTCATGGGGCCTTCCGAGGCCAAAGGGGATCAGAGGAACCACCCACGATCAGAGTAGCAGCAGGGAGGCTTCCAAAATTATTGGAGACATGGCTAGCAGTGGAGAGATGGGCAGCATCGGCGGCGGAGACTTGGGCAGTAGCAGAGTCATGGGCAGCAGCAGAGACTTGGATGGCAGCAGAGTCATGGGTGGCAGCAGAGACTTGGGTGGCAGTGGCTGTGGAGGGAGAACAGGTGCCTGTCAACCTCGGTTGGATGTGAGGGAGCAGGCAAGTGGTAGAGCTAGCAGCGGCAGCAGAGACTGTGGAGGCACTTGCAGTTGAAGGGTGAGACAGGGCCGGGGCAATGTCGTGACCAACAGCAAAACCAAGAGTTTCAGCGATGGGTGAAGGAGAAAGGGGAGTTGGGTTAAAAGGAAAGGAGATTGGCGGGTCAGGTTTAGAGATGGGTGGGGCAAGGCTTTTAGAAGGATGGGTCTGGTTATATAAACTTCCTAGGTAAAGGGGATGTTCCACCGGGTATTTGGAGAATTGATTAAGTAAATGAACCGGAAGTAATTGGTTCAGAGGAATAAACGGTGGTACAGAGGCGGTTTGGTTTACAAGTTTGGAATCAGAGGGAGTGAAGGACGTGGAATAAGGGATTGGGTTCAAGAGTTGGTTTATCTCGCAGGGATCAGCGACAGAAGGGCTCGGCAGTAGAGGCGGCAGCAAGGTTTGGGTAAGGGGAAGGGGATCGAAGGTTGGAGCAGAACCAGCCTGGATAAGAGGAGGGGAAGGTTCCGAAAATGAAAGAACCGAGGGATTTGCAGGAGCATGCAGGGCTGAGAGGTCGCCATCAAAAGCCAAATCAAGGTCTGCCCTCTCAAGAATCGAGAAGGGGTTGAGACCAGCGGATAAAGTGTTCAACGAAGGACCAGAGGTCGCAGCCGTGACTTCTTTCGCTGGAAGGGTTGTCAGATCAGAATCCAACAGAGGGGAATCTAGTTTCTTTTTTTCTTCTTTTTTTTTTTTTAGGTGTGAAGCTTGAAGGTAACGTCCTGAGAGAGATCGCTGATCAACGAACTTTTGGTGGTGTTCGCTCGAACATCAGAGGCGACTTGCACAGCGGGATGCTTTTCACAAAGAGATGTTTTGTGCCCGAAGCACTTGTAGAACGAGCAAGAAGGGGGAACCCAGTCATATCGGACTTCCTGAGTGAATGTATGCCCATTAGCGTCCCAAATGGAGATGGAGTTTGGGAGAATTTGATCGGCTTGAACTTCAAAAGATTCTCACGAACGATAGTCTATCCATCACTTTGGTTTGCTTGTCTGAGTACAGTGGTTTGCCGATGAGGGAACCTACTAAACGGATCCCATTGATACATCAGAAGTGGAGGGGGAGGTTAGGGTGGGCCACCCATAATGGGATAGAGGTGGGTTCGGTTCTGTTGAAAGAGGTAAGCACATCCCATTGCCGAAGGAAGATCGGCTTCTTCCCATCGTACGATGGACCTCCATCAATGGCCACTGCATTAGAGTCAGCGTCAAAGTTAAAAATAAAGGTCCCATTGTCAAGCATATACATGGACAAGGAGCAAACTGGTTTCCATTGTTTCGGAAGTGAAGTCTTGACAATGGAGAAGGGGGGACGACTTCCTAGGAAGGTCCCAACAACACAATTCTTCCATTTAGAAATATCTGAGTCCAGAAAGCCAGGCGGGCATAGTCCAATGGGAGAGGAGTTCAGGGTAGCCGGAGGACGGTAATAGAGGGTATGGCCGGTGGTGGGTGGATGGAGGAAGGGGGAGCAGGGTTGGAGGGGGGAGAGCTGGAGACAACCGAAACCCAGGAACGGTTCTCAAGGAAGGTAATATCAGAGGAGGGGCTGGGAAGAGAGAACCGAAGGAGAGGAGGAAGTTAGGTTGTCATCGGAGAGAGGGCAAAGAATATCGGAGGTAAAGAGGGGGTTACCGGCAGTAGGGGCAGCCGGAGAAGGAAGGGGCATTTGGTCGCTGTGGTCACCTAAGGATTTGGGTTGATGGTTGTTTTATCTTGCGCTAGTATACCTTATCCCTGGGTAACCTGCTAGCATGCTCAACCCTCGCCCTTCTAGTTTATAGTCCTCAAATCTTTGTAACACGTGTAATTGATTTAGAAGCAACAGTGATAGAAGAAAAGTTAAAGATCAGCTCTTGTATGGAGGGCATTTTTGACATTGATGAATAGCTTTCCCAACCCCATATTCTTGAAAAATAACAAGTCAAACAAAGGATTATATCTGCTTGGTTGTTCATGTTTCTTCACGAAGGGAAGGGGAAAATCTAGCATCTATACGTTTATGGTTGAGAGACAAATTGATGCCCACTGCTGTTTGGCTTAGCTTGTGGTGGGTGCTCAAGTATTGTTAGTATATCTGTAGGATTTTCAGATCACAGAAAGACTCTTTACCTAACTATCTTCCCAGCTTTCCCTCTAAAGCAATGAATGTAACAATGGATGGTTCTGATAGTCTCTCCAAATTTCTTTATTTCTATTTTTATTTATTAGTTTCTTCATATGTTTCATTCACACAGAACTAAAAACTAGGGGAATAAAAATAAAGAAAAAGCCTTAACTGTAAAGACTTGCCATGCCATGATCATTACGATTGAATGTGCTAGAAATCATTTTTTAGAGAAAATGTCACGAACCAATCTTGGAATTCAGCCTCATTTAAAAAAGAGAACACTAGACCATGACAAGAATCGTATGATGTGCTTGACAGGGATTAAGAAAACTACATGGGGATGGGGGTTCTACCACAAATCAGTCACCAAAGAGGATTCCTAATAAGACCTTCTATTACCAATGTTAAATCTGGAATTCAAACTAATGTTAATGGAAATAGAAGGGAATGGGATTTTACCTGCAACAGCCAAGAACCTCTGCAACGGAGGAATCCAGATGAACTAAAGACAGGGGTCCATCAATCTTTGTGTGTTTTTCGATCAGCTCACAAGCAGATATCCTCAATTTCAGCTTGGACGAGCTTCTCTTGCACCCTGAACTGTAGTGCTTCAGCCTTGTATCTTCCAATCAAGAAATGAAACTCCCTCACTGAAACTACTGTAACTCGCAAAACAGGGAAGGAAAAAAAAAAATTCCGATTCAGGAAGACCCTGCTCATCCCTAAATCACTCCCTCACTTTTTCCTTAGGAAGAAGAACAGGCCTCTCAAAAAAAAAAAAAAAAGGAAAGAAAAGAAAAGAAAAAGAAGAAGAAGAGAAGAAAAGGTCCTTGAGAACAATCTCTCCTTTATAAGGTACAGCCAGCTCCTAAGAAGATTCCCATAAGTGGGAACTGTTGTAACCGCCTTCACCCTTCTTCTTTCCTCTTTCTTCTTGTGGTCCCCTTCTAACCATCTCTTCCCCTGCATTTTCCTCCTTCCCTTCTTTCTCCTTCCCCTCTATGAGATAAAAAGAAACCCCTTGTCCTTGTTTTCCTTCCTTTACTTTTTATTATTTTATCCCCACTCCACGTGAAACTCACCCCTTTTTTTTACTTTTTTTAATTTAAATCTCTCTCTCACGTGAGTGAATGAGAATGGGTGGGTCCTATTTTCCATTTCATTACTTTTATTTTGTTTCATTTTTTTGGTGGCCTCCTCTCTCCCACGTGGGATTGAAAGTGGGTCCCACTTTCTAATCTATTTTTGGCCTTCTTTTTTTTCAGTGTGAGGGTTGAGATTTTTTTTTTAAATCAACTAATTTGGTGCAAGACCGGGTCAAAATTTGGTGCCTACATCGAGACTAGAATAATCCCAACACATATCTAACCCAACCCAAGGCTTATTTTCACTAAAATAATCCTTTTTTTCTTCTGATTTATCTGCATAATTGAATGATATCCTTTTGATCAGAATCCTTTTGAAGCTTCTTATGATCTTATCTTATATCAGACCTTATGAATGTTTTTGGAAGTCCTTGAACTATGTCACTGTCCATCCTGAATGGTCTTGTTACGCCCTAGCCCCATTAATCTTGGCACAATATTGTCCTCTTTGGCCCATAGGTCTCGAGGCTTTAAAACACGTTGTACCATGTTAAGGAAACTAGAAGTTATTAATTATCCCAGAAGCCTCCTCCTAGGCGATGTCAGACTAAATTTTGCGCACCCTCACCGATCTCCCAGGCGGGCCCGATACCTTGGTGAATTCTTAGGTGCCACATTCTTCCTCCCTCTTTGGACAAGGCGTCCTCGCTGTGGCCCCACACGTTGTCGAAGTCCGCTCTGATATCGTCTGTAAGGCACCGACCCTATTAACCTTGGCACAATATTGTCATTTTTTGTCCATGGGCCTCAAGGCTTTAAAACGTGTTGTACCATGTTAAGGAAACTAGAGGTTATTGAGTAGCCCAACAACCTCCCCTAGGTGATGTGAGACTAAAGTTTCACACCCTCACCGATCTCCCAAACCCCTTGGTACTTGCTATATTCTTGGTGGGGACATCTCACCGATCTCCTAGGCGGGTCTAGTCCCTTGCCGTATTCTTGGGTGTCACAGGTCTTGCCAATCTTTGTATAAGGATGCCTTCTTTCTCTAGGTTATGTTCAATTTTCCATTTATAATTTCTTTGTGTCTTCTAAAGCCCATATATGATTCTGATGTGGAACCCTATCCACAAACCCTATTGAGTTCACCACACAAGTAATACATGGTTTAACAATTGAAAGGATGGCAAAACTTTAAATTTATTAATGGTAGCAAAGGGAATGATGGCAGAACCAGTAATAGCCAGGATAGTAGAGTGATACTTGTCAGCAAAGAAGAGGGGATGCAAAGGGAATTACCATTTATTGAGGCGGGACAGATTTGGAAGTAAAACTAAATAAAGGTTAGAGGGTAATAAAGGGGTGAAAAAGTAGTAGTTACGTAACAAAGTAAAATAAAGTATAACATAGTTGGGGAAGGCGACTACCTTCTTCAACATCAGGATCATAACACAACCCAACGGAGGAGATTTCAATTACAATCGATCTGGTCTGCGATCAGAGTTTTAACTCGGTTTTGAGGCTGATTTCGGTTAGGCCGAAACCGAGATAATTCAGATCTTGTTTTGAGGTTGACACTTGGTTTCAACCCTGCATTTCATTTCAGCCAGGCCCAAAACCAAGACAATGCGGAGTTTTCGGTCAGCTTTGATTGAGATTTAGTTCCATGCCCCTCACACATGGCTTTGAAATATCCGGAAATTGTAGGGACAGGCTCACAATCATAAGCCCTATTGAATCCAGCCCACAGTAGTTCCAACACCTATGATTTATTTAGGAGATGAGCTGCTGAAGGTCGAACCAGTGGGAGTTGCAGGTTCAGCTATGGATCCAGATGGACATCTCATAGCAGGGATGAAACTAAAGGTAAGAAACCTGATGCAGTTACGTGAAGGATTAAGTAGTGATTGTTTTGTAATATTTTTCTTCCCATGTTAATAGAGCTGTAAGAAGGTGAGAGTCCATTTATATCTGAATTTGTCTTCAGTTTTATGTTATGATAGAGTGGAGTCAATTTTTGTTTTCAGTGTTAGGATAGAAGTAGGATTTTTTTTCGGCTAGAAGATCAGATTTTATTAAGAAAAAGAAGAAGGAAAATATATATATATATATATATATAAAATAAAAACTGGGAAACTCCGAAAAAAAAAAAAATTGAACCACAAGAAATGAGTCACCTACGGCATTGCCATCGGCAGGGACTCACAATTGCTATCTTATGAATCGAAATCTAGGTCTAGAAGTGGCATCCCTTGCCAATTCCTCATTATTATGAGGGGGGAGACCAACCATCACTGCTGAAATGGCTGATTTTTCTGCATCCTTTGCCAAGTAGTTGGCTTGCCTCCCTTAAACAATGAGTGGTTTTCCACTCAATCAAAACAAAGCAAACTTTGAGATAAGATCATAAGACCCTGCACGACAAACCATGGAATCCGCTTATGCCGAAATAGAGTGACAGCCTTTGTCGAATCCGATTCTATCCATAAAGAGTTCACTCCCTTATCCTTCGCATATCGGATCCCTTTGATGATACTCCAAACTTCAGCAATGAAACTGGGGCAAATGTCCAAATAAACCTTAAAAGGTAAACACTACTCTCCATGATCATGAAAAATTCCTCCTCCTCCCGCTCTTCCCGGGTTCCCTAAAGAGCACCCATCCACATTTAATTTAATCCAAAGTTCAGGAGGCTGACACCAAAAAACCTCCAATATTGACCCTAGAGGGTGTGGACTAGCACCGATATCCAGCCTACTACATGCCAATAATCTGCTGCTGTTTTTATTGTCGCCTTTAGACTTGTGCACGATAGTCCTATCCCCATTATAATTTCTTTCATTATCATTGTAGCCAATCTTTTTCTTCCTTCCTGGTGGCTTTCATTCCACTCCCTCCATATAGAAGACGCAATTGCCACCAAACCCACCATCCACGGTTCCTTTAAAGCCAACCCATGCCCCTTCTTCCGCTACCATAAAATCAGATCGCAATAGAATTCTTTTCCTGCCACACCACCCCAAAATAATTTGTAAGTCTATTCCATATTTCTACAAAGAAATTACCCTCTAGAAACGTGTGCACAATTGACTCTAGCTTCACCTCATAGGTCACATTTAGAAACCAATAGAACACCTTTCCTTCAAACCACCTCATCAATTGGGAGTTTCCCATTCACCCAGCGCCATCCAAAAACGGAAAAACAAGGCATCAAGTTCTGATTCCATATAATTGCTATCCATAGAACCTTTGGATTTCTTTTCCTAATTCCATTCCAGGCTGATCTGATAGAAAAGCACCCCAAGGGCTCTATACTCCACTCACAGTAATCCTTTATTTGATACGGAGGGATACTAACCCCTTGAGCTGCCTCAAAAGTTTGATTAAAAAAATATTGAGTTCACTTCAGGAAATTTCCACTTGGAATCAGATATAATATTCCCTACACGAAGCTTGGAATTTTGAAACCTATTTTCCTCCAATCCAGACAATTCTTCAATGGAATTTGAAGCTAGCCACCTGTTGCTCCAAAAATTTATTAATTTACCATTGCCAACAACCCATCTTTCGTTCTTTGTTACAAAATCCCACATCTTTCTCACACCAGGCCAAACAGATGAGCTCTTATACCCCCTTCTGATTCCACCCTCACTGGTCAGGAATCTAGCTCTAAAGAACCTACTTATAGCTGTATCTTCATGTTTGATTTGCCAGTAAAGCCATGTTTACGTCACGAAGCTTCCTTATTCCCAGCCTCCTTCCTCTTTTGGTTTACAAACCGTTTTTCATTTCACAGTGACTGCTTTAGTCAATTCCACATCACACGTCCATTGCACTGAGAAGTTATGAACTAGCATCCCTGTAATTTAAAATCGAACCAACTCCACTCTTCCTGGTATCTATAGCATTTTCTATTTCCAACCCGAAAGTCTAGCCTTTATTTTATCCATCATCGATGACAAAGGGGTTCTCTTTTAACAAGATTTTCACACCCAAATATTTTGTTGGGAAATTAAAAATAGAGATACCCAAGGCTAAGGGTGTCAATGCGGTATGGTATCGGCATTGGTATGGTATCGAAGACAAAGGGTAGAAACCAAAACCGAAACCGTACCAAGAAAAAACCTACTTTCCAATACCAGTTTTATTCGATATGATACCAATTTATGATTCGGTTTTTTTTTTTTTTTTAAATAAAAAACCCACTTTTTTCTTCAGGTTCTTAATTTCGAAAATCACAATTCACAGGTACCACAAATCTCCAAATTATATACAACTCGGTTTGAATGGATTATATGAGATGAACCCATATGCAGATGATGGTAGTGGAGGGCAGCATCAGACACCATAACAGATGTCGGTGAACTTGGTTTTGATCCATTTGAGCTTACCTTCCATGGTGAGGACATTGTAAGAGGCGACACGCTTCTTCCTCTTCAATTCAGGTATTTCTGTGCCACGTTGCCTGCCGTTCCTAGCGCAGGTCGCTGCTGCTCTGGAGCAGCACTAGCACAGCTGGGAGGAAGAGAGAAGAAGTCCAGCAGGGCCAGCACCCGCACCGCTCAAGGTTAAGGAAGAGGGGTGAAGGACAACTGATGAGGCGATGACTGATGTCCAGACGAGAAATGGAGAGAGATCGAGAGAGGAAGAAAATACCCACACCAGTTCATGCTCTGCTTCTCACAGCTCGTTGATGGCTTGAGAATTTAGGGATATGTAGTTATGTTTTCACGGGACTGGACTTAGTGTACAGGATTTACCCCTTTTACCCTTTAGTCTTTTGACTATTTGTCTTTAGTCGCAAGCTTAATCGGTAAATTCAGTTCGGTATGGTATATAGTATTGCATACCGAACGGTTTCTACATAGAACCGATACCTTACCGAACCAACAAAGATTTTTTTTTCTCATACCAATAACTTACGGTATTATCCGGTTGATTTCGGTATCGGTATACGTTTTTTGTACCGGATTAACACCCTTACCCAGGGCCTCAGAGATCCTTTGCTTCCTGGTAAGATGACTCCTTCCCAAGAATAATTTACTTTCGTCCAAATTAATCCGTTGTTTAGAGAACTCTTGGTATTTAGACAAAAAAAAATTCAAGTTTGTGACATGCCTTTGAGTGGCATTCATAAAAATAAAAATGTTATTTGCAAACATGTGAAGTCCTGGAACCATAGCTCTGCGTAGACATATTAGAGGTTTGATTTTGTTACTTTGAATCAAATTACCCAATCCTCTACATAACACCTCCTTCACTATAATGAACAGAATAGGGGAGATGGGATCACCTTGTCTTAGACCTCTTTCCACACTAAAGAACCCCACTGAACCACCATTGAGAAGAACCGATATTATAGTTGTCTTTAAAAGCATGTGCACCCAGCTTATCCACTTTTCTGAAAAGCCAAATATTTTAAGAGACTAAAAAGGAATTCCCAAGAGATCATATCATACGACTTTTGGGTAAAATCTTGATTCCCATCCCACCTCTAGATGTGTTGTGCATTAAATTAGCCAATTCAGATGTCAGGCCTATGTTCGAGTGAATCACTTATGTTCTTCAAAGATGAGTCTTGGGAGCAGTATAGACACCTGCAGCACCATAAGTTTAGAGAGTAATTTCCATAAAAAATTATTCCAAAGATTCTGCCCCCTCCACCTCTGGGATCAACACCAAAAAGTTGTAAATACCTTTTGGTATAACTCCTGGTGTAAAGAAGTCCTTCACCCCTCTACACACATCACCTGCAATCAATATCCCAGCATCTTCTAAAGAAGGCCCCAGAAAAGCCATCCAGCCCTGGTGAGCTGTCTGGATCCAAGTCCCAAACTACCATTTTTAAACTCATTTATCACTTTGGGAACACAATCAAGGAGATCGTAGTGATTAACCAGAGCAGTCTGTTTGTGAAAATCCTCATTGGTGTCCACCACATATTCCGCCATCTGACTTTGATCTGCAATCTCAACATCGTCATCATTTTTTTAGACACCAAATAAGATTCTTTGCTCTTCTAATCTTGTAGTCATGGAAAATTTTTGAATTCCTATTCCCTTCAGCCACCTTGTTCTTGATTTTTCTGCCCACAATTTCTCATTTTTTCAAGAGCCTTCCAATAATCCGTTTTTGCATCTGCCTCCAATTCAAAAATGTGTTCACTCAAACCCTCCACTTCAGTTCTCTCCTGAATCCTATCCAATGCCACTTTGGCATTATTCAAATCCTCTTTTATATTGGGAAAGGCTATTCTAGACCATGTTTTAAGGACTGATTTTAGTCTTTTCAGCTTTTGTGACAACACATACGTAGGAGACCCATGAAGCTCCATCACCCACGATTCCTTAACAGCTTGAAAGAACTCGTCATGTTCCATCCAAAATTTATTAATCCTGAATGAGCAATTGCGTGGTTTTGCCACCGCCTCCGATAAAATCAACGGGGAGTGTGATCAAACAAAACCCTCTGCAGGATATGTTGTACGCAATCATGAAAGTGGGTAAACCATGCGTCATTGACATTACCCTTACCATAAATAGAGGAAAGAGAACCATCAACGACCATAACCTTATCTCTAGAGCAGATTGAATATAAATTATAGCACTGAGACATACCGGTCATATGATCAGTGGCACCGGAGTTAATGACCCAAGAAGAGGCAATGGAAGGAGTGAATGTAGAGACCTACAAGGCTAAAGCTAAAGGATCTAGCATTGTGGAATAAGAGCTACCGAGCTGTGAGTCTGTGACATAACCTATCAAAATGCTGTAATATCCTACCATGTGAGGGGACTGTGGTTTGACTATTGTCCAGATGGGTACCTGTACCCTATAGATTCAGTCTTGGCCATCACGGTGTGTATTCTAGCTCCCCTTCTGCCACCACGTATAAGAGTGCCATGAATCACCTAACAACTCTCTAGAGTGCCTAGGTTTCCCACAAGACATCTAAGTTTTATCTCTATCATCCCCATAAGATGGCCTTTAACCTCATCCTCCACCTCGTCAATATCTCTGGAAGCTAAAGGTGGTATGAGCAGATCACTCTGGGGTTGGTACAGTTTCCATGGCCAATCTTCGAGTCTCCTCAGTTTGCAAGTAGCTATAGACTTCATCTAAAGAGGGAAAAGGTAATTGGCCCAAAATTTATACCTAGATTGGTTCATATTCCTAGTTCATCCCACCAAGGAGAATCATTGCACTCTTTCTCAAGTGTTCGATAAACCTTTGCTTCATTCTCTGTGTTGGATAGTGAGGTCCCTATAATGATCATTCTCCTCCCAGAGACCAAAAACAGTGTTATAATACATAGAGATTGTCCTGTCCCCTTGCTTCATGGTGATGATTTTTTGAAGGAGTTGGTAAACCTTAGCTGAGTCACCCACTTGGTCAAAAGTCTTAGAGACCATCCCATATTTTTTTTCCAGGCTCCATTCTCATAAACCTCCTACCAATCTCAGGTTTCATAAAGAAAATCAACCAAATCGTAACAGTTGAGTTCTCGGTCTCCTATTTCTGGTATGTTGGATCACTTGATTTGGGAGCCTCGTAATGTACCCTAACTTCCCTGACTTTGTAGAGAAAGCTTAAGAGATTGGGCCCAGTCCAAATAGTTGGCGTTGTTCAACTTGACAATGGAGAAGAATGTTGGGGTTCTCAAAGGCAATATGAAAATATTTAATTTTGCTGAAAAATACCACCACCTATATTTATTTTATTAATAAACAGTCAAAAAGTTAGCAGAACTCCTCCCCCAATCCTTGAATAAATAAATTAAAAAATATATATATCAAATGGTTGAAAATATATAATTTTGCTGCTTTTTGGCTCATAATTTTCATGTTGGGCCCTATCTAATGGTGGTTCCTTGTATTCTAAACATGTCACGTGGCTGACTTTTGCTGCCTCAAGACCCATTCCAATGGGTCCATTGCACTCACACCGCTACCATCTGATTATTCATCAGAAGGGAGAAATGTGAGTAATCCCAATAGTACTCTGGAGGTTTCCATGTAGGAAAGAAACATAATTTTTTGTATCACCATTAATCATAGCTTTCCTCTATTTTCCTTCATGCCTGTGCTCAAATGATGATTATATGATTGAAAACTAGTTATGTAACTGTCAAAATTGGTTGCAGAATCTGGTAAATGGGTATGTGTTTAAAGGCAAACCTATGATCATCCAGTTTGGCCGGAACCCTGCAGCTGGCAAAGCAAACTAAATAGCAATGCAGCAACAGCTAAAAATCTTTGCCTTCGTGGTTAGTACCGTCTCCAAATGATTTTTCACTATTTTCATTCTGTTAAGCTAACATATTACCAAGTGACAACAATGAAGTTGCAGAGCATTATCCAATCACTCTATGGGTTAGGTTTTCCTTGTTGAATTGTTACTGCTTTGTGTACCATGGGTGGGGAACTAATACTTGGACTCAAATTTTTGGCAATGAACTTCATTGGTGGTAATTGCAGGGTGTGCGTACAAGTGCTTGTGATGCTTAATCAGCTGCATCATGGAAATTATTTTGGATGTGACCCTGCACCCTGTTGAAGTTATGGATAACAAAAGTGCCGTTGTAATTCATTATCTAACAGCACCATTATGCTAGAAATGGCTTGAATGAGTTTTGCCTGGTGTTTTGAAGCGTCCATAGAACTATTTTTTCAGTTGAAAGCTATGAAACAAGTCCGCAGTAGTTCGAAAGTGGAATTTTGCACGATATCGCAAAATGGCTGCCCTTGCTCAATTTGGGTCTGACCTTGATGCTGCGACTCAGGTGTTACCTAGTAGAGGTGCAAGGCTTACAGAAGTACCCAATCAACCACAATATGCACCACTTCCAACTGAAAAACAAATTCTAGTCATTTATGCAGATGTCAATGGATTCTGTGATCGAATGCCACTAGACAATTTCTCAATATGAGAGAGCCATTCCAAGTAGTATAAATCAGAATTGCTACAGGCACTTTTAGATAAAGGGGGGTTAACTAACGAAAGAAAGAGGATGATTGTTTCTGACTTTGATCTAAGTCTCTCAAAAGCTTTACTCCAAACTCTAGAATTTCTCTTTCCATTCTTGCTCGTAATACCATTATCTTTTCAGTTGTAAATTATGGTTCTCCAATAAGTGTCATTGAGCTAATCCTGTGAGCGAAGTGCATTTTCATATGATTATGAAAGTACAGGATGACATTAAAATGAGATTCCCTAATTTTTCAGGCTTGTTGAGTTCACGCCATTAATGTTTTGGTATAGAGAATTGTTCTAGACTTTGAATTTAGTTTTTTTTTTTTTTTTTTGGGGGGGGGGGGTGATGTTGGGAAAGGGTTTTTGTGATGTCTTGAAGCATCACAGCTTGCTTGGTTGTGCAATGAACAATAGTTGCAGGGAAGGCATGTATCAGTTGGGGAAGCATTGCCTTTTGCATCTTGCTTATGGGATGAAACACCAAATAAATAAGGTGATTAAAGGTTTTTTTTTTCAATGAATATGTAAAGAGCGCTTTGTAGGGACACATAAGCATGTGATTTTTGCATGGAAATTGTTGAGATAACGAACATCTCAGGATATATGTCCAAAATTCTTCAGGTAGGCCGACGATAATATCATAGACCTGTGATATGACTGGGGGATTGACAAGGATTTTCCCTTTGTGTGTAGCATTATTATGATTTACCAAATGAGGCGTTAGGTGGTGTGGGAGGACCTGAAACGTCACTCTTATCATTCCAAAATGGAAGTGCATTGATGGAAATATGGAGGTATGTGAAATAAGAGCATATACATCAGTTGAGCAAAGTATATGAATCTGTTTCGGAGGTTTGGTATTGCTAATTTGCACTAGCATTTGACATAGATGACCATGTAATTGAAGTTGTTTGTATAATCTAACCATGAATCTTGACAAAATTCTACACAATTAACAACCCACTTCTTGGAAAATCTGGATGAGTTTGCAGGTCCTTGTGCAAGAAATCATGCTAAAAATACATCGAGAAAAAAGGTGGGAGGTTTTTTTTTTAAGGGTTTGGATGGGTGTTGGGGGGGCTTTCCTTGCTTCCTCATTTGGAGCACAAAATCCCAGTTTTAGAGATACCCTAACTTTGAGAAATTCCTCCGCTTTCTTACCTCAGAGTCTCTTGCATATTTCATACCATTTAATTCCTCTATTTGTTCAAACTCATTTCTCAGATGCAAGGAAGGAAGGGAGCGAAGAAAAGAAGAGATTTAGTTATCTCCGTGAGAGTTTGATGGCATAGTGATTCTATGGGATTGGAATCTTGACTCCAAGCCTGTGTCTGGGCAGCAGATTCCGGCACTGGACATCTCAAATGGTTTAGAAAAATTAGGGTGGATTCGGGAGGTATCCATTCGGGAGACTAGTAGTTTGACAATTTTTGTCTCAGCACGCTTTGTAACAAAGCAATGAGTCCACATCCTCTAGGTGAGCGGTGAGCATCGGATGACTGAGAACATTTGGATACGTGCCCTCCCAAGGGGCTCCCAACTACCTGATGTTCACTGCACCGATGCAGCGGCACATAGCTTCCTCATGACTCTAATAACGATAATAAAATAATTCCTATAAATGATTTGATTTATATGAATCGTTGAAGGATATATACTGGTTTCTTATATCATATAGCCGGAGCAATAGTCAAAACTAAGAGTGATTTAGGGTTAACGGTTTCCATGGAGATTGGAGACGGGAAGAATGGTATGTTTTGCTTTCTCTCTCTCTCTCTCTCTCTCTCTCTCTCTCTCTCTCTCTTTTTATTGAAAAAGAAATTTACATTAACAAGAAATAGGGGGAGGGCGGTCGTTAGATTACATAACCAGTCAGTCCTAGCCTTAATGGCTAACTAGTGAACAATCAAAACCTTGCTTTGTCATTGTTTATCGTATTAATTTTTTTCAAATCCCAAATTAGATATTTTAGATCTAACAGAAAACTGAATTTCTCCCATGGTTAGTGACTTCACTCTTTTTTTTTTTTTTTTTTTTTTTAACGATGAGTATCTAGATCTTCGGCCTGACTAGATCTATACTGACTCCACAACTGCATGGATCGAATAATACTGGGGTTGAATGAGAACCATTCAACTTTCACTGAAAACAGTGAAGAGTACTAAACAATCCCCATGTGAGTGACCCAAGGTGTGCCTAGTGTAAGTCAACTTAGGACGTCCAAGTTTTCAGTTCAATGACTTCACTCTACATTAAAAAGAGAATGGTTCTTTCACAGTCATCCTGTTCGCCGTGTCCGCAACACTTCTTCAAGAATTCCTTGCACCTTGTGATTCTTGTTTGCTCCTTGCAAAGCTAAAGGGAGTGATATTAAAAATTACCCATTGATATAAATTAGGATAATTTATAGTACCACTCTCTTTGTTTCACCAAATTATACTCATCTCGTACTTTCAGTCACTGTTAAAAAATACACCTTATATATGCTGATCTCAGCTACTATATTTTATTTTAAATACCAAAATACTCTTACAAATATGAAGAATACCCAAACCCACTCAATTTCTTCCTCCCCTGTTTCCTCCGATTCCAATTCCAAGGTTCCTTAATCCACCATGGAATGGACCAGAGGCCGCCCCATCGGCCGTGGCTCGTTCTCAGACTGCGGATGAGCCTGCCAAGTGAGCCGCCGCCGCCATCACCACCGATGCTAAAGGAACTCCTGCAGCTGACACTGCTATTGCTGCGGAAGACCTTCTTGTTGAAGGCCCCTCTAGCATCTCCATTGGCATCCCTCCGCAGCTCTTGCCAAGACTCAGAAAGGGAGCGCTCCACCACATTTCCCCTGCAATACCTCTCGTCCTCGTCATCATCCTTGCTGCCGTTGCGTCTGTGAATCAAAGGAACTTCAATTTTCAGACAACAACGTTGAAGAGAAAAGGGGGAGGGGGAGGAACCTCTATCAACTGCAACCAAAATGATGAAATCCAGTAACATCCAAATCAATGAAAACCCTTTTCCCTAAAATTCTTAAGTAAAACCTTGCAACTAAAACTCTAATTGGATCAAGCGTCCACCGATTGAAAATCAGAAACGCATTGAACCCAATATCAAAATCCCTTCCAAGTTCCAATTCCCTCAAATATTGACCTAGCAATCACAAACCAGTAAATACAACGAATAAAACGATCAAAGCACCAAAAGAAAAAAAGGGATGGAAAATAATTCGTCTGAACAATGTAAGGGCAGACGGTGGCAGCTTCCCGTCTGATCAAATTGAAAACTTATTCCCTTCATTTCTGGTGCTATTTCTTGCTGGGCTCAACCACGCGTCGATGAATCTCCTGGGCGTCTGTCCATGTTCAGGGCTTGAAGGTTCACATAAGGAAGTTAAGTCGGGGTTCAGAAACTATGGCGAGCTTCTGATCCTTCCCCTCCACCAAAATTTGAGTAAGTTTCCAAACTCAGCTCTGCTTCGTAAGTCCATTGGAAGGCAGCGGAATTTGTTTTCGATTGCGTCATTTGTGCCCAGTGTTGATTCGACGCAGCAAGGGGAACCGCTTCCCCTCTCATCATCCAGTCCACACACCTTCAAGTTACAGAGACACCACTTTATATACCCAACCGATTGGTATTGGGATCTTTAAATTCTCCGGCGGAAAGAATTCGGAGGTAAATCAGGGCCATCCCATTATCATCTCAAGTGAAGTGAGTATTGGTAGGGGCGAAGGGTAATTGGGTTAAAATGAGTTTTAATGAATAAGGTACAACGGTCATTTTATCTATTCACTTAACAAGGACTAAAGTAAATGGTCTAAATCTAATTTGATGAAAGTAATGGGGTGTTCTTATAATATTGGCATTCTTTAAGGGGTGACATTATAAATGATTCTTGTAAGGAACTGTCATGACATTGCATGATGTGCTCAATTCTAGGCTCAGAGTACTAGAACTAGGTAGAATAAGGGCCACATCCATGAGTTTGTTTTTAATGAGAGACCTGATACCCATCTATTGATATTATGTAAGATCTGATAAGGTTCAGGATGTTTTTACCTGACTGACCATGAATAGCATGAGAGTGCACAGACATTCAGGAAGTTGAAAAATACTTGTGAGAGAGAGAATTATAGGTAAGA
Organism: Macadamia integrifolia; assembly: GCF_013358625.1. Taxonomy (NCBI): domain Eukaryota; kingdom Viridiplantae; phylum Streptophyta; class Magnoliopsida; order Proteales; family Proteaceae; genus Macadamia; species Macadamia integrifolia. The sequence continues at coordinate 17,346,401 of NC_056569.1, forward strand.
AGAGTCTCCAAGAATCGTAAGATTGAACCAGAGTTTCCTCCGGTGATGGTGGCCTTAAACCTAGGTTACCAATAGCCCATGTCAATCCAATTCTTGATGCATTACAAAAGTAGTAGGTAGTGTTAATGGTATGTTAATCACTCTTTGGGCCAGAATTGTGCACATAATCCCGTCTCCTATCTATTTCATTACAAATGGGTCAGTGACATGGATTGCTTGGATGTCCCTCTTTTATTGATAATCCTAATACGCACTATTTTTTATCCCTGTATGAGTATCAAACTATGCCTGATGTGGATCGCTTGATCTGTTGGTGTATGATGTCTTGTATTCCGTCGTAGTTTAATCTAGAGTATTGGTGCAGCACCTAGACAGGCAGGACGACGGTCTCGCTAGCCAGTTAGCTGGCCGTGGGGGTTGCAAGGGGGGCAGGAGGCCCCCTGCATAGCAGTGGGTGTAGGGGGGCGCAACCCCCCGCTCAAATTTTTTATTTGAGGGCAATTGTAGTTTAATTCGGATTAGGGTTTTTTCGCTATATATTTGTAGCGAGGGTTTCTTTCTCTATAATGCAAGTAATACTGAAAGGTGTGAGGACAAGCGATGTAACCCTATTCTCCATTGATAGTGAAGCAGGATCTCATCTCACCTGGGACGTAGGCAACCTTGTCGAACCTCGTAAAATATGTGTGCATTGTTTGTTTTGTTTTTCCATTATCTTCTGCATCGTTTTAGGGTTGCGTTTCTACAAATTGGTATTAGAGCTCTAGGTTTTCGTTTTCTAGGGTTTACTATCACGATGGCAGGGAAGGGATCGAATGTCAAGTATGACATCGAGAGGTTTAATGGGAAGAACAATTTCAGCCTCTGGCGTCAAAGGATGAAGGATCTTCTGATACAGCAAGGTTTGACGAAAACGTTGTTGGGGAAGTCGAAGAAACCTGTAAAAATTACTGAGAAGATTGGGAAGAGATGGAGGAAAAGGTGGTAAGTGCTATTCGATTAAATCTTTCTGATGATGCCCTACAATATGTTATGGATATCGAATCTACACCACAGTTATGGGCGAAACTTGAAAGCATCTACATGACGAAGTCCTTAACGAACAAGTTGTTCGTGAAGAAACAATTGTATTCTCTACAGATGGAGGAAGGTACAGATCTATTAGAGCATCTTAACATATTCAATCAGATCGTAAGTAAACTTGCAAACCTGGAGGTTAAGATCGAGGATGAAGACAAGGCGTTACTATTGCTTTCGTCGCTCCCAGAATCATATGATCACCTAGTAACAACTCTCTTGTACGGGAAGGAGACCCTTGAGATGGATGAAGTCGCAACTGCCCTCATATCCAATGATACTAGGAAGAAGGCCAGTAGTACGAAATCTCAAGGAGAATGTTTTTTCGGAGGTGACAAGGAGCAGGAAAGAAGGAGATCAAATCAGAAGGGATCTGGGAAGAGTCGATCGAAATCAAAAGGGGCAAAGACAAATGTCTCTTGTTACTATTGCAAGAAGGAATGTCATCTGAAGAGAGAGTGCTTGAAGAGAAAGGCGGACTTGAAGAAGAAAGGTGTAGATAAGGGATCTGAGGAAGCTAGCGTGGCTAACAGTTCATATGGAGATGATGGAGATGTACTCTCTATATCATCAAGTAAGAATCAACCTTCTGATTCTTGGATTTTAGATTATGGATGTTCATATCACATGTGTCCACATAAGGATTGGTTTGATACATATCAACCATATAATGGTGGGTATGTCCTAATGGGGAATGATGTCGTATGCAAGACCATTAGGATAGGCACTATCAAAATCAAGATGTTTGATGGGATAGTAAGAACCTCAGCAGATGTGAGACATGTACCAGAATTAAGAAAAAACTTAATATCTTTGGGGGCACTTGACTCAAATGGCTGCAAGTACATAGCAGAAGGTGGAGTTCTCAAAGTTATTAAGGGTGTAATGGTTGTCATAAAGGGAAAACTAGCAGGAAACCTATACAGACTCATAGGGAGCACAGTTATAGGTGGAGCATCTGTGACTACAGATGCAGTATTTGATACAGATGATACCTATCTGTGGCATATGCGGTTAAGGCATATGGGAGAAAGAGGATTGAAGGAACTTCATAAAAGAAAAATATTGAAGGGAATAAAAACTTGTAAACTGAGGGCCCGTTTGATAACGTTTCTGCTGTTTCTGTTTCAAGAAACGACAGAAACAGAAATTTCCGTTTCTGGGAACAGAAACAGAATTTTGGGTGTTTGATAAACCTTGTTTCTTGAAACGTTTATCTGTCTCTTCTTCTGCAAATAGGAAACCGACCCCTTTAGACTCCATTTCCAATTGACCCCCTGGTTTGTAAAATCCAGTTTTGATAATGAGTGTGCTAGTGTCCCTGTTGCAGTGGATTGAACAAAAAACTGAAGCATCCTCTTCGGTTGGATCATTGAGGTCCAAGTGATCAAGCTCTTTCTCTCCATCTTGTTAAAAATGTGGAGTGCACCTTCCATGCACCCACATTTGGCATACATGTCAATCAGCGCATTGCAGAGTGAAACCATCCATCTGAAACCATTCTCGTCGATGTAACGGTGAATGCCAATCCCTGCTTCCAAGTCTCCCAAGTGAGTGCAGGATGAGATGACGCTCACCATGGTGACCTCGTCTGGTCTCACCCCAGATTCCCTCATTTGTCCAAACAATTCTAGGGCCTCCATGGACCGATTCGATTGGGTATAACTAGAGATCATTGCAGTCCAGGAAACCACATCTCGCTTCGGCATTTGATCGAAAAGGAGCCATGCAGCATCCAAATCACGGGCTTTCACATGCGCCAGCTTGGTCTTTCCCCTGCCCATGATACCCTCTCCCAACCCTAAAATGGATGTTCTTACGGAAGGGCAACAGAGAATTCATAGAACCATCAACCTCCACATAAACATTCCCTCCTCTCCCTCCATCTCCACCTGACGGCCCACCCAACGGCACATACTTCTCGCGCCGAAAGGCAACAACACCGTTTCCGCCATCTCCAGCCTTCACGTAGATTTTCACCCGATCGAAACATCTCATCACCGCCGGTACTCCTTTCTCTTTCTCTTCCCCTTCTAAATCCTCTTCACCGTCCAAGAAGCTCTCCGGCTTCTTATACTCAAACCCTAATACTTCGTTACCGTTATCATCATTGTCATCGTTATCAAAAGCAGAATTTTCGTACAGTAACTCAAATTCTCCGTAATCAAACTCCAAGTTCGCATATACAACCTCTTCATCGCTCCCTGAATCACCCATACCACCGTCATTTTCATGAATCAAACTCTTCTTCTCCCCATTCTCCGCATTCTTCATAGACCCAAAATCAGATAGCTTCACTTCGCTTGAAACTAAATTCAAAGACTGGACCAAATCATCAACGAAGTCTTCCTTCGGGGGAAGATGAGTATAAGTGGTAGCTTCTCCTCCACCAGAGAACTCAACGGGTGAAGTCGGTAGCGGTGGCAATCCATCGCAACCAGTTCGAAGTTTGAGCTTGGGATTTCGGTTTCGAGGGAGATTTCTTGGGATTCTTTTACGATTGTTTCGAGTGCTCGCGCGAGCTTGGGCTGGATGTAGAGTCCGAAGAGCAACACATGTGGACAGAGAGGCCATTCGCGCACACTTTCAGTTTCAGCTCTCAGCCATAGAAACCAAAGCGTTGCCGGTCAGTGAGATGTCGGAGACGGTGGTGATGGTAGTGATGCCAAACTCCATCTTCAATATCGATTTTTTGTGCCCCATTTTTGTTTCTAGAAACGAGCGAAACAAGTAAAACTTGTTTCGTCATTCATGTTTCTTGAAGTATAAATTGTTATAAATTTCAATTTATGTTTCAAGAAACAAGTGGAACAGAACACTTTTACCAAACGGTATTTATGCCGTTTCTTTGTTTCTGAGAACAAGAAAACACAGAAACACGTTTCTGGTTACGTTATCAAACTGGCCCTGAACTTCTGCAAGTATTGTGTATTCGGAAAACGGTGCAAAGTTAGTTTCAAAACTGCAAAACATAAGAGTAAAGGGGTGCTTGATTATGTATACAGTGATGTATGAGGTCCTTCAACAACAAAATCTAAAGGTGAGGCAGAATACTTCGTGACCTTTGTTGATGATTACTTAAGAAAAGTCTGGATCTACTTCATGAAGCATAAAAGTAAGGTGTTCACTAAATTTAAGGAATGGAAGGCTGAGGTAGAAAGGAAGACATGAAAGAAAATTAAATACTTGAGAACAGATAATGGAGGAGAGTACACATACAAGCCGTTTCTAGAATTATGCAAAGCTGAAGGGATTACACATCACTTCACGGTTCCAAAGACACCACAACAAAATGGTGTAGCTGAAATGATGAACATAACACTTCTAGAAAGGGCTCGAAGTATGAGGCTGAATGCAGGGTTGAGCAAGAGATTTTGGGCATAAGCAGTGAGCATGGCATTTTTCCTCATCAATAGGTCTCCATCAAAGGCGATTGATTGTAAAATTTCTAAAGAGCTATGGACAGGAAAACCAGTAGATTATCCTATTCTAAAAATATTTGGTTGTCCAGCCGATGCGCATGTTCAGAGTGAGCAGCGTTCCAAGTTAGACTCAAAGTCTAAGCAATGTATCTTTCTTAGTTTTAAGAAAGGTGTAAAGGGATTCAAGTTGTGGGATCCAAGTTCACAGAAAGTTGTGGTTAGCAGAGATGTTGTGTTTGATGAGTCTCATATAGTGAAGTCAAATTACAATTCACAAGCAGTTGATGAAAATAAAGAAGGTTGTACTGTGCAGGTGGAGTTAGGAGAGTTAGAAACAACAAGAGAGAATGAGTCATCAAGTGACTTGCCAGGACAACAGGAAGCAGTAGAAGTTCCCTATACTGTAGCGAAGGGTAAAGGGAAACATACTCACAAAGCACCTACGAGATACGGGTTTGAGGACATGGTTGCCTATGCCCTCACTGTAGGTACAGGTGATCCATCTTCCTACCATGATGCTTTGAGTGTGATGCACAGCATGATAAATTGATGATAGCTATGATGGAGGAAATGGAATCTCTACAGAAGAACAAGACTTGGGAGATTGTGAAAAACCCAAGGGAAGAAAAATCATTGGGTGTAAATGGGTCTTTCATAAGAAAGATGCAGCATCTAAGAAGGAGCGTAAAAGGTATAAGGTCAGACTTGTAGCCAAGGGCTATGCACAGAAGGAGGGGATAGACTACAATGAAATATTTTCTCCAGTGGTAAAACACACTTCGATCAAGGTACTACTTGCTTTGGTGACTTTGTATAATTTAGAGCTTGAACAACTTGATGTGAAAACTGCATTTCTTCATGGTGACTTGAAGGAACAGATTTACATGGAGCAGCCTGAAGGTTTCAAGGTGCAGGGAAAGGAAGACCATGTTTGTCTACTTAAGAAGTCGCTTTATGGCCTTAAGCAATCTCCTAAGCAGTGGTACAAGCGCTTTGATTCCCACATGATGAAGATTGGCTACGCAAGAAGTGAGTATGATAGTTGTGTTTATTATAAAATGTCAAGTGATAATTCCATTATTTTGTTGATGCTTTATGTTGATGACATGCTCATTGTTGTAAAGAACAAACATGATATAGTCTTTTTGAAGTCTTTGTTGAGTGCTGAATTTGAGATGAAGGATCTTGGTGCCGCTAAGAAGATCCTTGGCATGGAAATCCTTAGAGATAGAAATGCAGATAAACTTTGGGTAACTCAGAAGAGGTATATTGAAAAGGTGTTAGAGCGTTTCAATATGGAAAAGGCTAAGCCAGTTAGCACTCCGTTAGCTGGGCACTTCAAGTTATCTGAAAGGGAATGCCCTACAACATATGAGGAGGTGGAGCAGATGTCTCAAGTCCCTTATGCTAACGCAGTTGGGAGTCTCATGTATGCTATGGTTTGTAGCAGGCCGGATTTGTCTCAAGCAGTCAGTGTTGTTAGCAGATACATGAGTAATCCAGGGAATGAGCATTGGAATACAATTAAGTGGATCTTCAGATATTTGAGCAAGACTAAAGATATAGGTGTTATGTTCAGTGGCAATGGAAGTTCTACAGAATTGGTAGGTTATGTTGATTCTGACTATGCTGGTGATTTAGACAAGAGGAGGTCTACTACAGGGTATGTGTTTACATTGGCTGGTGGACCTATATCATGGAGGGCGATGCTTCAGTCTACAATTGCATTGTCCACTACAGAGGCAGAGTACATGGCAGCAGTTGAGGCTGCCAAGGAAGGAGTCTAGTTGGTTGGACTGGTTCGTGAGTTGGGTTTAGAGCAAGGAGGTACAGTGTTATATTGTGACAGTCAGAGTGCCATACATCTTGTAAAGAATCAGGGTTTCATGCAATGACAAAGTATATTGATGTGAGATTTCACAAGATCAGGGAGCTTGTGTCAGAAGACAGTATTCACTTGAGAAAAATTCATACAGATCTCAATCCTGCAGATATGTTTACAAAGCCAGTTACTACAGAGAAGTTCGAGTCCTGTTTGGACTTGATTAATATTACTCATTGTTGAAGATGAGGGACACACCAAACAGGAGCGGGTTTGTACCTCTAATGAGGTACAATGATGAAGACATCTACAAGTTATCTTTACAGGAGGCTCGACAGAATTCAAGCCAAGGTGGAGATTGTTGGTGTATGATGTCTTGTATTCCGTCGTAGTTTAATCCAAGGAGTATTGGTGCAGCACCTAAACAGGCAGGACGGTGGTCCCGCTAGCTGGTTAGCGGGCCGTGGGGGTTGCAAGGGGGGCAAGAGGCCCCTTGCATAGCAGGGGGTGTAGGGGGGCGTAGCCCCCCACTCGAATTTTTTATTTGAGGGCAATTGTAGTTTAATCCGGATTAGGGTTTTTTCGCTATATATTTGTAGCGAGGGGTTCTTTCTCTGTAATGCAAGCAATACTGAGAGGTGTGAGGACGAGCGCTATAACCCTATTCTCCATTGATAGTGAAGCAGGATCTCATCTCACCGGGGACGTAGGCAACATTGCCGAGCCTCGTAAAATCTGTGTGTATTGTTTGTTTTGTTTTTCCATTATCTTCTACATTATTTTAGGGTTGCGTTTCTACATGATCATCATATGTGATGGTTGTTTTGATCTGATTGCTTATGGTGTTGGCTCATGTCTGGGCTTCTGTATTGTTATTTAAGTCACAATTTTATTCTGCTTCTATGAACTGTGGATGTGCAGGGAACGTGGTGGCAGGCTGTGGCAGCAAAGGTCGGAAGCATTTTGCAGGATCTATTTGCAAACAGGTGACTAGCGAAGGGTACAGAAGAATAGAGCTATATTTTGAAGTTGTTTTTAAGTGCCTTGGGAGCTGTTTAAAACTTTACTACCTATATCTTATTTGATTTAATTGGTTGATGGATATAACAACAACTTTTCTTCTTATCTTGTTAATATTTTTCTTGGGAAAAAGAATAACGTACAGGACTATCCAATAAAATAATGGGGTCAAGTTTACAAATGTACTACTCATGCCCGGTTTGGTTTGGTAAGGCGTATCTATCGTAAGCCTTGTCCGTGGTCCTCTGTTCTTGGTGGTGTCTTCAGCTACATCGAATGCTTGTTTAGCCTTCTATTGGGAGACTCTTTGGCTTCCTTCCCCATTCCCTCTGCTTCCCATGCCACTTCGTCCGTCATACACTTTAGCTTCCTCTTCTTCGTACGTGCTGCGAGTCTGCGACTGGTGATGCGGCGTTGTCCACCACTCCAATGCAACATTAGGTTGCCCGTTGCCAACACTCTTCGTCATGACTCATGACCAACCCACCCCGACGGAATTGAACCCAAATCGTCGGCATACGAGGGCATACATGCACATCGCAACGAGAAGCACAATTTTGGTTAGATTCGTAATTCGCAGTCTTGTAATCTTGTTTTTATGTATATTTGTATAAAAACGTAGACATGGGTTTGTGCAGTTTTGGTTAACATCCATTTTTCCTTCCCAGGAATTTTCCTTTTTTTCTGTCGGCTGGAGGGTGTAGGGAGAGGATTGATGTCTTAAGGGTCCCAATGCAATAACAAACAAACACGGCTAAAGGTTGAACCGAAAGAAAACGAGACAAAAAAAAAAAAAAAAAGTAAAGGCTGAAGGACGTACTACCACGTGTCGTGGGTCGTCATTGCCCACGTTGTGGCGCATCGAACGCGAAGTCCCACAGAAAATTTGCCAAACGGCTCTATCCACATCCACTCAGACTGAAGCCTCTCTCTCAATTACTCTTTTACCACTTGCTGCGGATAAGGTTATTATTATTATTTTTTTTTCCTTTTTCTTTTTTTTGGTTGAAAATTCAGCTCAAAAGTCGCCGTTGGCATATTATTATTATTATTATTATTAAATCCTAATAAAGGAGAGTCGGTAACACTTGTTTGCTTTTCCTGCTTTCCCATTTCCTAGACTATAAAACTGCATTTTCCACTACCCTTTCTGTTACTTCCAGCCTAAGCAACGAAAAAAAAAAAGGCGCTTCCCATTTGGTTGATTCCCCCCCCCCCCCCCCACCTCTCCTCCCCTCTCTTCTCCTCTCCTTCCTTCTGTTGCTCGTTTCCATTTTTTTCTGTCTATTGAGTCTTCTTGCGCTCCGACTCTTCCTCCTTCACGGCTTCACGGACTCGATCCCTTCCTGAAAATTTGTATTTTGTTTGTTTCAATAAGAGATCTTCTTCTTCGCCTTCTCTTTCTTCTGAAAGGAAACCAAGGGAGGAGGGCACACCAACAATCCATTCCTTAGCCTGGCTATTATTATTACTCATGGCCAAACTGCTTAACAATAACCATCTGCTTTTGTCAACACCCCCCCATGTCCGCGTTTCAGCTTCTCCCGGGAGGACATCTTTTTCTGCTCTTCGTTTTCTTTCTTTCAACTGCTTCCCATCCCTCCAGCAATCTTCTTCAGATAGCGACTTCCATGGCCAGAGGATCGTCCCTCAATTTCAATTTGGTGTCAAGAATCCCAGGACAGGATCCCTTCAAGCCTCTTCTGCACAGGTCTGCAAAATCCCTTCCCTTCCATTTATTATGCTAGATATGTTTTTTTTTTTTCCGAGGTCCAAGTTGCTTCACCCCCCCCCCCCCAAAAACCCCCTTGCCCCTCCCTTTTTTGATCTTTTTTCATGACAGCTTCTATTAATTTGGTTGGAAACTTGGAAGTTAAATACATCTAATGTGCTGTTTCTTTACGGGTTCTCTGCAACCCACTACAACAGATGCCCAAAAAGAAAAAAAAAATCATGAATTAATCAGAGTTCTTGTTCTCCCCCCATTCCACACACCCCCCCAAAAAAAAAAAAAAAACACACATTTGCTTCTCGCACTTTTCTTCAATCCATTTGTGTCCTCTCACACTAGATACTACTTTGTTTCCAAGTTCTCAGAATGTGCCTTCTTGGAAAGGACCTTTCCTTGCCTTCTCTTTAGAGGTTTCAATATGGTATTGAGGTTCCCCTAATGAGGGTTTATCACATGTAACTTTGAAGGGATATGTTACTTTTAATTTTGTATTTCTGTGTATCCCTCTATTTATTGTTTATGGGGCTTACAATTTTTTTCCCGACTTTTGTTTTCGCTCTTATTATGTCCAATATCACTATTTATCTATTTTTACACCTTTTTTTCCGTGCCAGCTCCCATCCTTTCATTTTTTGAATGTATCTTTAATTTCCCATACTTAATTTGTATTTCTAGCTGAATTGCAGATGAGTCTTACTATTGGGAAAGCTCAGAAATGGTGGGAGAAGGGGATCCAACCCAATATGAGAGAGATCAGTTCTGCACAAGATCTCGTGGATTCCTTGTTAAGCGCTGGAGAGAAAGTCGTTATTGTGGATTTTTTCTCCCCAGGCTGTGGGGGATGTAGAGCTCTCCATCCTAAGGTGCTGGGATTTGGGATTCTAAACTTATTATGGATTTCTCCTCGTTCTGCTAGATTTTCATCAGAAGACCCAACTCCCAATCCGTTTGTGTTTTCTGATATATATTATTATTCTCTTGGCAGATTTGTCAGATAGCGGAGATGAACCCAGATGTGCAGTTCCTTCAGGTGAACCATGAGGAGCATAAATCAATGTGTTACAGCCTGAACGTCCATGTGCTACCTTTCTTCCGATTTTACAGGGGAGCCCATGGTCGTCTTTGCAGCTTTAGTTGCACGAATGCCACGGTATGTCGTATTTTAGTTTTCCTCAATTCATGATCAAATTGAGCAAGAAGACCTCTTCTTGTCTAGCTTTGTTTTAGGGTGTCTGATAGAAAACTAAACCGAACTGGATTTTCTTTGATCTGTCTTATCATACATGAAAATGCTGCCTTAGCCTGTGTTGAGAAATTTGATGGGTATCCATCCCTATATCCTCACTCGGATTTGAATTTTTGTCATAATAACCTTCTTAGTGATCTTTATTTGTCTTGGAGTTTTGCTTTTTGATTTGGTATGATTTTGAGAAACTTTTTGATACCTCATAGGTCAAGAAATTCAAAGATGCACTAGCCAAACACACAACAGATCGTTGCAGCCTTGGGCCTCCAAAAGGGCTGGAGGAAAAAGAGCTCCTTGCTTTGGCTTCAAACAAAGATCTCTCGTTCAACTACACCCCAAATCCGGTGCAACCATCACCGACGCCCGCCCTAGAAATAATAGCAGCATTACAACCGACTCCCTCAAATCTGGAGTTTCCTCTTCCTTATACCTCGAAGGCCACTGAAGACACTCAGCAGCAGAAAGTGTTGAGCACTAATATTGGGAGATGATTTGGACAATATTCACCTCTTCATATCTCTTGTACAGGTTGTACAGGGTGTACAGGTTGTACAGGTTGTACACTTGCCTGCATATATTAGTATTTGTTTCAGTGTTTGGTTAAGAGTTTTGGGACTTGGAGGAGGGAGGGAACAGTCATAGCCTCGTCTGTCCAAACCCAATATTGGATTCCCGTCACTGTACTACAGTGCACATGTATATGTGAGTTCTTGCCGCTGCTTTTGCCTTTTTTAAATAACCTCCATTCCCTTTTCTTGGCTATTAACCTGCTGTTATTGGGGCGGGAACTTAGGATCTGGGGCGTTGTTTCATTTTTAAGGAAATGCTGGGTGCATTCGGTTGTATTTTGTTCCAACTAGGAGAGGAGTTGTTTCTGTGGGCGTGGGGGTTGGGGGGGGGGGGGGTGGTTTAATGGAACATGTATCTACATACATCTTGATTACTCTTGTTTCGATTATAATCCTTCTGTTGTACTCATTTTGGTGGCAGAATTTTGAAATCGTTTATCCTCGATTCTACGTACATTGTAGATTGTAGAGATTAATCAAGCCACCTGCTCAAAGTTTTGTTTACATTTTTTTTTTTTTTTTTTTTTTTTTTTTTTTTTGGGAGGGAGGGGGGGGTTTGGGGTAGAAATTTAAAACTGATTTACCCAAAGACAAACGAAATGCTCACACCCTTGAGAGCTTCCTCTGTCCACTTCGATGCTTACAAGGTTACGAAGCGAGTTTCTTTACCTATGGTCGGCCTCTAGGTATTTATTTACCTGACCCTTCTCATATCTCGACCCTTCAAAGCCCAACAATGCCAAGCTCGAGGGCCTCCTCTAGTGGCATGTAGAACGAGGCCGCCTTAAATTTCTTGGCTTGGGCCTTCTACGGTGTAGACCGATCGACCATGATCTGAGTGTTTAAGTGAAGATTCAAAATTCAATCTAGAAATGATCTCTGATATTTTGTCTTGGTCTCTATATATCTTCTTCCTCATTGTTAGAGTTGGGTGTCGGAGCTTGCACTGCTGTAGTATTGGTGACGTCATTTCTTGCAACGGAATTCTCCTCGATCTCTTGGTCCCTTCGGTATCTTCGTCCATGTGGTGGTGATTAGTTTAGTTGGAGTGGTGGGAGTCGTAGTCAGCGATGAGGCATTTTAGAAGTTCTCCCGGCTCCAAATGGAAGAGTTCTAAGAATTGAAATACTGGAGTAGGGTGGATAGATTGGGAAATTGGACGGATAATTTTATTTTGTAGCTGACGGTTGGTGGGAGTGGGGAGTGGAGTGGTTTGATTTAAAGAGAATTTAGAAGCTTTGAGAAAGCTTGCGAAGGTGAAGGTGGGACATGAGTTGGAGAAGGATAGAAAGCACGAGGCGGCAAAGATGGAGTCAGTGGTGTTGGTGGTGTTTTTGTTGAGGAAAGATGAGGTGTCTACTTTGTTTCTTACTGATCTCTTGCAAGTATTACATTATGGGAGTTGGGTTATAAATTCAATCACATACTTTACATCTGCCACCACATGATAGCTCTGTAGTCCTTATAGGCATCAAACTTTAGAAGTTAGCCTTTTTTTTTTTTTTTTTTTTTTTTTTGGTACCAAAAAAAAGGTTAGACTATACTGACACTTGATTATGTTCCCTCGTTAATAAAGCTATTTTACCAAAAAGAAAAAAGGTTAGACTATAGTGACATCATCAAGTGTTGTGTGGTCAGAGAATGAGGGTGAAGGGGGTTGGAATTCCATCCACAACAATCCAATGTCCTTTCTGCTGTGACAAATGGCATCTTCGTGATAGATCATGTGGTTGAAATGGACCACCCTTGATGGGTAACTTGTTCAAGACATTTTTCTTCATTGCAGTCAGATTGCCAAGTGAAGAGGTCACATTGAATGATAAAGTTTAAGAACAACTCCTTGGAACATAGAAAGTTGAATCTATAGTATACCTAACGTTTTGGTCAAGGCATATATGGTGGCAGCGTTTTTTCAATCCTCTATAGTCTGAATAAAAACTCGTTAAAAAAGTCTTCAATAATAAAAGATAGCTAATGTGGCACGGAGGGGGAGGATGATGGGGACCAGCTGAGGTTGAAGAAAGCTACACCCGAGGCTTTGGGTGAAGGAGGTCTTCTCTATGTTTTAAAATAATGTAAAGGATATCGATCAGCGAGTTGGTAATGGATAAGGTTAGCATCCGTAGGCTATAGAAAGCATACGCAATAACGTGTTAAACTGACATTACCCACTAATAATATAAAACCATGATGGGATGGGATGGGATGTGAGGGAAGGGGATCAAAAGTATACTAAAAAATATCTTAAACCACTTGCCAATTGCTACCAAATAGGGAGGAGCACAGGATGTGTATATGGTCTTGCATTAAAGTAGGTCGTTTCACTAAAAATGAATGCAAATGTTATGAATCAATACAGGGGTTTTTCCATTATTACTTGATTGGAAATAAGCTTGACAAACAGCCCCCATTTCCCTTCCAAGAGATCACGACCCAGAGATACTGAATTATTTTTAGACTTGAATAAGAGAATTAAAGAAATAAGACCAACATTATGCACACCCCTATTCAAATGGATAGAATAATAGATCTAACATTTGCAACACTCTTGAGCTTGGTTCACCACCCCAAATCATCAGATTCCTCTATGCGGTGGCTCCACTGTCCGGACATTCGCACCTGTCATCCCTTCAAGTCGATCTTTTGTGATCTCCACAAAATGACCAATCATTTCATGGAATTGTTTCAGCCCAGATAAAGGGAGAATGATGGAGGAGCGATCGGCACCTGCCACCTGCAATTGTGATTCAAGATAAATCAACACTAAATTGACTTTTTCCATGGTGATACAAAAGACATCAATCGGTTTTCTTTTGGGAGGGGTGGGGGGGAGAAGCAAATTACACAACAGAAAATTTACCTCAGATATTCTCAAGAAGTGACCCCTGTTGTTACTCCCAAGATCAAAGAAGAATCTCTTCTGATCAGTTCTGATTACCTTTGAAACCCCTAGGCTACCAAGTTCTTCCTGCGAAGGTAATTCAACTGACCGTTCTACATTTAATTCAGATGTTGAAGCAGGTTGAGTACTATGACCAGATATGAATCCCGCACCTACATCGTCAGAAAGACCCACGAGGCGTTCTGAAGGTTCAGAATTTTGCTGTTTCAACCAAAGAGAACCCATGAGACTTTATCTTTCAGGCAATAAGAGGCAATGAATTGTTGATCACAAAGTATACATACCTGATTAGGTAGGATAAAAAGCCTAGAAGCCTCATTGACCTCAGCTAAAATGTTGCGGAAAGCAGCCCATCCTTCATCCCGGGCACTTCCTGCTGGAACAATGATCGTACTGCGGTTCCTACTCACCGATGCTTCCACTACCTGAACCAAAACATGAGTTGTTAATTTCCAAAATGGGACTTGACAAACCAAGTTTACTTAAATAAATAGTCCAAGCTCTGCTGCTAAAAAATATGTATGAAAACAAGATGATAAAAATTTACATTTTTTTAGGCCGTACACCATTCAAAAGCCAACTAGTGTGTGGCAGCATATTTAAGGCTCCATTTGGTTAAATGAGAAGTTGAGTAAATTGAAATCCTCAATGGTTCAGTAACAATAAAAATAAGGTGAATTGTGAGTGAGCGAAAAATAGCCAAAAGAGAGAAATCAATAAATTTTATATTGAAAATCTAATCTCAGCACGCCCCATGAGTTTTTCCTTGTTGAGCAATAATAATTTGCCCAAAATAGCCACTGTCCAATTTCGGCAGAAATAAAACAAAAAAAATTTAAAAAAAAAATCATTTCTACTTCATGTTGTCGGTCCCACTTGTTTTCACATCGACTTTTCTTCCACCAAAACACACCCCATTGAAAATTTTCTTTTATATCTTCTTTTTTTAATTAACTTCATTTGACTACACCAGTGACACTTTTCATAAACAAGGAAACTTGATTCAACAATTCAGTACTCCATGGACATTTCCATTAAGCTAGATTCCCGAGTAAGAAGCATCAAAAAGAGAGTGAGTTTGGGATCAAGGTTGGAATGGCCAGTTTCCTAATTCCAACCTACACTTGTTTGGCAATAACTTGAAATAGAACAAGAGATTGACTGTCTTCTGATGCAGATTCTTCACCAAACTAGGCTTGTTTTATTAGGAATAAGCTTAGGGTTGGGTTGTATACGTGTTGGGCCTTCAGTCCATGTGGTTTGGAGTATATTGGGCTACTTTTATGGGTCTAAACTAAGGGTTCTAAGGTTGCATACGGGATTCAATGATTTGTTTCCTTTTTCTTTAGTTTCCTTTTTAGATGGGATTATTTAGTTTCTAATTTTCAGTCATAAATTAGTTTCTATTTCTAGTTTAGCAACTAAAGGACTTTCTATTTTGTAAGTTTCTATTTTCAGATTTAGTAACTAGTTGAGTTTCTAATTCTTAGTTTCCTATTTTAGTTTTTGGAAACTAAAGTTAGTTTCTATTTTATGTAACCCCTATCACTGTTATAAATAAAGATGATGGCTATTTTAATGAGTCACGATTTGACAAACTACATGGCTGCTGCTGCTGCTTTCTCTGCAAGAGAACTTCTTTGTGTTTGATCAAGGAAGAAGGGCTTGGTGTCTGATCCAGGTGACTCCTTGCGGCGTGAAGTCCAGGAGGGTTCTTAGTGTGTTTCCTTCTCTTCTTTACAATCTATATTCAAGCCAATATTGTTGCTACAACCAGGTATTTATTTTTTAACTGCTGCCCAGAAATTCTGCAACTGGTTCCAATCTGCCTCCTCTAAAAAGGGCAGTTCCAGCCCTCGGTTTGAGCCCAGATTTTGATTGATTGTTTATCCATATACTACTAAGGATCGATCCAAGTTTGGTACTGATCAGACCATGGGTTTGTCAGTTTCTGAGTTTTCTTCAATGCTGGTCGATGGTGATTTCTGCCCAGAAATTATTGTCTGATTTGTGTTATCTGCTACTGTTGGTTGCTGCCTATGTTTTTCTGAGGGAATGGACCTGCTATTCAGTATTCCGATTTGTTTATTTGTCACCTAAACATCTGCTATTGAAGATTCTGAACTTGTTAGGATCGATTGCCTGCTCTCAGAACCTGCTGTCCCAGAATCGAGTTCTGATTTTGGTTATCTGGTTCTGCTATGTTTTGATTCTGATCCTACTTATTCAACTACTCTAATTTTATTGCTGGAGCTTCTAATTGTTGATGCAAACTCTGCTTTCTGAAATTCCTGATTGTGGATCTGATAATTCTGGTTTGTTTAAGGACTGTTGACTGATTATTCTGGACTATTGTTGGGTGGTTATTTGGTTGTTCTTTGGTTTATAATATCCTGCAATTTTGGGACTGGTTTTCAAATCTATTCCTACATTACATCGCCAAGGCTGCGATTTGGTATCCTGGCGGAAAGAGAAGTTTATAGCAGTGCTACGATTTACGTGACTCACAAATGGCAGTTGCCATTGGCTGATAGGTGTCACCATGGCACCGCCATGGATGCCAGGTCACGCATGATTCACTAGGCGGTCGATTTTTTATAAAATGCAGGGTGATTTTGATAGGGCTATGTTGATTTTTGATGATTTGATGTTGCTTAATGTTGGTTTTATATGTTATAGGGTATATATTGTAGGCTTGTAGCATGCTAAATAACTTTAGAGAATAGGGGAAATAAAAAAGTACCATACTAAATAACTTTAGAAAATAGGGAAAACAAAAAATGACACATGGGCGATTTGACCGCCATGGCAACGCCATAATGGGCGATTCATCGCCGAGAACCCAATCACAAATGCACTTCTCACAGCATCACAGGGGGTAAATCAAAATAACTTCATGCAATTAGCCTTGGGTTTACAGATATATATATCATACTACTATATAAAAGTACGTACTCCCTGTCTTTGGTATACTTTTTCAAAATGACCAAAAAACCATTAACATCTACCAAAAAAATTCCCAAATGACCAAAAGAACACCCGAAAAAATCCCCAAATGACCAAAATCCCCTCAAAATTGAATATGAAACAAATATCATAATAAACTCTCTATAATTCTCTCTCTCTCTCTCTCTCTCTAAACGTGGAGGAGAAAGGGGGAGAGTGGAGTATTAAAAAGGCATATAATTACAAACCCTATACCCACTCATCCTCTCACCCCTAAAAATGGAAGATAAATCGAATAATAATAATAAACTCTATAATTCTCACTCTCTCCCTCTCTAAACGTGGAGGAGAAAGGGGGAGAGTGGAGAGAGAAATAGAGAAAATTATGGTGAATGGGGATGGAATGAACAATTATGGAGAGAGATACACCAACAAAAAAAGAAGTTAATAATAATAAACTCTCCATAATTCTCTATTTCTCTCTCCCTCTCTCTCTCTCTCTCTCTCTCTCTCTCAAGGAGAGAGTAATAATTAATTATAATTATTAATTAATTAAATATTAAAAATGATTAAAAAAATGCATATAATATTCCTCTCTCTCTCTCTCTCTCTCTCTCTCTCTCCACGTCGAGGAGAAAGGGGGAGAGTGGAGTATTAAAAAGACATATAATTATAATTATTAACTATTAAAAAGTCATAATTATAAACCAAACAAATACACTATTATTCCTCCTTAAATCTCTCTCTCTCACTCATCGTCTTTAGAAAAATCGCGGAACACAATGGGGGGAGATTCTCCATAGAGACAATAAATAATTATAGAGACATTAAAAAGGTAAGTATGGAGAGAGATATACAAAAAAAAAAAAAAAATGGCTCCTAAAATCTCTCCTTCCATTCCTTACAAAATCTAAACGTGAAGGAAGGGGTATATTCTCTCTATAATTCTCTTTCTCTCACTCATCTCTCTAAACGTGGAGGAGAGAGGAGTGGAGTAATCATTAATTATAATTATTACATATTAAAGGGATAAAAAAAATAACCACAAAATTATAGTATAGAGAATTATGGAGAGATTTATTGCGCTATTATAATTATAAACCAAACAAATGCACTATTATTCCTCCTTAAATCTCTCTCTCTCTCACTCATCCTTTTTGGAAAAAACATTGAGCACAATGGGGGGAGATTCTCCAGAGAATTATGAAAAATAGGGAGGGAATAAATAATTATGGAGATATTAAAATGGTAAATATGTTGAGAGATATACCAAAAAAAAAAAAAAAAGGGCTCCTAAAATCTCTCCTTCCATCCCTTACAAAATCTAAACGTGGAGGAAGGGGTATTTTCTCTCTATAATTACCTTTCTCTCACTCATCTCTCTGAACGTGGAGGAGAAAGGGGTGGAGTAATCATTAATTAAAATTATTACGTATTAAAGGGATAAAAAAATAGTCACAAAATTATAGTCACATAATTATGGATAGATTTATTGCATAAAAATGGTATCTTTCAATCAACTTTCATCGACTTTACAAGTTTTTATGCAATAGAATCCTTCCTTATATATACCACAGAGATGACAAAAAATCAACTACAATATCCCACGATTTCTCAATTTTCTGTCTTTTACAACAATAGTTCAGAATATTTCAAATTCCTATTTATTTTTCTATTACAGTAGCACAAAAGTTCTCAACTTCAGCTTCTTTTTCTCTTGGATCACTGGCACTGCATTTCTCAATTTCAAAAACTCCACATCCACAAGGTAGTATAATTCATTTAATCTCATATAATTCATTTAATCTGCAAGATAGAGCTCAGGTGGAGAAGCTATTGCACTATATTATGGAAAAATCTCCAGAGGATGCGGAAAGCAAGCATGTTTTCACGTACACCGCTTTGACTTGATCAGAGATTAGTTTTTTCTTAATCAGTCTCCATGGTTTGTAATATTATGGTTTATTAGTATTATTGTTATATGTTATGAGAGAATTATTTGTGAAATTGATGCCATTCTCAAGACCTCCGTAGAGGAAGACGAGACACATGTTTTTTATGTTTCATGCTCCCATCTCCTTTCTATTATGGGAATTGCACTATTTAGTCTGTGGATTTTCTCTCTTGTATTCAGAATAATTAGGTTTAATTTTGTTTTTAGAAAATACAAACTTTGAAAAATCAGCTCACCAAGCTTTTCAGAACTTACTTCAAATGGATTGACCCAATAATCTTGTCTTAAGAAAATGTTTAATTAGAAGACTACCACCACGTGCATTTGCACATGTATTTTTATTAGTATATATATATATATATATATATAAACATAAAGACTCCTAAAAAGAGAAACTACTAAGCACTAACAGACTCTTCTCAGACTAGGAAACTAACTCAAACCAGAAAATTAGTAACTCAATCAAATCCCCTACGTTAAAGAGATACAATACTATCTCTTACCACCCCCTTTGGACCAAAGCCAGCTTTGGGACTGGTTTGTCTCAGTCCTGGGTTTCCAGATCAGGTCATTCTGGTCCAACCATGATAGCTCTACTGCATCATTTTGTCTCCCTGCTATTCATCTTTTTCTTCGTTCTTGTTTCCCTCAAAGGGCAAGTCTCATAGAGGAAGAGTCCGGAAGAATCCCCCCCCCCCAATGTAGGTGGCACACTCATTGCCAAATGTGTGTCCAAGCAATTCATCAAGGGGAGCAACAAGGCTGGGTAAGATAGTACAACACACCAGTTAGCACCTTTTCATAGTCAGTAAGTTTCATTGGCATCGAAAATATAAGACAGCACTCCATTAGTTTATTAAAATCTTGTAAAATTTTTATAAGTACTTAATAATCCCATTAAATCTAAACCAAAGTGGCTAATGTACTTGGTCATTCTTTACAAAGCTATTGATGAATCTGATAATTAGAACAGGCCAACCTCATCTTACCGGGGATCATCCTCAAGTCGATCAGAAGGAAGAAGCAGCATGAAATTGCGGAAATGACTGTAGGATATAGATCCTTCAGTGTCAGCATCCAAAAAGCGCATCATGGCAACAGCATTATTTTCATTGGCTGGAAGTCCGGCATTTTTAAGGGACGTCAAGATTTCACTCTTTTGCAGTGTTCCAGACTTGCTCAAACATAAAGTGGTATAAGCCCGAAGAATGGTGGGTTCTTTCTGCTCCATCAAGGACAAAAATCGTTTCCACTCAAATGATTTTGAAAATAAGTGACTCCTAGTGCGGCGCATAAATTCCTGAGCATATCTCCGAGGTAATCTTCTCTTTCTCATGGCAACTTCAAGATCTTCTAGTGTTACCTGGCCATCTCCATCTCTATCGAGCTCCTCAAAGAACCGCTTTCCTGTAGGCACATATCAGTAGTTAAAGAGACACGATTAGTCATCATAGCAAGAATCAGAGCTTCATTCCTAACTTTCATACCTGGCCCGCATAAAAAATAAAGGTTACCAATCAAATGAATGAGGAAATAACAGGGGCACTGGCTCTAAACAAGTAGATGTATAAGACAAACAATAACAACTATATAATAAAAATTTCAAAGCAGAGCAAAAATTATATGACAACCTTGGTGCAAATAGAATCCAGATATGGTTACACCATAGATAATCAGTTGTAATGCAGAAACGACAAAAGGGTCTAAAAGACAGAAACTCCGAAACACAGCCCAAATTGCAGTTGAACAAAGCTTATAAAACTCAAACTCACTAAGCCTTACCCAAATATCATCATTCATCTCTATTTAGATCATATCACCTGTTAACTCGTAAGCATTCATGTCTATACTTGCATCACTGGTTAACAGGTTAGCCCTTGCATCCTTCTTCTATCTCCTGATCTCCCATTAAAATTCTTA
This sequence comes from Macadamia integrifolia, assembly GCF_013358625.1. Classification (NCBI taxonomy): domain Eukaryota; kingdom Viridiplantae; phylum Streptophyta; class Magnoliopsida; order Proteales; family Proteaceae; genus Macadamia; species Macadamia integrifolia. The sequence continues at coordinate 17,367,011 of NC_056569.1, forward strand.
AAGCATCTATAATGATCTAGGTCTCTATCATTTGAAACTAAAGAGAGGAAAAGGGAGACAACACTGTAAATTTAGGAGAGCAAAGTGAGACAGATTACTTGCATTTTTATGTGAATGAGAATCTGTGTGTTTGTCTGCAGACACATGAATGTCTGATCAACACAACCATGATATCGAACAAATATAGATACTAATCGACAAAAATTTTATTTATTAAATATTCTTCAATATAATGCTGTCACTGACTTTAATTGATATACCATTCTCATTATTTTTAACAGAAGTTTTGAAGTCAAGAAAACTTCATAGCACTTTAAATAGCAATAAATTAGTTGCTCAGCAGTCATATTATATTAACCCAATTTCCATCCTTTCCTGGTGCCACAAATAGATCAACAATTTAGTAGTTTTTACTCTAAAATTAAGTTGTTCAGTTCATTTATCAATGTTAACTTGATTTAAGCTTTGCACTATCAAGTTTATTCTCCATTGGTACCATAAATGGAATGGATATATAAAAGCTGCATTATCACTTCACTGTCCTATTAACGCCAATGTTGAAGCTTTATTGTGTTTAAAAACAACTCTGTTTCTGACCACCTACAATTAACTCCAGTTATGCTCTCCTGAAAAGCACTTGCATCTTTGGCTCATAGTTCTTGTTCCTTCATGAACTTATTCTTGTGGACAATCATTTTATTCACTGACACTTTTGAATTATGTAAAAGCTTGATTAGCATCTACGAATTATATATATAAATATAGTGTGAATGATATGTAGAAATGCAGAAAAAAATTATAGCACAGCAAAGATACCAGTCCTGCATTCAAAACCTTGTTAACTCACATAAGCCATCTTAAGCATTGAGAAAGAAGTACATATAATAGCTTAAGATAGTAAGTGAACTAGATGTCATAGAATAGGCAGTGGGTACTAATGATACATATGTCCAGATTATGCCATCAAACTATAATCTAATGGCTACCAAGGGACTTAAGAATAAAGGTACATACCTTCAGATTCCGTATACCTGAAGAAATCCTGCACAGAGAATAACTTTTTCTTGTCAGGATGCTCTTCAGAGGACTTCCCTAACTGAGGTAGAAGCTCAATCAGTTCTGTCAATGAAACAGTAGGAAGAGAGGACCGCAATCGCTCAACATTTGATAATGGAATATTGAGCAACCCGTTTGCAAGCTTCTGAGGCGAACTGCTTTCAGCTTCTTCTTCACTGCCAGCAGAGACACCATCCTCCCCCTCTACTTTGACAGAAGAGGTTACTTCCACTAGAGTTGGTGGCACACCTCCAACTCTTGCAAATCTCAAGTTCCCGAGAAAGTGATTGACATCTGCCTTTTTCCCTCCAAGTATACCTGTAACTAGCCCAAAGTGATCAAATGTAGGCAAAGGAGAAGAGGAAGTTTCTGAAGTTTCAGTTTGAACAGAACTCTTATGACATTTTTCCTGGTTATCCTCATCAAATTTCTGAAGATTTTGGGTGAACTGATCAAATATTAGACCTATAAGGAGTTCCAACGACAAACTGTCCCCTTCCTTACAAGTTGTGGCCTTGTTCTGAAATGAAGCAAATTGACCACATTCACTCTGTTTCGATTCAGATGCAACCCTCGATGATATTGACTCTTTGCATGAATCTGAACAATAGTTCTCCTGAACACACTGTTTCTGAAATCGCTTCCTTCCGTTTTTGAATGGGCTTGGAAATGCCTGAAGAAAACTGTTAAGCAACACAGACCAGGTAACTGCAAACTGCAAGCAATTAGTGCAAGAGACCTTCTCTCCAACTAGATCCTTCCCTTTGGACTCTTTCTTCAAAAGCTCGACCTTGCGGTCATTGGCTCCGGAGTTAGGAAAAAATGTACCCAAGAACGTCTTGATCGGAAATTTTATCGACAAGTTTTTCTTTGTTTCATCAACAACAACAACATCCTCGCAATGTTCCTTCTTCAGAGATGAGCTCCTGGTACTGTTCTCGGCAGCAAAATCTAGTTCGGCGAACAGTTCGAGATTACCAGCCCCAGTTCTCGAACCCGCCCAGCACAACTCTAGATCTTTCGCGGCGCGACGAATACCAGATTCAAGTGGCGAGAAAGCACCCTTAACAGCGTGAAGCGAATTAAAGAAGGATTCTATAGGGTCATTACTAGACACCATTACTAATACGATGTAAAGCAGTTCAAGATTCAATTCCGCAAATCAAAAACACAAAGAAAGCAATATATGCATTGATCAACAGATTCACAACATCATGCGAAAGGAAAAAACTCAAGAAATAAACGATTCACCCGCCGCCGGAGATCCACCAGACCAAAAAGCAAACTAGATCTGTTCTGAAATTCCAAAACCTAACAGTAAAAGCCATTCGACATCCGAAACAAAGTTCATCGTCGGAGAGAATCGGAAATGGCCTCCACCGAACACAATCTTTAAAAACGCATTCGAACTGAAGCTTTAGCAGAGTAGAGAGTAACTGATTCCATTTCTATTATAAAAGTTCAGAGGAATTGAATCCAATAACTCAAGAACAAAAACCTGAGAAGTTTAATGGTTAAATGCGACTTTCAGCCACAAAAATTCCGCTAAAATTGGCGGGGAGAGCAGAGTGAGAGAAGGAAATCAATGAAGATGAAGCACCCGTAAAAAGAAAAGGAATAATTTCCAACAAAAAATAAAGAGTTCATATATTTATTTTTTTATTATTTACTATTTTTAAATCTACGGATAACGAACAGATAAAAGCTGACGTGGGGTTCTAGTAAGATGTATAACACTTGGGCTTAATTAAATTCTTTTTTTTTTTTTAATAAATGAATTTACGGTTCAGACTTTTGGGTACCAAAAACCAAAAAAAATTGCGACATTTACGGAAAAACCCATAGATTTTTTTTTTGTTTTTTAATACATCTTTTTGAATTTAGAAAAGATATTGGGGTTAATGTTCTAATTAGAAAGTGGTAAGAGATTTCCTCAAAGGCAGCATGGCCCGCCTTATGAGGGGTGACACAGTCATTTCACCCCTTTGCCTGAGCCACTAGATGTAAGAGTAAAAGTCACATTATCTTTTACACTTGTTTTTCCCTTAAAAGGGCAAGAGATCCTTGATAGGTTGCGTGGCCCCTACACTAGAGCAAGATCAGTGAGACAATGGAAGGGCATCAACATAGCTGGGATTTTTTATTTTTTAATTTTTTTTTTATTTCATGGTGATGGGTTGGTAATTTCGTGCACTTTGTGTATGGGCACAGTCTACATAGCATGGTGAGGATTGTTTTCTCAAATTCAAAATATTTTTGGTTTGACTGTTTCACTTATAACTGAAGGGAAATGTGTTTTACTTTATGTTAATGATATGATGACAAGCAAGCATCTTGAGGCCATGAAGCACAATACTGCTATTTTGGAAACTGCTAAATTTTTATTTAGACCAAAGTTTCGTTACAAAACTAACAATGGTCTAGTTTTCCTGGTCAAAGCCTTAGCCCACAGGGCTATGAGCTTGAAAATTCTACTTAAGAACTTGAAAACTCTAATTACGGATCCTAATATCCTATTGGACACTTATTTTGATAGTTATTCCCATATACAAACAGAAATAGAATAACGCTAAACCAAAAGGTTATTCGAAGATAGCTTCTTTCATTGAGGAAGTCACCACATAGAAGTGGAAGCAGAGCCTAAGTTTTTGCGAAGTTAAAGAAGGCCTCAAAAGCAATCCCCATGAAAGGACAAGAGGTGAATTTGAAGTGTGAAAATGAATGAATGCAGTTACCATCAGGAATTTTATAAGAAAATAATATTTTTTTCTTCTGAGATAAGTAATAATAATTTTCATGTTACCAATTCTTGCATTCCCTTTTCCAGCTTTTCCCCCACCCCAAAATACAGGGCAGGGAATATGCATGTATGTTAATGTACGTGAACGAGCCCGGTCCATAGATATGTCATATATTTTCTCTTTCCTCATTTAATAGATGTCATATCCACGGACCAAGATCATTCACGTACATGAATATCCACTATCCCCCCTCCCCAAAATAGGGGAAATCAGAAAATGCAGCTTTAGCGGGCTGGGCCGAATTTTTTTCCCCACCTAACCCAGTCTGGCCAAATCTAAGTTTCCAAATATCAAGGAAAGCCCAGCCCAGCCAGCCCATCCGGACTTATCTCAGCGTGGCACGGCCCAAGTTGTCCATCATAAATTCTAAAGAAGAAATTTATAAATAAAACATAGAGTTGGATTGGACTCTTATATGGAGGAAGGCAACCAACAGGCTTGACAACCACAGCATCCAAGCAACGTTTATACATGCATATAAATTGGGTTTGGGTCGGGCTGAACCCATGCTCTAAACCTGAGCTCAGATTTTCAAATTCTAGCCCCCAGCCCATGGGCTGAAAATTCAAATCAAAGTCTAAACATTTGTTGGTGGACATCTGAAGGCTCAATTTTTTGGCACATCTTACGGATCCATCTTTTAGGTAAGATTGCTAGAAAATGGCCACACCCATGTGTAGAGCTACTATTTTCTATACATAAGGTGTACCCAATGCACGAGGCTTCCGTGGCTAGAAAGTTTGTTTCCCAATTCAAACTAGGGAAACAACCCTATTAACCCTACACCGACTTTTATATTTCAATCCTATTAGAGTTTGCCACATGTCAAAATAAAGTTTTGAAGAATCAAAATAATAATGTATACTGTGGCGTATCATGTCTTTCTAGAATCCTTCCTAGGTCGTGGTTAGGGGTGGATTTCCGTTAGAGACGACCACATGCCCAATATTTTAATATTCACGTGAGATCTTATATATTCCTCGTAACAACACACGTTTTCATGTGTCCATGGGTTCTCAAGTTCTTTATACCTTTTGGATCCACTTTTTATGCACTGTCATGTCTTACAAAGCATTGAATAAGGGCACGATAGAAGTGTAATTACATATCTTCCCTACACACTAACCTGGTACGAGTCGTAAACTCAGATGTCACTGAGTTCAGGATAAAAATCGTATGTTTTTCCCTTTCCTGTTTTTTTTGTGTTTTGCTAGTTGCATAAGATGACACGTGTCATCAACGGTCAAGATTAATTCAGTTGGATGAGGGTTATTACATCCAGTTTGATTTTTAACTCAATCTTGGTCGTTCACTTAAAATAATGCCACATGTCGCCTTCTGAAGGTAGCAAAACAAGAAAAACATGGATGACGAAAAACAGACGATTTTTTTCCCTGAGTTCAACTCTACTAAACACATCTTGGACTTCTCACACAGAGATGTTTAGAGATCTTCACTACTTTCAATGAAAGTTGAATGATTTTCATTCAACCCCAGTATAACCTGATCCATGCGGTTGTAGGGTCATTATGAACCCGCAGGACTAGGCATGGATACCCGTCATTAGCATATATATATATATATATAAAATAAAATAAAAAACATATCTTCTCTCTCCCTATTCCAAATAGGATCATGTACACAGCACAACCGTGTATAAAACCTTTTGCCATACATTTTCCATCATTTTCATGGGAAAAAGCTAAACACAAAGGCTATTGTACCATAAGCTAGTGCCCCTTTTTGAAATAAACCCTGCCCCTCCTCCAGCAAGATACCACATCCCGTGAGCCCATTGGTTCCCCCCTGCACTATGGCTATTTTTATACATCTTCTATCATTTTCATCTTATTGTTTTATTATTATCGGTACCATTAAGAAATTCTTCAAGAAATCATAATCATAAATCAATATTTACAATGCATGTTCATTGAATACCAATCCTTTAGCCATATTAAGACTTTTGAGAGCCATTAGTTTGGTTCACATTCTTATTAGTTTCTAGGGAACAACCAAACAGTCCATAAAACAAGTTTAGTCTACTCTATTTTACTTTCCTCAGTTTCCCCTAGGCAGCCAGAGGTGAAGGCAAGGATTTAGGGGACAGTATCGGTATCGGATCCGGATAGGTGGGTATCAATCGGTTTTGCCCCTGCTTTTTTTAAAAAGTATTAATTTTTTACTATGGATAACCGATCCAGATCGGTCAAAGATCGGGGATTGGTTTCAGCCAATACCAATCCAATACGGCCGATACGAGACCGATACTTGAAACCATGGGTGAAGGAAATTACAAGACAGTGTGTTCAATCATTCACCTTCTGGGTTTCCCTGCAAGATCAAACCCATAAACTATTATAATTAAAAATGGGATTCAAATATTGTAAGCACATGAGAAGGTCTATTCTCAAAGAGTAACATGGGTGCTTTATGCTAACTACTTTGGTTTCATCGAGCAATGCTTTCAACGTTTCTAATAAATCAATTTAAACCATCTTCAGCTACACTCCAGCTCCTTCCTTTTTGAGAAGAAAATAATGGAATTCACTCATGAATAATTTAAATAAGGACAAAATAGTTAAATAGTTAAATAATCAAATATGAAATATGCCAAAGAAGGCAACTATATTACTATACTATGGGAACAAAAAATCAGAGAAGATTTATACCCACCAAAAGAAGAAACAGAATCTGGGTAGCATTGAAAATGCATTGGCCATTTATCAGATTCCATTTCTGTGACACTAGATACACCGGTCAAAAGCAGAGTCACGAGCTGAGATCTCGAGAAGCAAATTTATCTCCTTGTAATGTAACCCTCCAGCAATCAGCTTGAAATATGAAAACAGAGGCCCTCTTAGGCACCACTGCAAAAGATAAAAGAATCTCAGCAACATCAGCCATTTCTTCTTGAGTGATGTGGGGGTTGGAGAGAGAGAGAGAGAGAGAGAGAGAGAGAGAGAGTTTCATATCCCAATTAACTTGGGTTTTCTGTAACTTGGGTTTTCTGGCCAAGGGTGACTCTCTCTCTGTTGAAT
>NC_056569.1:17374005-17382763 GCF_013358625.1 Macadamia integrifolia
TGCATTAATTCAGATAACAGGTGATGTGATACTGTGCTTCTTGCTGATTCAGATTGAAGGAGTTAAAAAGAGCCAGGGGTAGGCCTGAAGCGACTCTAGGAGAAGTGGTGAGACATGCATAAATTAGAACAATTAATAAGTATGGCTTAAATAGAACTGGAGATAAAAGATCCATGTAGCCGACCCCATTTAGTTGGGATAAGGCTGAGTTGAGTTAATTTGATACCGTGCTTCTTGCTGTATGTCTGTCAGAAAGCAATTTGTTTGGACACAAAACGAAGATTCTGGATCCAATTGTCATTGACCATCTGATGAGCTATGAGCTAAACGGGTGCAATTGATATTCTGGATTTAAGAAAAAATTTCTGGTTTGAGTTTTGGACTGTGGGTTACACAATAAGGAACAGTCCTTGACTTCATTAGTTCTATTAGTACGAGGTTTAAACACCTTGCAACTGAGAATGTCTAACCAAATTGGTCCATTTATGATGTATCCACCTCTTTGTTGCATGGTGACATTGTGATTAAAGACTCCATCAAGGATTAAAGTATCGGTATCGGTCGTCGTATTGATCGGCCAAAATTAAGATACGTATCGGAGAGTATTGTATCGTATCGGAGATACACTAAAATACGTTAAAGATACACACATAAATGGATAGGAAACATTTTTTTAAACACTTTTGCATAAAGAGTTTGTTAAAAAAAGCTATTGATATCATGTATTATGCATAAACACTAAATTGAGGGTATCGTACTAAGAATTCAAGGTTTGTAGTTGTCCCATAAATGTAAAATCCTTATTCCCAACTTTGATTTCCACTTTAGTTAGAGAGAAATATGACTGACAGCAACTTTGGAATAAAAACCCTTCAAAAAATCGTGTTTTTCTGAAAAATTACCCATCTTGGCCATTATATGACTGATACGTACCGATCGATACATACCGATACTCACCGATACGTATTGATGCTCATTGATACGTACCGATATATATCGATACTCATCGATACGTGCCAATATATACCTATACGTACCAATCGATACATACCGATATTCACCGATACGTACCAATACATACCGAAACGTACATTTTACCTCAATTTTATAATTTTCATAGTCGTATCGAGGCATATCGTATCGTATCGATGCGTATTGGTGGTGTATTGATACATATCTGTATGTATTGTAGGACATAGATCGATATGAAAGGATTTTAAAAATTTCATGTATCGTATCAATATGTATCGTATCGGTCGACTAAATTTAAGATACGAATCGAAAAGTATCGTATCGATATCAGAGATACTTAAAACCATGGGCCCATCTAACCTTAGTTCCCCTGATACAGACAGAAAGCCATCTTAAATAAGAAGAAAGCTCCATCAAAGGGTCCCCAGCTGATTTTAATGAGAAAGAACCCAATTGATTAGCCTTCCAAACCATTGCTACAAGTCTACAAATGCCTAAAAGCTCAGCCCACGCAGGGAAAAGATCAATAAAAAGAAAACGTGCGTCTTGGGTCCCAGATACCATTTCTAAGTAGGGAGTGAACTAGAACCTACTTATCTGAACCAACTCATACCTAATACAATTACTATACCGTTTTAATGAGAATCTCATACGGATGCACAGGTCATGAGAATCTCAAGTGGGAGTAATGCAATGGTTTCGTCATGTCTGAACTAGCATCATGTAAGAGTTTAGATCAGTGGATGTGTGTTAATTAGCAGACTTGATTGGATGGATTCCTATTGAGAAAGATCTCCATAATGAGTTATTAGGCTTTAGTTAACTATCTTATTGTGTCGGAGTGCCGGCTCTCAACTTGTGTCTCTGTCAGTGATGGCGAAGGAAGCAGGAGAGGTTCCTCTCCTTGGAAATTCTGCTGCAGGGACCTCTTCGTGGGCTCAAACGTTTGGAAACATCATAGTTGCCATCATCGGCACAGGTGCCTTAGGCTTATGCTTTCAAGGTTGCAGGTTGGCTCGCAGGAGCTCTAGGAGTAACCGTCGCAGGCATCTCCACTTATTACTGTATGCTTCTCCTAGTTCATTGCAGGAGCAGATTAGCTTCTACCTTATCATCATCTGGTGATGAATGCGATGAAATTCACACATGGGTATCTGGGTTACAAAGCATTCGGAAGATCAGGTTGGTACTTCACCGAATCCCTCATTGTAGTCTCGCAATTCGGAGGTGCTGTAGCTTATCTTCATAGGTCAGAATTTGTCATCTATTCAGAACCCACAACCTCAGCTTCTCTTCGTTTATATTCCTTCTTGTCCCAATCGAAATTGCTCTCTCTTGGATTCGTTCCCTCTCTGCTCTCGCCCATTTTAGTATCTTCGCTGATATATGTAATATACTGGCAATGGCGGTTGTTATGAAGCAAGATCTCCAACTGTTCGACGGATTTTCTGAAAGAAAAATGATTACAAGCCTTGCAGCGTCGCCATTCGCCGGGGGCGTTGCTGTGTTTTTTTTTGAGGGTGTTGGTATGACATTGGCTTTGGAGAGGTCTATGAGAGAAAGGAAGAGATTTCCATGGGTGCTTGGGATAGCTTTCTTAGGGATAACGCTCGTCTATGTGTTGTTTGGGTTCTTTGGTTATTTGGCTTATGGAGATCAAACCAGAGACATCATAACCCTCAATCTTCCAAATGATTGGTCTGCTGCGGCTGTCAAGATTGGTCTGCTGCTGGGGCTTAGGAATTATACGACAACTACAACTCCTTCCTCTGTTTTCAAACTCATCAAAATTGCCTGATCAACATCCAGATGCGAAATAGAAGATTAGAAAGCATAAAATCATGGAATTGCAGACTTTCACAATATAAAATGGATCTAAATCACATAAAAAAAAAAAAAAAATCCAGGAACCAAATTCACTAACACCCCCTCACTCACCAAAACCATGAAAGAAAAGGGCTTCAACCAGAGTAACGTTACCAGCTCTTGAACCACCAATCAACAAAACAGAACCAAAACTATCCAAAAAAAATATATATTCTAAGATCAGAGAGAGACTGCCCACCCAATTAAACACAGAATGGTGGATTTTTTCATGGGGATGGGATCAAAATCGAGTCTTAATGAATTAAAATCACCATAAAATCAAGAATTGGTCGATTGAAGAAAGGAAACTCCTCCCGCACAAGATCATTGCTCAAGACCCCCCTCCCAAAATCACAAAAAAAAAAAAAAAAAAAGGAGTAAATAAGAAGCCAACAATTCAGCAAATGGGTGTTACCTGAAGAGTTGGGCACCAAATCGCAAGAAATTTAAGGGTTCCTCACGATTTTAAAGGGCGATTCGGCGATCCTTCTCCTTCTCCTTCAAACGGCTTCAATCGCACTTAGGGTTCCTCACGATTTTCAAAGGGCGATTCGGCGATTCTTCTCCTACTTCCTTCTCCTTCTCCTTCTCCTTCAAACGGCTTCAATCGCACACTTAGGGTTTATCATGATTATCATAGAGAGATTCTTCATCAGTCGATTCCTTCTCCTTCATCAGTCGATTTCTAATCGGCTTCAACCAGTTTAGGGCTCCACGCCTCCACTCCTGTAATTCATGATTTTGAGAGGATGAAGGTGAGTGCGGTAAAGAAAGAGGAGGGGGGTAGTTTAGGTAAAACACAAATGGGGGGTATTTTGGGGTTTATAAGAAAACTAACTCTATCTAACCGCTAGAACTAACGGTTGGGGGCTATTAGATAGCATCTTTTTCTTGTAGGGGAAGGGAGTGATATTTTGGCAAAGATGGTGGGTCCAATTGATATTTTGCCATAATTTAGGGGAGGGGAGTAAAGTTTACCCCAAAAAAAAATGCTTCCACGAAAAAAAAAAAAAAAAAAATAAATAAATAAATAAAGAGAAGAAGAAGCCGTGCATAGATTTCTCAATGGGCCAGCATGTAGTTTTTGTTAAGAGTGATTTCTCAAGTCGCCCACCTAGTTTTTCCTTTAGCTCTCTTCAATGTTGGTTCATAACATTAATGTGAAGCATTTAAATGTATGAATTGAGAAAAGGATGAAATGAAGTTTAGAGAAGAGAGGGGCATCGGCTTGTGGTGCTGGCACTTAAGGGAGGAGGTCGTGGGATCTAACCCTATCGTACGCATTGTGTGAGTATGTGTGTATTTTCTTATTTATTTTGTACCCACCTGTGAGTTGTCCATATGGTTAAGGCAAACTGGGGATTGTGTGAATTAAGTGCACGGTCTCATGTTCGATTCTCCATCTGGCCCAGACACCTTTGGTTAACAAAAAAGGTATTCTTGTGTCTTGTGTTTGGGTATGGGATCACTTGTAGAGTGAACCTGGAACTTGAGAATTTTTTTTTTTTTTGGGATTTTCCCATGTACAGTGTTGTGGGTGAGGTGTGTGGATTGTAATTTTTTTCTGTGTTAGTGAAGTGAGTTTTGTGATATTATCTCGTGGATGTAGGCAACCGTGCTGAACCACGTCAATCATGTGTCTCTGCATCTTTTACTTTTCCATGTTTTTCTTAATTACATGCTTCGATTCCATACGTGCCGATCAATACGAGACGTATTTCCGCAACAAACCAAAAGCCCTTCAAGCTTCACGATGGTGATGTTGTAGATAGGAGATGGCGATCAATGTTGATAATCCTGTTTTTTTCTTTTCGCTCTTCTTTGCAAAAACCGAAAGGGGGGTGTCGTTCTAGCTACCGACAATAATAGTCTCCCCCTCCCCTCCCCTCCCCTCTACTGTTTCTTTAGCCTTCCCTCTCTTTTCCGTTTCTCCCAAAATTTCACAACTATCCCACGAAGCCCCATTCCTACCGCACAGCCCCTTCTGCTCTCTTTCTTTCTCCCCAAAATTCCCAATCCTCCCGCACACAAAATGTGCAATTTGTTTTTTTTTGATGCCAAAAGAAAAGAAATAAGGTTGGTTAGTTTTGATTAGTTCTTCGGTTTGCAAAGATTGATAAGAAGGTGCTGACCGCTACTATTTCTGAGTTCCATGTAGTGTGAAGTACATATTCTGTTGGCAACATCAGAGGTGACCGCAGTTATTTCCAACGAAGTTACCTTGTTCGATCTATCTCCCCGCCACTCTCCCCCCCTCCCCTTTCTCAATCGTACCAAATTATCTCGTCATCGTGGAGACGACATAAATCTGCTATTGGAGATAGAAAATAACAACAATTCCGAAGCAATTTCACCATAATCGAGGCGAATTTCCAAATTGAAAATCAAAGATTCTTCTGTGCTTTGTTAAGCAACAAACGGCAAGAGACATTGAAAAAAAAATTTTGTGCCATTTTTGTTTTGTTTTGTTTTGTTTTCTTTTCAATTCTACGCTACCAAACACAACCTCAAAATCCACCATTATAGCTGATGGCACTATCAAAAATATGGGATCCGGCTCCTCTCCTTAGCGTCCATCGCCTAGGTCGGCCCATAGTTACCTAATCGAGTGACACATGGTGAGGCGATGATCCAAAGATTTGAGAAAGGCATAGAAAATGAGGTGCTAACAAATGCTCGAAGAATAAGGTGCCAAAAACTGTTGGATCATTGCCTTACTATGTGGCACTTACCTAGATAGTTATGGGCAAGACTTGGACGATAGGCGCAAAGAAGAATCGAATCTAGAAATGCGTCTAGCATGGGTGCAAAAAGGCACATTAATGTCTTCAGAGGACCTCCAAACGACACGATCAGATGCACCAGATGGAACCAACAATGTCCACCACCCATTCAAAACCTGCAGGTAATCAGGAAAAAAAGGTAGGTGGGTGGGTGAGCGGAGGTGCTTATCAGCCTTTCAGGTTTCAACTCTGTTGGAACTATTAGCCAGCTCTATTACAAGCATGGTTCTAAGTATTGGTATTGAATCTTTCGTATTAGGCTTATATTATCTATATCGGTCGAGATTAATATTAATACCTGATTCATCAATTATCACTATCATTCCAGGAGTAAAACCGTGAAAGAAAGATGTTTCTTTTTCCTTCTAAGTAAAGGTAAAAATGACCGATATGTACTCCAATCCGACGTTGGAGTCGCAGAGCATGAAATTTGAGATAAATATGGTCACTGTCAATGATGGAGGCCCAATCCCCTTCACAAGTTGAGAGATTGATCAGCCCATCTACGAGGCCAAGCCCATAGCCAACCAAGCAGTCCCATTAGCTTGGCATGGCCACATCAGCAGCCAAACCAAGCCTATCTTCCCTTCCAGGCGTGAAGGTTGATTCGCCTTCCTTTATATCAGTGTGAACCTTGGTTGGAGGAATTGGATCGGATTGATATTAGTCTTGATCAATCTCAATTTTTGGCTGATATCGTATGGCTGAAAAGGTATAGATGAAGGGTAAAGTTGTTGGAAAAACACATTTAATCTGATTGGAGGTCGCATATATTGATATTGATATTGATATTGATCGAACCACACTGGCCCGTATCAGATATAAATTATAAACTCATCACTTTTTAGTCGATACTAATTTGATTTAGAATCCTATTAACCCCAATTCCATGTATATCAAATACGATTGAGTTCAGGCTAGTCCACCCAATTTTGACCTATTACAGGCTGATTCCAAGATACCTCAATTTGGTATTTTAATCATCCCGAGGTTGGATCAGGTGAATCATATCTTTCGATTCGAATTGAAATTAATGGCATCCAGTTCCTATTTGGGTTAAATTTTTAATCATTATTTTGAATTAATAGGAAATCATGTTGGAAAAAGATTCTCTCTAATTATTGAGCTGCCAAATTAGCCATCCGATGGCTAGACGGACTAGAAATGTGTGCCCATGTATTGAGATATGTGTCTGAATCATCCCATCCGTTGGATGACTAGTTGGGTGGCCCATTAATTAGAGAGGAGTCACTTGATCTTCATTTTTAGTCGTTGTTTCTTTATTTTTCTCAATAAAATAGCTGAAAATCAATGCACTTCCAAATTACATTTCTACGATTTGAATCGCTTTTATGGTGATTCCAATCCAGCTGACATAGGAATCGACAGAAACTAATCATGTACCCGATTCCATACTCTTGAACCTTAATATGGATTAGGCTTGAGGTTTAATATATGTTCATGTTGCATGTAAGATTAGCGTTCAACATCCTGTCCCTGTTGCTTCTAGAAATATCCTTCTGGGAAGTCTCAATGACAATGAATGAGATAGATGTTGAGTAGTACTATCAACGTAGTCAACCTCAAGGTCACCACTCTGCCATGTTGATTCTTGATTAGCTTGTACCAAAAGAAAAAAAAAAGATTCTTGACTAGCTTCATAGACGGTTAGGTTAAGCACCACAATTAGGACTCCTCTGCACACATTACTATCACTCCCAAAATATCTTTGTGGGCAAAAAATGCACGAAACTCAGCTGCCAGAAAACAAAATGTGTGCACCATAGATCCTCATCCCCCAATCCAACAATTGTGTGCATAATGCCCATGCACAAAACGTTTGATCAGGCTTCTCTGTGGCAAGGGGGTGCGTCAGACATCTTGTGGTGCAAGTAGTAGTGGCGATAGATGGCGCTAGAGAAATCGAATGGAAGAGGGATGAAATCATAGGGAGACCATTGGAGTGAAACACCTGATCTTCAAACCCTAAAAGAAAAATGGGAGTGAAGGAGAACTTTTCCTCTCTCTCTCGACCCCCCACAGGCACAGCCACCCCTCTCTCCAATGATCTCCAACGATCTTATTTGGTCTTGGAATCAACTCATAAGACATCCATGTTCCTAGTAGGTGTGCCTAACATCTCTAGAAACATGCTCATTCGGATCTTGGGAATTCAGGTTGGCTCTATCCCAGTTCGGTATCTTGGCTTCCGTTGATTTCCTCTAGGATCTTGGTGATACATTGCATTCCTATACCCTCCGCAAAAAGATTCCAATTTTGGAAGGCTAAGGTCCTCTCTAGTCTCCATTGTAGGCAGATTAGTGTTGACTATGGTTATTCTTCAAAGTTCCTATTTTTATGGACTCGGATATGTGGAAGCGGAGACACAGTCATTTGGACAGAGACGAGCTTGGGGGTTTTCTCTACCTACTTGGCTTGGGATTTTCTCCCAATCAAATCTCCAATGGTTCCCTGGTATAGCATTGTTTGGTTAAAAGGCAAAATCCCTCAACATAGCTTCATTTCTTGGAGAGCACTATCATCTTCCCTTCCCACTCAGATCTTCCTCATAGAACAAGGTATTCTATCCTCTATATTGTCTTTGCAAGAATGGCATTGAAGATTTGGCCCATCTTTTCTTCGCATGTCCTTTCTCCGTGGAGGTTTGGGTGGGTCTTCTTCGGAAATGCTTTCTAATTACTGTGCAAGAATTGACTGAACAACCTAATCATGAACTAAAATCAGAGCTTCCCAATATTAAAGAATAGTTTAGATAAAAGCTAAATAACAGACAATTATTCAATAACCTCTCTATGGGGTTTTAATAGTAGATCATTGATCCGACATGACTATCAAAGGATTATCCTTCTATTGTTGGTGTTATAAGTTCAGACTCAAATCTTCCAATACTTGATAAAGCATTATATTGCAACATACTTATGCCAAAGAAAAAGACGGTAAAACCAGGTTTGACACAACCAGAACCCTTTTCTGATTTGATTGTCCCTAGAACCACCTAAGACTGAAAACTGGGAAAACTGACCCAAGCCATCCAGTTTTGACAGTTTTTTCGAAAGACTGCAAAATCCAGCCAAGTTCTTTCTTCTTGTTCCAAGTGTTTTTTTTTTTTTTCAAAA
>NC_056569.1:17383252-17428241 GCF_013358625.1 Macadamia integrifolia
CCCGTATCTTTTTGTCAAATCAGCATTAGAAATGACCATCTTCTCCAAAACTTTTGATTTCTTGAGAAGAAATTTTACAAATTGTATTTCATTCCCTCGCCCCTCAAAGCCCTTTATCTCAACCATTTTCAGATGAAGAAAAAAATCAAACAGCATTGTAAGTCCTTCCCAGAACGTCTGTTCTTCGAGAATTGACATAACTAACATGTCTGAAGCAAACGTATCTCCCTGCAGAGAAACAGAAAAAATCATAAAATCAAGACGAAAAGTATAAAATCAACACCTGATGCTGTGATGTCAAGTTCCAACATCGTGCAAACTCATAATCGATGTTTGGTACTCACCGGCTCACCAATGTCTATAGATAGAGTCTCCAAATTAGGCGACAAGCTCAACAAGGTACCCAGACCCCAAAGTTCAACATCCTCTAGCCACATCTTCAGCTTCAAATGCTTTAGATTTTTCAGATGTTTGATCCGCAGCCGCAGCAGCTCATTGTCAAGTTGTGCATCATCAACATCAAGAACCTTCATAGTTGAAGCAAAATTATGCCATCAAATCATGTAAAACTTTCCAAAACTGTGAAGATGGTGAGTATATTTCATTAAGATGAAAAATACACAGATCATATATTCAAAAATTAAAATTAAATACGAAATCATTTAAAAAAAAAAGAAGAAGAAGAAGAAGAAGAAGAAGAAGGAGAGGAAAGTGATGGTTAGGATTGATTTATGTGGCTTCAATCCTGTGCAATTCCAAAGAGTTTTTCAGTCAAAAACAAAAAAAAAAAAACTGCACCGAGGTTAATCACTTATTCAAACAAATTGAAGAAGCCACCTTTAACAAATACAAGAAGAAACTTCAGCTTGATTGGATAATATTTTTAACCACTCACAATTAAATAAACTAAACCAAAACCTCAAAAAAATTCAGTAAGGATAAAACAGCATCAAATTGATCGGATAATATCAGCAAACTTATTTGTTGACTTCAATTAACATCATAGATGTACATTTTACAGGAGAAATACCCACCCCCCCCCCCCCCCCAAAAAAAAAAAAGCCCCACTGGGCCACTCATATGTATAGACACAGATACACATATTTTAACATGTGGTCAATCGATCCAGATAATTTCCTAAGTATCATCCAACAGTCCGATTTTCCGCATCACCCTTCCATGTGGCACAACCAGGTGCACATACTAGGAAATCTTTCAACTTTTTTGTTTAGATTTCTTCAGAAAGCAATGATACCAACATAATCAATCACAGGCCAAAATAGAGGCGAATAGCACTTGGGAAGATGGAGAAACACATATATAGTTCCACTTTCATTTAAGATAGTAAATTGATATTGATCAATTCAACAACAACAAAGCCTCATCCTGACTAAATGGTAAATAGTGGTTATTACCTCTACATGTTAACCACATTGTCTTTGTTACAAATTGGTTCTATCTACAATTTGACATATCACACAAAAGGATATGGTCCAATAAACAATGATTCTCTCCCGATGCAGCCTAGCCAAGGAGTGCTCTACCGAGTTGCTACTTGCTACATCTCAGTATCAAATAAAACAAAGATGTTCCCCTTTTTTCACACAATGATCTAGCTACCCGAATCAAGTTTGGCGATCTCCATGGGCATTCCTCAGCTCGCTTCGTCCAAATGATGACTAGAGCATAATACCCATGGTTTGAAATCTCGATCAAAACCACCGAGATTTTGTTAAATATTTTAGTTTGGACAAATGTCGAAATGAAACTGGTTAAGACTCAGAAGGAACGCAAGGTTTCAACTGAAAATTTGGTTTCGACTCGATTTCAGTCAAAACAGTGCATATAAGCATTGTTTCAATTGAAACTTCGGAATTTTGACCTAAACTTCGACCCATTTCGTGAGTTTCGAGTGGTTTCCCCTGTTTCAGGGGAAAACTCAAAAAATAATAATAAATAATAAATTGGTATTTTTAGTCAAATTACCTACATTTCTTGATTGAGCAAAGTGTTGGGAACTACTACAACGCATCTACAATGAAAATTTACCGCATTTGAATAAGATTTGCATAATCTTTGAGGATTACCCTTTTTCCCAAAGGTTTCAACCCTTCCTGGAAGGCTGGAACTCAACGTGGTACTGACATAGAGTTGGACGAACAATTTCGTAGGGGGTGTTTCAACTGTTGTTGTACACTTGTAATTGACTACTTTTAACACATACACTTGTATTTGTAACACTTTGACACTATGGGTGTTTAAATGGTTTTTCTTCATTCTTAATGCATATTTTTGTTGATTTCATCGAATTTTGCATCTTCTGATATTAACATTATATGTAGAATAGGCTATAACTGAGAAAAATGTATAGCAGGGTATGGCATACACTACTACAAAATAAAACTACCATTTTGGGTCTGTTTTTTAACAATCTAAACGTTCCACTATGTTTAGAGAGCCTTAATTAGGGTTTCCCTAAATTTTTGAGCCAAATATAGCCGTTTGACTACCGAAATGTCCTATCAAAACCATCGGTTGAAACATGCAAGGTTTCGGTTGTTTCTAAAAATATTTTAGTTTCAACCAAGGTCAAAACTCAAATTTCAAACCTTGGTAATACCTAGCTCTGCCAGATCAGGGACTGCACTTCCTGATCACTCCTACATAATATTGTCAAACATTTTATAAAGTCTATCTTTAAAAATTACCAGAGTTGGTAGAATATATGATATTTAAGCAAACATTGCTAAAAACTATAAAACACAAAATCTGTGCTATGGTTTGTGAACTGAAATGTAGTGAACATGTGGTTAATTTCTGAAAGGGAAGGATGAATACTATTATGGAAAAGAAGCTACAGAAAACAACAGCAAACTAGGGTTCAATTTAGGAAAACTAGGATTAAGCTGGATTGTGGGTTAAGGGCTTAAAATATTTCAGAACAGAGTTCAGCTTTGGATAGTCTTTGGGCTGATTTGCTGCTAAGGAATACAAGGTCGCAGCAGTAGGGCTTCGATGCAGATGAAAAAGATCTACTCGACTAAATATTTCAGCTAGTATATGTATTAAACAAAAAGAACACATTAAAAGAATGTGGCATTTTGTCTCGTCTAACGAAAGGTGGGTGGTAGGTGATGTAAGGAAAATTAATTTTTGGAAGGATCGGTGGCTAGGCCCTGAATCAATTCAAGATCTGTCTGAACTGGATGCAAATCTTTTTCAGGGATCCAGTCTGCAAGTGAAAGATTTTATTGACAATGGGAAATGGAAAATTCCTAATGTGCAATCAAGACTTTTAAAGCAGATTTTTGAGGCAGTTAGAACTGTCAAGCTCCCTATTCATTATATGGAAGATAAATGCATGTCGGGATTGGATCCAATGGGAGTTTCTCTGTTAACAGTGCTTGGGAAGAAATAAGGGTAAGAAATCCAAAGGTGCCATGGTGCTCACTGATATGGAATAAATATCAGCCGCCAAGGCTATGTACCTTGGGATGGCGATGGGTGCATGGGAGGCTACCCATTGATGAGGTGATTTGAGGGAAAGGGATTCCGCTAGTGTCTAGATGCGATCTCTGTGGAGATGCAACAGGATATCTTGTCCATCTGTTTTTAGAATATAAGTTCTCTGTGAAGCTGTGGCATACAGTCTCAGGGTGGTATAATGTGCTGTGGAAAAAACGAAAATCCAATCATTGATTCAATTCAATGGTGAGGGGGAAAAAAGGGCGAGGCTGGCATATGAAGGAGCCGTGGCGAATAGCGCTGCTGGCAGTTGTGGCTGCAATTTGGGCAGAGTGGAATGGGAGGCATCAAAAAGGTAGAATCAGATCGATCTTCATGGCTTTGAGAGAGATCAAAAAGGAGATTACCCTGGTGTGCTCAAGTATGAAGGTTAGAAGAACCAAATCTGCAGATGACTTAATCATTGCCAAAAGGCTGGACTCTGAACTCAGCGCCTGCTCCAGCTGAAAGGATTATAGAAGTCATGTGGTGCTGTCCCCAGCAATCATGGATGAAATTGAACGTTGACAGCTGCTTCCTAGGAAATCCAGGCGAGCAAGAGGAGGAATCCTGCAGGATCATAACAGCAGAATGATTTTAAACTTTAAGATATATCTGGAATTGGCAGAAATTTAGAGAATCTCTAACTTTTTGGAATCTGACTCTTCAGCTGCGGGGATATTTTTCAGCACAGACGCATACCATTGTTTGTTGCACAGGAGTGGGAAAACTTGCACTCATATCTGAATTCAATTGAGTGGAAAATTTCCCATTGTTGCAGGGACGCTAACCCCATAGCTATTTTCTGGCTAAGGATGCAGTGAAAACATGTTCTTCAGGGGAGACGATGGTTCTTCCTGATCACATAATGGAGGAACTGCAGATAGATGCTTCTTCAAGACTTTGTTTTAGATTTGTGAGATTGTGGTTGTGAGCCGCAGCTAATGGCAATGCCGAAGATGGGGGCTCTCTTCTTGCGTTTTGTTTTGTTTTATTTTTTGTACATTCATTTCCTCACAATAAAATCTGATCTTCTAGTGGGGAAAAAAAAAAGAAGAACACATTAAAAGGTTACTGGACCAGAGCCATCCGTAATTCAAAAAAAAGAAAAAAATACAATTGCCCTCAAAAAAAAAAAAGTGTCAAAATTATCCCAAGTCAGCCTCACAACGCAGTTAAAACTCCTTGATGCCTCATGTTTTTAATGCCTTTTCATAGCACCATATAAATAGGATATGCATACTATTCCATAGACCTATATCCCTTTCCTCAACATCCATTCAAACTGCTTACTGCTGGTGCATAAATATTTAATCATTGTCCTACTCTCCAATCCAAAGAGATAGCATCAACTTCCAAAAAAATGTATCAGATTAGAGTTCTTATCCTACAATAAAAGAAGAAACCTAAGGTGGGGAGAAGTATGCAGATCTTCAAAATCCAATGAGAAATTTATTTCAATTTAATTGATGAAACAACAAGATGTAACGGAAGTGGGGAAAAGTTAAAACAAAAAAAAAAAAAAAACAAAATCCACCAGGACAACATTACAGCTTTATAGAAAAATAGACTTTCAGTTCCTTGCTTTTTAACCTCCATAACAAAGTAGAGAATAGAGCACATCTTTTTCAAAAAAAAAAAAAGAAGGGTCTCATGATGGAGTGGTTTCAGGCATATGAACAGATTTAGGCCGAGAAGGGAAGCTTTAGTTTAGTTCAATGCTTATGCCAAACATAGCCTTCATGCCTCATGAATACTCCTTAAAATCCACAATTATCGAGCACTAAAGGCATAAACAACTCCATCTCTCTTCATGTGATGCTGATAGAGATCAAACAAAACCCAAATTGGCCAAAGGATGATCATGCCAAAGGAGAGAAGCAATTTAAGTGCACAAGGAAGAAATATCAATAGAGCTCTCAAATCAACAACAAAAGATCCAAAAATTAAATATGATTAAACAATAGGGGACCACAAAGCTTGCGTTTAAGAGAATGGATCTCCCTTAAACTGAAAGGTGCAGTTATCAATAGTAAGAAAGCAAGTAAAAAAAAAAGGAATTTAAGAAGCAAATCAACCATACTGTTACCGTGGGAAATCAAGACAAAGTCACCCACAAGTTTCTCAAACCATAAGCAATATTAACCACTACAACATATAACAATATTTATTTCAGCCACTCGATTGTAAAAATTTAAATAAGAAAATCCACCCCAAGAAAAAAAAACAACCAGACAGAAATTCAATTGGATTAGAATGCTTAAAACAAGCACTCAACTGAAAACTTGTCAGATTAGACAACCACATGGGTCCTAGAACTAGAATCTCAAAAAAAAAGAATCCTAGTCACAAATTATCCCATAAAGCAAGAAATAAACCCACAGATTCCTAAATTAAAACTGTCCTCCATCATTGTGCTTCCCTTTTAATTTACTAACTCTTATAACCATTTTGGATTCAGGTACAACAGTACATCTGCAATCACAATCCCTCTTCAAGCTGAATTACGCCTCCCAATGAGTATTTATTTCTTTCTTGATAGGAGTGTCAAACCCCACAAACTTGAAAATAATACTTCCATGAAGTAACTAAACATCTAGATGTTACCCGGATTGATGTTTCATTCAATTACTAATAAAGGACCTTAATGATTCTCAAGAGTAAAACAAAGTTAAACAAGATATCAAAAAGCACTTTGGATGCATGTTCACACAACTAGAGGGCTTTTTCTATAATGTTTGTTTGTACAACGAAAAAATTGGTGAGCCATCAATCATCCCCTCCCCACCTTAAGCAACAAAAGAAATCCTATATTTAATCTTTCAAACTGGCCCTCTTATTCATTGATAAATTCACATGTTTTTGATCATCTTATATTTTTTCTTATTCATAAATCCGTAGTTCTAATAAGAAATGGTAAGGCCCCATTGCCTACTGTTATAGCATTTGTAGATTGCGTCTAATGTGCTGAGCCACAAGCAGATTAGACCCAAGAAAGAGGGATGTGCCTGTTGCCTATTGAACCCAACCATTCAATTAATGGAATTCTTGGTCGATGTCATGTAGAAAATTAGTACCAAGCATGCTCCTAATTCTAGCAGTTGAAAGTCAAAAAATATGCTGCAAATTGGATAGTTTCAGTCTTCCAATCGACAAATCTTTCCACCCGCCACAATCTAAAATGTCTAAAAAGATTCAGTCTCTGAATTGTATGGTTAAAATCTACTAGTAATCTGTTGGAGTAGTCTCAGTCATAAGCTGGTATCTTCGGAAGCCAAGGAATCCATTAATCCAAATAAGTTCTGCCAAAACCCCCATGTTGTCATCAAGAAAGCAATGGATGGGTTTCAAGACTGTCCATCCAGTAAGATCAAACCAAATGAACTCACGGCAGTTACAAGTTCCCTCATGCCCCCCACCCCCCAAAAAAAAAGTTGGTAGTTTTAAGGTGAATTTTAATTAGCATATTAGAGGGCTGGCCTCAGTATCACCGTTTCGGGTCAGAAACAGCCTCTCCACGAAGCAGGGGGTAAGCATGTGTACATTATGACCCTCCCCAGACCCCGCATTGGTAGGAGCCTCGTGCACTGGGTGCTTCACTTTTTTTTCTTTTGGTGATGCAGCATATTGCTCAAATCCTAAATTCCATGGTGGCAGTTTCCTACAGGAAGGCTGTTTTAGCAAGTTCAATCAGATATCCATGCTTTCTGTGTTAGTGGCTAAGGCCCTCAGTATCGAAGATGCCTTTCACAAAGCGACTGGGGAAGGCCTCGACAAGATCCCGGTTGAAAGAAATTGTTTGCCCATTGTCAAGGAAATGACCTTTACCACAGCAAGCACTGTCCCAAACTCCCAGCCAAAATTGCTCTGATTATTCAGGATATCATTTTCATTGTTCAGACCTTTGAGGAGTGCTCCTTCTCACACTGCTCTCAAGCTTTGAATCTAGTAACTCACTCGCTCAACCTTAAGGCTATTCAGGCTTTCCTTCTAATTCAGAAATGCAGACGGTAAATAACAACCCATGGCTTCTTCCCTGTTTAGGGGAGCCTTCCATGCTGTAAATTTTCAATCCAATCAATAACAATATGCTATTCCCCAAAAAATATAATAAATCTAATTGATCTCAAAATTTGGCCACTTTGGCCTCAAAGTCTTCAATTTTCTTTAGCTTAGTAATTAAGAGAAATAATAAGATATGAATCATAGCATAATGCAGTAGAACTACGAAAACAGTAAGGCATAGGATCCTGCATCTTTCTTACATAATATAGTGTTCAAGGTGGTTGCACCAAAAAATTAGAGAGGAAAAGAAAAGGAAATTCAAGGCTAACATAGAGCCTAAATAATCAAACACTAAATAACAATGTTCATGGACATCCAAAAAAAAAAATTCCAAATAATTAATGTCAATGTGTCTCAATATGGTAGAGTTCTACAAATCAAAGCACATCATTTAGGGGGCACTGCCAAATCCTGGGGTCATAACATTTCCATGAACCATGAATTCAATTCAATTAAATACAGAAAATCCAACATAATTATGCAAATGAGAAACATACCTCGAGAAACCAGTTAGATAGTGAAAGAAACTGGACATGACCAATACCATTGAGTAGCTTAAATACCATGCGGTATTCATGCTTTTGAAGCCCATTGTACTCATTTTGCTCATCAATTTCAGCATCAATCAGATTCCTCAAGTTCTTCACAGAGAAGTCATTTATAATCCCCTTAAACTTAAGGCTCTGAAGGCTTGGAATATTTAAAGATAAATGTTCAATGAATTTATGTCCTGGAGTAACACAGTTATAAATCACTATGCACTTGAGATGTGACGCAGGAGCTTCAATGAGAAAAGAATTGGGAACATTGCAGCTTTGTAGATGCAAGTTTTCTAGGCATGGAGAATCACATATCAGAGCATTAACTGAGGAATCAGATACCTTTACTGCTGCCAAAGTTAAGGTTTGTAGAGACACAAAGCTAGTGTTCTGCAAGGGTCTAAACTCACAAAATCTTAATCTTAAAACCCTCAATGATCTGGATGGGAAACCACATGGAGGCAAAGTGTACATATTCTTATCCATGTCTGAACGATCCAAGCTTTTTCCAGAGAAATCTATATCAATTGTCGTAGCATCACTCGTCATCACAGTACGAACCCACCTTTCAGCACGAGAACAAAACTTCAGATATCTTCCAATATCGAACAATAGCCGAAGCTCTGGTACATTCAAGCCTCCATGAAAATCAATAAACCTTTCAACAAAATCAGCAAAGTTCTTCCGATCCTGATAACTAATCCCATATAAATTATTATGCTTCAACTCAAGACATCGGATAAATACCCTCTCGTTTAAGTCAATAATTGGAACAGAAGTCCATAAAGATTCCCATCTCTTGCTTAAAAATCCCGTCCTCATAGAATCTTTGGTAGGAAGAAAGGAGAGAATGTGGCACAAAATGGAATCCGGTAGATCACTAATAAAGTCCACATCCTCGCTGGTTCTTCGAGACTTCAATTTTCCTCCCCCACTATTATCTTCCATGTCTCTTACACGATAGAAAATATCAGAATCCACACACACGCAGATTCAATAACACTAATTACTGAGTTTAGGGTTCTACAAAGAAGGAAACTGGACTTGAGAAGAGAGTGATTGTTGGGGTTCGAAAGAGAAACCCTAATCATAAATTCGACAAACAAATTAAAAACAAAATAAATAAAAAGGAGAAAATTAAGAGAATTAAAATGAAGAACAAAAGATTTACAGAGTTTTGCTTTGATACCTCAGATGATGAATCAGGACTTTCTCTGAATCTGATTTGGACGGTTTGCCAAAGAAAAGAAGAAGAAAATCTCAAAAGGACGAAAATGCGCGGCAAAATGATTGCCGAGGAGCAAAGTTGCGGGAAATGAGAATTAACCCAAACGAACAAGACTGAAAAGTACCGAAAAAAAAAAAGGGTTTCTCCAAGACCAAGAGTGGCCGCGCTTGCATATTTGCATGAGGCTATGTTTGTTTTGGCAATAATTTTTTTTTTTTTTTTTTTTGGGTGGGGTGTGGGGTTGGTGGGATTTGGGGGTGGGAAAATAAGGGAAAAGAATCCCCACCTGGTCCATGAGCGTAAGCCCAAATATTAAGGATGTGAATTTGAAATCGAAATCATTTACTGAAATTGAATCGAGTCGTTTACACTGAAACTGTAAAACCGTTTAGTAAATGGTTCAGTCCTGGTTTTAAGTTTCAGGCAAATTAGCTAAACGGGTTGAAACTGAATCGAGCCGTTTAACTCATTGGTTTCAAACCGAATTAAAACCGTGAAAACCGAACATTTAAATCGTCAAAATTGATCTGATTAACCTGTTTAAAGATTAAATAAAGTGATTGCTAAATATCATTAGTATCTCATTTGATTCAAAGATTGAGTGCTGCAAGCCTACAAGTAATTCTAAAGGTAGCTTGCTCATTGTTTGGAATGCCAATTAAATTAATCCAACGCACTAAGTAGAATGTATATTGATAAAAATATAACTTTTGCTTTTACCATGGCATATTAAATATATATTTCCCAATATTATAACATAATTTTTTTTTTGGTGGGGGGAGGGGAGAAGAAGAAAATCCCTATGTTACTTATTGACTTGTTAGATCGATGCGCTTGAGACTATTTTCTATCAAAATATTTTCTTTTGCTTAGTTGTTTGGTTATTTTAACAAAACATAATGGTTTGCATTTCATATTCACAAGATTGAATCGTTTATCATCAAAAGCAAATTTTAGTAAACATGCGAATAAACTAGCAAACCGATTGTTAACCGTTTAGAAACCGTACGGAATAAATCAAAATCAAAATCGTTTAAAACCGTAAAACCAAAACTATTTAAAGACCATGGAAACAAAAACCGTTTACCAAATGGTTGTGGTTTCAGAAAGTGCAACCGTTTAGTAAATGGTACAATTTTGGTTTCAGTCAAAATATATGTGAACCGAACCGATTAACACCCTTACCAATATATAGGGTGAAGAAAAGATCACTCTACCCCTGGTTGACTCAATTGGTTGGTTTATTTGTTAGCATAGTCACAATTTTAGTGCATGATATCAAAATGGGTATCCGTCATCTCAAGGTCGATACAATATTGAAAAGAATCCCCAAAGACCACTTTGCCTCTGGTTAGATGTCTATGCATCTGCATTGTTTGGTTTCTTTGTTAACATAGTCATGATTTTAGTGCATGATATCAGAATGGGTATCCGTCATCTCAAAATTGATACGATATTGAAATAGATCGGTATCTAATCACCTATATCGAACAAAAATACCCCTGATTTTCTTTAAAAAAAATAGATTTTATGACTTTTTCCCCTAGTCTATACCATCAAGTGATATGATATCGACCAGGTATGCCAAATCGATATGGATTGCCTGAACCATGAACTCAATGGTCACACAAACAAATAACAAGCCCTAACCCAAAAAAGAAATTAGATTTTTCCCACTAGTGTATAATTGTCATGAAAAAAAAAATTTCTTACAAAAAATAAATATAAATCTTGTATTTTTTATGAGAAAAAAGGCATAAACCGCATGCACAACATTAGTGAGAAAATTCTAAATGAGAAAAAATGGGATTGAGTTTTCTTATACCTATGGTGAAGCAAGAATTCATTCATTGTTGGTTATCATTAGCCTTGGATGGATGTCAAGTAATAATGTAGGATATTTAACCTTTAATAAAATGGGAGACTAATAATGATTCTAGATTTGTGGATGCTTCTTCAACCAAGGTGAAAGAAACTCTCTTAAAAAAAGAAATTTTTGGAAAACAAAAGGGTTTAGGGGTGCAAGTTTGACGCTTTTGGTCCGAGCCAACCCTGGTCTACCCTGAGCCCAAACGGAGCCTGGAGTTAAGGTACCCTAGCCCTGAGGGCAGGTCACGGGCTCACGGCTAGGTATTATTGGCCCTAAGTCAAGATCGGGCCAAGCCGAGCCAGCATTGAGGCCTCAGGTTGAGCTTGACCCTATCTTCTTCTTCTTTAATAATGGTGTTCTTGCTTATTGTTGTAAGGACACAGCTTTCCTTCACTGGTGGTTGACCAATGAGACAATCTAGATATGACCCCCTCTCATCCCACATCTGTTCCCCCTACTGTCTATGATCGCGATGGGCCATTGTTCAATGTGGCCTCAGGAAAACTCGATCCTTGTTGTAATGCTTTTGCAATAAAATTCAATTTCCTCATTGTATTAATCATGTGTCCAGCTATTGCAATTTTCAGTTTCATGCTTGAAATAAAGTTAATACAAAGAGCAGCATCATATAGTACAGACCTCTCCACAATCTCCCGCTTCCGTGGACATTTGATACCAATTAATGAAGGGGAAGAGCTTCTTACATGAAAGTTGGCTCTAGTCCACATTGGATCCGCTTGAACTGCTTGGTAAACCCTCTCTTTCCCTTAGATGTGCTTTTATTTTGCACATAGCCATAATAGGACCTACCATCTCATTAACTTCTTGATTTAGAGACAACACACTTTCCTTGAGAGATGGCTTCAATCTTTCTCTCTTAAAGTCTTTTAGTCCATCTCCTATGCCATCACAAAACAAAGAAACTGGAAGAAGCAAAATGTTTTGATTTTCTACCATAGTCATCACGTATGTCCTAGTTCGTCATGTTCCTAATGTTCAGCATGAGGAACCAAGGATTTAGGGGACGGTATCGACATATCATATCAGATTGGATAAGATCAGTGGGTATCAATCTATTTTATTCTGCTTTTTCTAGAAAGTACTATTTTTTACCATTTAGCCCCTAAAATGATGCGGAACATCGATTCGGATTGGTCAGGGATCGAGGATCAGTCTCAGCCGATACCGATCCAATATGGCCGATACTAGACCGATACTTGAAACCATGTGAGGAACTGAAGTTTTTGAAATATTAAGACTGCTAACATTGAGTTGAGCTGAATTATATTTCTTTTTACTTTGTTCTTCTTCCTCTCCTTCTCCCGGTTTGAGCCTAGCTTTTGCATCTCCCTTTCCCCTCCCCATGTTCAGGGCCAATCAGGGTTAACCTGGCCCGACCCTAAGGGCAGGCTAGGGTTGAAATTTTCAAGTCCTGAGTTAGGGTCGGGCCGGACCTAGGCTTAGCTAAGGGGACTTAGAGTTGGACTGGGGTTTTAAAAAAATCCCCCAACCATGTTGTGGGCCTACTCAAGCCAATTTCGATTAAAAATTTATTTATCCTCTTTTTCCCAAACAAAAACCTCAACATTTTTTTCCCTTGTCAAATAAGAAAGCTTTTGACCCAAAAGGCCAAATATTCTGGGTTATAATTTTTATTTTTAAAGGGAAGAATGATGGATATATTGCATACTCAAAACTATAATCTGTTTCCACACACCCTTAATAATTACCACATGACAATTTAGATAGAATCTAAATTTAGTGGACATGTTCACTTCATGAATTTCATGTGGTTAATTTCACAACAACCTAATGTTCTCGTGTTCCATAATAAAGGGTTAAATTGAACTAAAAAGTCAATGAATGTAAGTATAGTCACCTCATTTTTGTCACCTCCGAAAGGCATGCATAGCATGATGAGTATGATCCCATGGACGTGATATAGGTTTTTTTTTTTTAGTAGCTTTAAGGTTTCTTGTGCCTCTAGCTTCATTAAGAATGTTTCGCATCAATCGTAAAAAATGCCCTCAGATGTGTTTGCTGGATCCATGATGAGTTGTTGGCCATAAAACCATGATTTAATTTGGTAAATTATAATGTTTTGAATGGTTTAAAATATGATCTTTCTATCAATTTATCAGACGAACCAGGCATTGACCTATAGACACCTCATTTTATCACTTTGGAATATGTAGACTAGGCAATGGTGAAGTTGATATGTCCCGAAATAATGTGGGATCCATTATTTAAAGCCCGAGAGGTTTCCCAAGCCCCTAGATATTCAAGCTGAGAGCTAACTAGATAGGGAGATTGGAAAAAGAGAGAATAAAACTAGAAGGCCTTCAAACTTTTCTTTTTGGACTCTTCAATAGAGAGAACAGGAAACAGATATACAGAAGGAGCAGGAGAGAAAAAGAGACTCAAAATTAGATGAAGCATATGGATCTAGCTCTCCAAATCAAATGTACAGCTTCATGGGAACCTATATTTGTGTAATCTTCCATATCATTTACATAACTGACTTGAGTCCCCTTCAATGGTAAGTTTTGTGTATGACAATTGACAATCCTTAAATAATAGTTTCGAACACTACTGCATTGGGCCACCAATGAGGCCCAAAAATGGCTTTACTATTTTCCCATATGATATTTAGAGTCTACTCCAATTCCAAATGGGCCTGGATTGTCTTAAACTTCCAATAAATGCATCAAAATTCAGGTTAACAAAGGTAAGGGTTCTTTGAGGCTAAGGCATTTCCTAAGTCAAGACACATCGTTTTTTTTTATTATTATTATTATTTATTTTTTTAGGCTGCATTTGATTGCAAGGGAAAAGGGAAGAGAAGGAAAGAGAAGGGAAGTGAAGTGAGGAGAAAAAATAACATTAGACAATGCCTATAAAACGCTTTAGACTCAAGTATTTTTTTCCCAATAGTGGAGGTCATGGCTATTGATGTAAATCATTTTTATTTTATTTTTTTAATTCTTGAACATCCAATTTAAAGGGGTTCTATGTATCCATGGGATTGTTGAAATTTTTTTAATTTTCTATTAAAAAAAATAAATAAAAATTAATCCATAAACTAAAAATGTGCTTTATTAAGATCTTTTCTCATCTCCTGTTATTTACCCATCAATCGAGAACAAAGATGGTAACTAGGCCGCAAGTTGCCCACCACATCACGTTTCCCCTCCCATCTAGAATAGGCTATAAACTGTCCACCATATCTCCAGCCACTTGCAGCGAACTAATGTGAATGGACCCAGCTCCTCTACCGCGGTAGGAGTGGTGGTGTATATTCGACGCTTTAAAATGCTCAGGCTGTTGAATGCGCGTTACCACCTTTGCCGCATCGAATGTGAACGGAGATGTTAAGCCGAGGCACCAAGAAGTAGAAGAAGACAATCATTGTATACTGAAGCTTTTTTTTTTTTTTTTCCTTTTTGGGTAAATATTCTGAAGCTTCAACCTTTCAGTAATATCCATTTTCTCCTTCTTCGCTCTTCAAAGGCGATACGAGAATGCAGGGCGAGGGCAAGTGGACGGGCGCGACGGAAGTTTCAGAGCTTGTGAGTGATGCGCTAAGCCTGATAGGTGAGGAAGCTAAGAGAAGGAGACGCATGCAGGGTCGCAGAGGTTGGCAGAGGTGGCGGGGGGGAAGACAGAGGATCTCGCCTGATGTTTCGCATGTACCTCTCTCTCTCTTTGCAGCATTATCCTTCTTGACCACCCGTTCGTTGTCTGCTAAATGGCCGTGCCGTCTTGATACGATGTGTGGCGCATCCCCGCGCCCATAGAAGAGCCAAATCCATTTTTCTCAGGTTCCCATTATCATGGGCCTCGTAGGTAGGGCCCACCAATCCATCCCGATCCGTCATGCGACCGACTTCCATTTCACCACTGAATCCCTGTTCTCCTTTCCATCACCGGTTGTAAGAACACCACGTTGCAGCACTCATGGGTCCCACCAGAAAGAACACTGCATCTCACTTTCTTTATAATATTATATTTTTGGGCGAGTGGTAGCAAGATGTACATATTGCAATCTTGTTGTCATTTTCTTTTAATATAAATAGTCTATTTATTAATAATTAATATAATTTGTTAATTATTAATTTTACTATATTATGATTGGTTTCAATTTTTAGGGTGGAAAAATCACAATCATTCTTCATCTTTAACCTACTGTGACGGTCACAGCATGGGTGAGTGACAACCTTACTCAGACGTAACCGTTCTAACTTCTTTCCTTCCAAATAACCAGAGAGAGACTGAGAAACAGAATTCGATAAGAAACATAATTGAAGTCTACCGTTTTCCCTTTTCTTCTTCTCATCCCTCCTTCCTCTCCTCTCTTCAAATCGCAAACATAACAGATTAAGGTTTCTCCTTCTTCTCCCTCCTTCCTCTCCTCTCTTGTACTTACATTAGTCAAAAATCTAAGAAATTGTAGTGAATTGCTTCGATTACCATAAAGGGGTTGAAAAATTGATACGAAATTCCTGAAGAGCATCATATTAAAAATTTAAGGATACGAAAATCAAAAGGCAAATAAAGGAGATAGATTGGTGTAAATTATATACAGAAGAGTCAGGAAAATCGTCAAAATCATCTCAGCCTAGCAGAAATCAAACCCAATTAAAAAATAGAAATAGATTTAAAAAACCCTAAGTTTGGAAGCGAGTTGAAGGTTGAAACTCACCAGGGAATCTCAAGGTTCCCACTTACAAACATCGATCTCAGGAATTACTTGAACATTGGAATCCCTCCCTAACCTGTTCTGTCTTGGTGATTTGAAGAGAGGAGAGGAAGGAGGGAGAAGAAGAAGAAGAAAAGGGTGAAACGGTAGACATCTAAAACCGTCTACGCCAGGATCGTAAAGGATTTCGACCCTTCGTTAGAGCGTCTATCATTGGAGATGAGTCTGATCCAGGGTTTGGAGGAAATGACTTGTTGTCACTGTCACAGCCGATGTCTGTTAAAATGAAAGAGAAGAGTTTCAATGATTCTATGTGGTTAAATCAACGACTATCTATGAAGAACGTTTTACAAACATTGTTTAAACATACCGTGAACTTTTTGCCATATTTTTTTCCCCGACAAACAAAAATCTAGGAAAATAATTATTATTAGGGTAAACTGCACTCCCCTCCCCTGAACTAAGGTGAAATATCAACTAGACCCATCACCTTTGTGAAAAATTTCACTCCCCTCCCCTACAAGAAAAAGATGCTATCTAACAGCCCCCAACAGTTAATTCTGGTTGTTAAGTCAAGTTAATTTTTTCATAATCCCCAAAATACCCCCTAATTGTGTAATGCCAAAATTACCCTTAAGTGAAAGAACAATTGAAATCCACCCTATTCTCCTCCTTCTCTGTTGTTAAGACAGACATGGCCACCACAAGGCTCTCTCGGTTCCGGTCAGCTTCGGCAACTTGGTTCGACTCTCTGTTCCAAGATGACGAGCTTCTTTCACAGACCCAATGTCTCTCTCAAGCTCCTGTAAATAGTTCAACGACACCCAATTTCAGAAACTTTGAAAATTTCTGCTTCTTTATATGATAGTTTGTTCCTTGATTAGGTTCCGAGGACTCGAATCAGTGACAGGATAAGGAAGCTTCAGGAACTGGTTCCCAATAAGGATAAGGTAAATTTGCTTACCTAGTTGAATCTAATAAATACTTAAAACATGGGTTTAGAGGAATTTCCAAGTTCACTCAGTGTCTGATTTTATAATCTAAAGACAATAAACCTTGAATTAATGGTTCTTTGTAATCGCGGTGTCATGGTTTCCCAGGTTACTTTGCAGCAAACAAATACTATTGACATGTTAGAGGAAGCAATTGAGTATATTAAGCACCTACAAAAACAGATTCAGGTATCCCATTGCATAATTCTACAAAGTGTTAAATATGATTTATATTAGATAAAAATTGCACTAATGCTATCAAAAAGCATATTTTGATCCATTGAAAACCCCAAACTTGGTAGGATCTCTCTGAGCATCAGAGGAAATGCAAATGCTCTTGTAGAGAAAAATTCCACTATTAAAAATGATAGAGAAATAGAGAGAATGTCAAACAAAAATGGAGTAATAAACCCAATTTGTCGCATGTGGAAGCTTCAATGAAGGCAATTGATCCTTCTCCTTCAATCTTCTTCTCATTTCGGGAACTCAATTCGTTAATTTCTGGTGTGTTGGCTTCTGCTGACGATGTTGTTGATGAAGAGGTTACTGATATGGAGTGGTTCTTTCTTGTTTTGATGACTCAGTCTTTTATGAATGGTGTTGGCCTTCCGGGTCAGGTGTTTTACACTTCGACGCCAGTTTGGTTCGCCGGAAGTGAGAGGCTTGCAAACTCATCTTGTGAACGGGCACGGCAAGGTCAGGTTTTTGGGTTGCAGACGATTGTTTGTATTCCTTGTGCAAATGGTGTGGTTGAATTAGGCTCGACGAAATCTATTTTCCACAGCTCGGATCTAATGAGCAAGGTTAGGGTTTTGTTCAATTTCGAGAATCTAGATATGGGTTCTCAGCCTACAGCGCAGACAGACCAAGGTGATAATGATCCATCCTCGCTCTGGCTCTCGGATCTGTTATCATAGGTTATGGAAATTAAGGATTCTGTTAATACAACTCCATCTGCTACTACTACAACTTCAGTCCCTTCCATTGTTCTTGAGATTTCTAAGTCCATTCATTTCAAACACTTCAAGCTTCTTTTCCTTCTCCTTCAAGCTTCTAAAGAGGAAAAGACAACAAAGATGAACAGGAAAAAAAGCTTCGATGAAGACGATCTCTCCTTCTCCTTCAATTCAGGTATAGAGAAAGAGGAATAGGGATGGATTTCAAGGGGTCTTTCACTTAAGGATAATTTTGAGATTATACAATTAGGGGGTACATTGGGGATTATGAAAAAATTAACTTGACTTAACAATCAGAACAAACGGTTGGGGACTGTTAGATAGCATATTTTTCTTGTATAAGAGGAGAGTGATATTTTCACAAAAATGATAGGTCAAGTTAATATTTTGCCTTAGATCAAGAGAGGGGAGTAAAGATTACCTTCATTATTATTATTATTATTATTATTATTATTATTATTTTTTACGCTGCTTAAGATAACAGACAGACTCCTGACAATAAGACCAATACGGGGGGAGAGAGGGGGAGACGAAAGGATGCATTGCCACGTGTCATTTTTTTTTTTTTTAATCTCCTGGCCATTTTTTCTGCCAATGCAAATCATTATTTGTTCTTACAAGCCGCCTCTAGCAATCAGGACAAAATGTAAAAGCGAGATAACCGGCGAAGGCATATAACTGATCATCCTTTTCATTGCACGATCGCAACAAATGATCACATCACAGCCCAATATAATTGCTCCACGTGTTTCAACTCTCATCATTCCCAAACGGCGCTGGGCTTACTATAAAGTTCGCCGCCTCAACTCTAAAGGCCCTCCTTCTCCCTCAATCTCCTCAGATTAGGGTTTCACAGCGAAGTAGTTTCAATTCAGATCTCGGAAGGTTTCTTCCTCTCGATTAGCTTAACAGAAGATGGAAAGAAGACTCGCAACGAGAATCATCGCCGAAGGATCTGGTGATTCTGGTCATAAACTGCATTTCTCCTTCCATGACCAGCCAAATGGAGAGGGATACTTCTACAGCGATGCTGGCCTGAGTTTTCAGGCGGTTTCAAATGTGAATCAGAATCAGAAACCGTTTCATGTGTTTCATGGTATTTCAGACTACCCTATCGGACCTTCCATTCTTGGATTGCCGTATGTTACAACATCAGATCCTCTGGTTCAGCAAATGCATGCGAATCCGTACTCGGTTCAGGGAGACAATCTCAAGACTCCAAAGCCTGAGATGTTCAATGAAGAAGATAGGGACAATTTCAGATCACAAGCCTCCCGCCGGGCTTTGATGCTATGTAATTCATCCTTTCCTCGTTTACCGATTCAACCTCCTCTCAATCAGATATCAGGTCACGAAAATCAACAAGTTCCGAATAATTTTCATCTCCGAGGAGATTTTTCTGGGGTGGAGCCTCTTAGAAGTCTCCGGCCATCTTCCTCATCAACCGGTTCCTGGACTGTGGAGGGACTGAGGAGGAACTTGAACCTCCCCGCCTCCTTCGCTGCACTTCAGCCGCAAAAACCTGAAGTGTGCATGGTGCCGCCGTCGATGCCTCCAAACATTCTGGCGCGCATGCGACGCAAGAAGATAAGCGACAAAACTCGGTGTCTGCAGAAGCTTTTGCCGTCGGAAAAGAAGATGGACATAGCCACAATGCTGGGAGAGGCGTATAAGTACATCAAGTTCCTCAAGGCGCAGATTAGCGTGCTGGAGTCGATGCCATGTGAGTCCAGTTTTACGTCTCAGACGCCTGCGAATGTCAGTGCATTTGCCGGGTTGGACAGGCTGAACCGACAACAACTGCTACAGGTTCTGATGAACTCCCAGGTGGTTCAGACCATGCTGTATTCCAAGGGATGCTGTGTTGTGTCGTTGGAGCAGCTGCTTTTACTGAAGCAGATCGCTGAGACTAGGGTTCTACCGCAACAGGCATTGTTTTTGGGCCATTGAAGAGTTCAATTCCAGGTACTTTAATGTCAATTTTCTTCGTCTTTTTTCTTCTCTTACTCTAATCAATGGACACCTTTTTTTTTTTCAGTGATGTTTTTAGTTCTAGAACCGTGATTGCGTATTCCTTTCTTTTCCCTATTAAGATGTAAGGTGTATGAAAAGGGTAATCAGTTTTAGTTGCTATGATCTCTCTGTGTGTGAAATCATGAAAGTTCATCCAACACATCAGTGATTTGAAATACTGTTGCATATTGGTACTGTTATCGATCTCAAATTTCTCTTTCTAATGGTGTTCTTTGTTCTTCTTTTCTCCTTGGGATTTTGGCCTTTGCATCATCTATAACTTCTTCCTGTATGATTTAAAATGCTTCATACCATTTTGTGATGGTGAGAATGACGAGATTATTAATCGTCCACAGGCTTTCGTACGTTGCAGGTGAACTACAATTAAGGTAAAGTAACTCTATAATTTTTTTTAATGAGATAATATTGTAATTAGAGAAAGCAAGCAAAACACAGTTTAATGGTAAAATGAGGATCTGGGTAGCCCAAAAAATGATGTTGCAGAGATTTTGCTTCTCTTCTTCATAATGAAACGATTGTTGGCCGTCCGGAATTCCGATAGAATCTCCTTTAGGTGGAGCTTCTCAAGACTCAACCCTGGAGCCTACTGGAGGCAATTTGAGTACTGAAAGGTTCTTCTCCGTACAATCAGTTATTTAATGCGGGGAAAATGAAACGCGCGCATGCTATGTGAACTGCTAAAAGCCAAACGATTGAATTCTGATCCTACGTGGCCTGCGACCCTGAGCGGGAGGGGAGATGGAAGCACGTTTTATGCACTAACATGTGTGAAAAACAATTTCCCCGTTTGGTTGTAAGGATTATAGGTTCACTAATGCTAGGTAGTCGGTGAGCTATAGTGTGCAAAAAATCATGTTCACTAGAAAGTATCGAATATCAAATTCGAAATCGAGTCGAATTAATTGAATTGAACAGAACTGAATCAATTCAGTTTGAGTATATGAGTATTCATGTTGTTTGAGTTCGGTTACAGTTTAGAATATTTGTTTTTTTTTTGGTAAGTGCTTTTTGCAATTTGTTGCACATATTCACATGTTAAGATAATTTTAGAGTTAACAATGACCATAATGTCCATAACTTGATCCAATTATGGTCTTTAGTCGATCACAATCATGGTCCCAGAGTGGAACCATTTATATAACCGAATTAAAACTGTATTATAGAATCGAATTGGAACCAAAATCAAATCGAACCAAATTTAATTGGCTTGAGTATCCAAATATAGAACCGAGTCAATTCTCGATTCGATTTCAGTTTACCTTATCATCCCTCTTAATCGAATCGAAATCGAGCCAATTGACACCCTTAGCCCAAGCCTTGTTCAGTTCATGTTCAGGTTCAAGGAGGGCCAGGGTGAGATCCGGTTGTGGGAAAACTTTCACCCCTACAACAAACCTTGCTAGAATACCCCAAGCCTTCCACCTCTATTCACAGTGAGACCCAATTCTGCTTTTTCTTCTTCCTCTCCTCCTCTCCCTCTGAAATGATTGATTATATGTAGATGTAGTGAATCAGAGATCACTTAAGAATAAAAAATCCCCTCAAGAATAACAAAATCAGAGATCTCCTGAAGAATAACAAAAACAGACTCAAAATCAAGGAACAAAGATTGCCCATAATCGATTACAGCTTCAATTCGAATCTCGTCTTGGAAATCCAATTTGAATCTTCCTTTGTAACAAGCCTACCAAAAATTTCATCTAAAAGGCTAGATCCTTTCCATATCTTCTCTAATTACTCTCAGCTGGTATCCATCCAACATTGGTGTTCTTCTTCTCAACAAGTACTTACTCTCCAGTTATGGCTTCAGCTATCCAATCTTCCTCACAATGTGTCATAAGTCTGCATGTGCCCTGCTCAGCTACATTTGAATCGTTTTTTTTTTTTTTTTTTTTTTTTTTAATGTAAATTATTCCTCTTCAGAGGATCAGGTTAAGCCCTCAGTTCTTGAAAATCCGTACTTCGAGTGTCATCTTTTATTGTTCCATTGTTAGCGGTAACCTCTCGCTCAAGTATCTGTCTCTTTTAATCAGGCTGTCGGTGCTACCCCACCTTTCTTCACAGCTTTGTCTGCATATCTGATGATGTTTATGAGGGAAGCTTGGTTCATATATGATCTTTATTAATTAATAAAGGGTTATTCTAAACGATGAGGTTGAACG
Organism: Macadamia integrifolia; assembly: GCF_013358625.1. NCBI lineage: Eukaryota > Viridiplantae > Streptophyta > Magnoliopsida > Proteales > Proteaceae > Macadamia > Macadamia integrifolia. The sequence goes on from NC_056569.1 coordinate 17,405,302, forward strand.
TACAACTTGCTTGAATTTTAAGATCCCATTGACTGTAGACTACTGAACTTTCTTATATTTGGTTTTTCGATCCTAGGGTGCAAGTATGGCCCGTAGGTCCAAACCCACCATGAGAACAGGTCAGCGTTTAAAATTTCTGATCCTGAACCCAAGGCCAGGCCGGTCTAAGAACTAGGGTTGAGGCCTCAGGTAAGCCCGCTTGACCCAACTCGTCCATGTTTTCGTTATATAATATAGGGAAAATTACATGATTACCCACTTTTGGGTTTTTCTTTACAAAATTACCCACAAAAAGTTTTGGTCAACAATACCCAAAATTAGGTTTGGGTTTACAAAACTACCCACTCAAAGTTTTAGTTAACAAAAATACCCAAAATCAGGTTTGGGTTTACAAAACTACCCAAAATAGTGATTCTTCATCTTCCACATATAATCATGTATTTTTTTACTACTAAAACTTTGAGTGGGTAGTTTTGTAAATCCAAACTCAATTTTGGGTATTTTTGTTAACTGAAACTTTTGATGGGTAATTTTGTAAAGAGAAACCCAGAAGTGGGTAATCTATAATTTTCCCTATAATATATTATACATGAAGTTAATAAGTGATATAATATATTTAACTAGGGTGTTACTTTATGTAAAATTAATGGTTTTATCCCAAACCCGGCCTAATTCAGTCATCTCCCTTCCACCTCTCCATATTTGGGGCCAATTAAGGTCAGCCTCCCCCTGGCCTAGTCCTGACTCAAGACCAAACCGGGCTTGGGCCAGTTAAGGGAATCATGGTTGGGCCAATTTTTTAAAAAGCCTGGTCTAACCCAAACCTATTGCAGCCCTAAGGAGGGGAAGAAGAAGTGGGGACCAGTGAATAAAACCAACAACAACAACACAACTCAACCTTATCCCAACTAAATGGGGTCGACTATATAACTCTGGGACATCCCATTTACGAACAATCGACAAGTTGGGTATTTTCCCTCTAGGCAATTCTGTTAAATGTCATACTAAGGTGAAGACATATCTTTTGCATGTCTCATTGTGAATATAGGTGAGAAATGAAATTGAGATAATTTAGGAAATTCAATGTTGTTCTTGCCTTGGGCCCATGAGCAAAGTAACTCTGAGGATTAAGTAAATCTTCTAAACTCGAAGCTAGTGGATGTAAAAAAAAAAAAAAAAACGTATTTGTTTTGTAATTAATTTTCTTATCTTGTAGATTTGGGCAAGATTTATTTCGTTAGTCAGACTTTATGGAGTTGTTGGATAAAAAGTGTATAAAAGTCTTCCATCTTCCATGTGTTATATGCATTCAAAAATTGAAGCTAGTGTCTCACTTGTGACATGTGGTCTCTACCCATACTTAACTATTGGGGAAAAACTATTCTTGTCTACATTCGTTACTCCAAGACACAACTAGGCATGAAATACCCAATGTGCACAGGGACAATTAGATATTTTCACAAGAGGAGGTTGAGTTCCGGCTACAGAAGCTAAAAAAATTAGTCACAACATTGGCTTCCCTAAGAGTACGGGTGTCAATCCCTAGCCTGAACCGATAAAACCGATCGAAACCGACTGAAAAAACCCAGACTGAACCAAACCAATTTTGGATTGAGGTATGTTGGGACCAATTAAAAATCGGTCCAAACCAAACCAACCAATAACCGAACCGAAACCAAACCAATAAAAAAATTAAATAATTATGAGATTATAAATTGGTGAATTGATTGTCCATCTCTTACAATATTAGTGAGAATATTTTTTGTTTAAAAGGAAATTGTTACAAATCAATGAATATGACGTCATGGATAGAAAATTGATATGTAAATTGTAACAATGCTTGCATTGATTTCCTTATTCACTAAATAAAATTAGTTGGATAGTTAAATGAAAGATTGGATAAAAGGGTTGAAAATGTGATTTCAATATTAGGTAGCTTCTTAGTAATTAGTTAACCGTTGGTTTCAATATTAGTTAGAGGAAATTTCACTCCCTCCCTTGAATGTTTCATCTATTACACTTGGACCCCCTACGAAGTTTATAATTATAAACGTACCCTATGGTGTTAACACTGCTAGAATCAGATGTTAAATGTCTTTTTTACCCCCTTCCCTTTTGTCTAAATATGACTCCCTCCAACCTGAATAATATGACTCCCTCCAACCTGAATAAGTCAGATTACTTGGAGCCGTTGGAGGGAGAATCAGCCCAGCGGTGTTCTGTGCTTCCTCTTTCTTCTCTGACTTCGGCATTTGAGCAAATTGAAGGAGAGAGGTGTTGGCTTGTGAAGGTAAGACCATTGATTCCCCCCTCCTTCTTCACTACTATGTTAGAGCTCTACATTTTCACATAGCAGCCCTTTATTCTTTCAAATTTGTTCCTATTCAGAGATCGTTGGAATGTTCATGGTTGAAGAAGACAGAGATGATGTGTTTATGTATTCAAATTTGTTCCTTTATGTTTTCAATCCTTCAAAAACCGAAGATGGTAATTTGGAAGGTATTTCTTGAAGCAATAGAGTGTCATTACCTTTCTTGTTCGATGAGCTCTGAATCTGGGGCTTGATGGTAGCATCCATTGAAGCTATTGACAGGGAAAGGAAGATTTCCGTTTCTAAAAGCCAACACAAGAACTTGAAAGAATCTGGTGAACAAGCTCTTACTGGCCTTCGCTTTGACATACAAAGGAGAACCCACTAAGAACAGTAATCAGCTATGAGCATGAGAAATGCAGGTACTGCAAAACCCACTTTCCAGCCGAAATGATCTTGAATATACACAATCACAGTGACTGCAAGAATGGTGAAAACCCCAGTAGAAGCATAAAACCAGTTGAAGAAGCTCTGTAAGATCCCCTCATTGTTTGGTCTGTCTTTATTGATCAATGGATTTGTTCCAAAGGTAATGGCACATGGCCTAATGCAACCGGCTCCAATGGACATTAGCAGAAATGAGGAGTACAAGAGAGCCAATTGGGACGACGATGGTTGGCTCAAGGGAAAAGAAGGCTTCGCCTCTGGAACCATTTCTGTTAACCAAAGTAGAATCATCCCCCATTTAAAACCCACCAAACAATGTTCAAAATTGGATCTTTTGAAAGGATTTGAGTGAAATTAAAATACATTAATTAAAGCTTACAAGGAGGCTAGAGAAGGAACCCAAGACGATGACATGAAATCGACCCAAGTAAGAATCGGAGAGGAAAGCTCCAACTATGGCGAAGGCATTGGAAGTAGCAGACCAGAGCAAGAGAATGGTGGTACCAGTGGCGGCGTTCAAGTTATAATCTCTCATTAAGTGGAATATCATATTGGGCACTAACCCATAGCTTGCAACCTTCTCAAAGGATTCATTTACTGCATCGTTTTTTAGATATGGGAGTAATAGATCTTCAAGACTTCAACAATGACAATGCGGAATCGATTGCCAAAACCCTCTCTCCCTCCGATTTCAGATTTCAAAACCATAAATCGCAAGTTCAAAAACCCTAACTCTCCCAATCGGTTGGTTAATGGTTTCTCATGGAAAAAGATGAAAATAAGGGTTGAGGGCAAATAGGTCATCTCCATTGGATCAAGGGTATTTTGGGGTTTAAAGCAATTTTGTAACACATGATTCCTCACTTAACGGTTTCTCACTCACGGTCAAGGTACGGTTGATAGAATCTACAACTTAAGAGGGAAAATTTTGTAATTATAAACTTTGCAGGAGAGGGTTGTGTAATATATGAAACATTTAAGGAAGGGGAGTGAAATCTCCTCTATTAGTTATCTTTCCCCTACAAAGATAAACCATTATTTGTCACATATTTAAAGTGTTTTCGCCAAATATTTCATCACTATAGGTTATGAATGTAGGATTTTATTATGATTCAAGCTCGATAATAGACCGATCTAAACCGGTGCTAATCCAATACTAAAAAACTGAAATACACTGAAATACACTGGATCGAAACCAAAATCGATCGAAAACCGAAGTTCCTTAACGGATTAGTTTTGGTCTCCCTCATTCCTACACTAAAATTGATTCAACCCAACCAAAACCAAACCGAACCAACAGATTGACATCCCTACTTAAGAGTGATTGAAAATAATGCATATGGCATCAAACAAAGTAGAAAGTTGAAAGTAATCTGAAATAATGGTCACAATACTCCACGTACAAGAAGAAATCTTTCACTAAAAATATTGGCCATTAGCAATTTGTCGCTTTCAATGATTATTCTTGTGAAGTTCTATTGGACTGCAATTTAATGGACTTGTCGAATGTCCAGAGCCTCCGCAACTAGCACGAAATTCTCTCTGAAGCCACAATAGAAATCACAAACAAATCGAGCATTGGAGTCCCGACATGTTAGAGGGAGAGAAAATAAGAAGAATTCAATTGGTAGCCCCTGCGGTTGAGAAGATCTTAAGAGGGAGTTTGTTGTGCAGAATTTTCCTAATAAGATGTTTGTTTCTTTGGAGATGTAGGGAGGTACTATATTTTGAGTCAATATTGATGCTGGTTGTAAGAGAGACCATAAATGGCTATATTGTAAGCTGAAGCCACAATGAAGATGCCGTTGGATGTTGCAACCCACACAAATTTGTCTCTAGATGGAAAAATAGGGAGGGGATTGAATATTATGCTAAAGGGCCACCAGTGGAAGACAATATCCCTAAGCCATGTTCTTGATTTCGGATTAATAAGAAGAGAGACACTGAGAGGAGCATCAATTGGGAGAGGAAAAGGTGTTGCCAATCGAGGGTGGTTATGAATCCAAAAGTCACCTATGGATGAATGGAGCTACCACTTCCCACCTGCATGAGTAACTCTTTCTTAGAAGATCTCGAGCTAAACAAAAATATTTCCTTCCATAGAATGCGGAACTGAGATAGTTCGCTTAGGACAAAATTTGGCTGCTACCCAGGTAGTAGGCTAGTTCCTGCTACCCAGGTGGCAGTGGTTAATGAAACCATATTTATGTTAATGCTAATAACAATCTATTATTATCTTTTCTTCGTTAATTAAAATAGTCTTCCATATTTACCCTTTGTGCAGTGTTACAATTCCACCCCTGCAACGAGTTGCTGCCGCCTTCCAGCATCTTCACCGTCTATCATCGAGCACATCCTGCATTACTTGCACTGCAATAGGTCTTGCTACTGCTTTCCTCGTTGGTAAACAGCCTAGCAGCACCTCATCCTTCGCCCTTTCTTCATCCAAACCCACCGCCCCATATATATATATATATATATATATCTCCTGTAGTCCTAACCCACAACTAGAAGTATTAAACGATAGTGATTATTTTAATTATAGCCTTCTCTTATGATTGAGAAGGTAAGCGGTTGTTGACCTGTTCTAGGCTCTCTTTAATTAGTTTTTTTATAACAATTCATAATCTCATATATTATGTTGTTAAGTTTATCTCTAATTCTTGACCCGTTTTGAAGATTGACCCAATCCGACATATTTTGGTGGAGACTCGAATGAGAAATTTTCTGAGATCTGTGATGGAAGCAGAGGGGTTAAGCCAATAGGCCCAAGCCCGGAGCCCATCACTGATCTCGTATGGGTGTGCAGGGGCGTAGCCCCCAAGGTATGGTTAGACCGGATCGACCACGACCCGATGGGTCGACCCGCGATTTGAAATATATATAATGTACTGTTGCTTGTTGAGAAAGTCATTGTATTTTGAGGTTTTTCGAGCTAGGGTTTCAGGGCGAGTTTTTTTTCTCGTCACTACTAGGGTGTAATTTCTCTTCTGCATAGTGAATCATTTTCTTCTTCGCCCGAGGACGTAGCACACCACCCTGGTGTGTGAACCTCGTTAAATCTCTATGTCGTACGGATCTATTGTCTCTTTATTATTGTGTTTCTTGGTGTTTGATCTTACAAATTGGTATCAGAGCTCTGGGTTACTTCGATCCATGGCTTCAACGAAATACGATATTGATAGGTTCAACGAAAACATCAGTTTTAATTTATGGTAGGTTCGAATGATGACCGTTCTCACATAGCAGGGTTTGAAGAAACCCCTATTTGGGAAGATGAAGAAACATGTAACTATGTCCGATGATGATTGGAACAATTTGGATGATAAAGTCATTTCAGCTATTCAGTTGTGTCTTTCGAATAATGTTCTACAGGAAGTTAGAGAACCTCTACCTCACCAAATCCCTCACCAATAGGTTGAGATTGAAGCAACAATTGTATACCCTTCATATGGGTGAAGGTAATTCTATTAAATCTCATATATCTGAGTTTAATTCTATTGTTACTGATTTGAAAATGATAGATATTAAAATAGACAATGAAGAATTGGCCCTATTATTGTTATGTTCTCTGCCTCCATCATATAAGCATTTTATGGATACCATGATTTATGGTAGAGAGACAATCTCTATTGAGGATGTTAAACACAATCTGCAAAGCAAGCAGAAGATTGATGATAAGTTGACATCTACCAATAAATCTGATGGTGTTGGTTTGGTAGCTAGAGGGAGAACGAATGAAAGGGATTCAGATGGTGACAAAAAGAAAGCTAGATCAAAATCTAAGCACAAGAATTTAACATGCAATTACTGTAAGAAAAATGGGCATATTAAATCTGAATGCTATAGCTTTTAAATAAGAAAAAGGCAGGTGGTGGTGCTCGAAATCAACAAAAAATAGATGATTCTGCAGAAGCTAGTATTGTTGAAGATGAGAGTGAGTCTGATATGCTTTTGGTGACTGATGATAAAATTAGATCATAGGATGAATAGATTCTTGACTCTGGTTGTTCCTACCATATGTGTCCCAATCGTGAATGGTTCTCCACATACGAATCAGTTAGAGGTGGAGTTGTGTTGATGAGAAATAATGCTTCTTGTAAGACTATTAGAATGGGAACGATCAATATCAAGATGTATGATGACATTGTCAAAACCTTGTCTAATGTCAGGCATATCCCTGATTTGAAGAAGAATCTCATCAGTTTAGGCACTCTTGATTCAAATGGGTGCAAGTATACAGCTGAAGGTGGAGTCATAAAGATCAGCAAGGGTGTTCTCTTATTTATGAAAGAAATCAAGGTTGGTAGTTTGTATGTGTTGCAGGGTACTACAGTCACTGGGTCTGTTGTAGCAGCTTTATCATCTATGTCTGAATCAGATGTCACAAATTTATTGCATATGAGGTTAGGCCATATGAGTGAAAGAGGAATGGCATCATTAAGTAAAAAGGACTTGTTGTGTGGTAAGAGTACAGGAGCAATGGAGTTCTGTGAGCATTGTGTGTTTGGGAAACAGAAAAGAGTTAGTTTCGGTACTGCTATTCACAGGACCAAGGGAACTTTGGACTACATTCATTCAGACCTATAGGGGCCCTCTAAGGTTGCTTCAAAGGGGGTTGGTGCAAGATACTTGCTTACTTTTATTGATGATTTCTCTAGGAAGGTTTGAGTCTATTTCTTGAAGCACAAAAATGAAGTATTTGTCACTTTCAAACAATGGAAGAATTTGCTTGAGAAATAGATCGGGAAACAAATTAAAAGGTTGAGAACCGATAATGGCCTAGAGTTTTGTGAATGTGACTTTAATGAGTTCTACAAAAATAAAGGTATTGCAAGACACCATACAGTTGTTAAAACACCCCAATAGAATGGAGTGGCATAGCATATGAATAGAACCTTATTAGAAAAGGCAAGGTGTATGTTATCAAATGAAGGATTGGGCAAGGAGCTCTAGACAGAAGCAGTTAACATAGTAACCTTGTTGGTGAATAGATCTCCTTGCACAACTATTGAGTGCAAGACTCTAGAAGAAGTTTGGTCAGATAAACCTGCAGATTACTCAAATTTAAAAGTATTTAGATGTCCTATTTATGCACATGTAAATGAAGGGAAGTTGGAACCTAAGGCTAAGAAATGCATTTTTCTTGGGTATGGATCTGGAGTGAAAGGATACAGGTTGTAGTGTCCGGATCCAAAGTCTCCAACATTTCTTATTAGCAGAGATGTTATTTTTGATAAATCTGCTATGTTGCATCCTAAGAAATAAGCTCCTATTCATTGTGATGAAGGTCAAGAAAAATCTAGAGAGAATGTGGAGTTTGAAATTGCTGGATCATCTTCAAACAAAGCATAACCTACTTTAGTCCAGCTGCCTACTTTTACTGAAAGAGATGATGTTCAAGAGAATCAAGAAGAAGAGCGGTACAGTATTGCCAAGGATAGACCAATGAGGAATATTAGACAACCACAAAAGTATGGGCATGCTGAATTTGTTGCTTATGCATTGTCTGTTGCAGATACAATTGAAAATAGTGAGCCTGCAACATATTTTGAAGTTGTTGCTTCAATTGATTCTATAAAATGGTTGATTGTCATGAATGAGGAGATGGAATCTCTTCATAAAAATCAGACTTGGGAGCTTGTGAAGCCGAGAACAGGGAAGAAAATTATTGGTTGCAAATGGGTCTTCAAGAATAAGGAATTTGCCTCAGGTGTTGAAGATGCTAGGTACAAGGCACGTTTGGTTGCAAAGGGCTACAATCAGGTACAAGGAATTGATTTTAATGATTTTTTCTCACCTATTTTTAAGCATAGTTCTATTCGTGTCCTACTTGCTTTAGTTGCTATGCATGATTTGGAGTTGGAGCAACTTGATGTGAAAACAGCATTCTTGCATGGTGAATTAGAAGAACATATTTATATGCATCAACCTGAAGGGTTTATTATTGAAGGTAAGGAGGACCATGTATGCTTGTTGAAGAAGTCCCTATATGGTTTGAAACAGTCTCCTAAGCAGTGGTATAAAAGGTTTGATTCAGTTATGGCTAGTTTTGGATACTCCAGGTGTCAATATGACTGTTGTGTTTATTTCAGAAAGCTCTTTGATGGGTCATTCATATATTTGTTGCTTTATGTTTATGATATGTTGATTACAGCAAAAGATAGGAATGAAGTCAATAGGTTGAAGGAACAATTAAGTTCTGAATTTGAGATGAAAGATTTGGGGGCAGCAAGGAAGATCCTTAATATGGAGATCAAGAGAGATAGAAAAGCAAGGAAGGTGTGGCTATCTCAACAAAAGTACACTGAGAAGGTATTGAATCGTTTTGGCATGAAAGATGCCATACCTGTAACTACTCCTTTTGCATCTCATTTTATACTTTCAACTGCTCCATCACCTAAGACAGATGAAGAGGTGGAGTACATGTCACGTGTTCTATACTCTAGTGCAGTTGGCTCCATTATGTATGCTATGGTTTGCACTCGTCCTGACATTTTACAAGCTATCAGTGTGGTGAGCAGATATTTGTCTTGTCCAGGTAAAGCTCATTAGGAAGCAGTGAAGTGAATACTTAGGTACTTGAAAGGGACCTTTAGTGTTTGTTTGGATTTTAGGAGGAATGGTGATAATTTATCTGGTTATACAGGTGATCTTGACAAGAGGAGGTCACTCACAGCTATGTATTTACTCTTGGAGGAAGTATGGTTAGTTGGAAAGCTACTTTACAGGCTACAGTTGCATTATCTACTACTGAAGCAGAGTATATGGCAGTGACTGAGGTAATTAAAGAAGCTATTTGGCTTAGAGGTTTGTTGGGAGAACTCAGCATGGATCATGGGGTGACTGTTGTCCATTGTGATAGCGAGAGTGCTATTCACTTGACTAAAGATCCAATGTATCATGAGAGGACAAAGCACATTGATGTTCGGTATCATTTCATAAAAGAGATAATTGCTTAAGGTAATATTCAAGTGTTGAAGATTGGTATTGAAGACAATCCAGCTGATATGTTGACTAAGCCTTTATGTGTTGGTAAGTTTGAGCATTGCTTGAACTTACTTGGTGTTTGTCATGTTTAAGTTCAGCCCTTGGGAGGGCTATTAGAGAAGATGAAGATATTAGCTATTTATTTATCTGTTAGAGGAGAATTCAAGCCAAGCTGGAGATTTGTTAAGTTTGTCTTGAATTCTTGACCCATTTTGAAGATTGATCCGATCGGACATATTTTGGTGGTGATCCGAATCGAAAATTTTTTGAGATCAGTGATGGAATCCATCACTGATCTCGTATGGGTGTGCGGGGGTGTAGCTCTCGCGATATGATTCGATCGGAATGACCGTGACCTGATGGGTCGACCCACGATTTGGAGTATATATAATGTACTGTTGCTTGTTGAGAAAGTCATTGTATTTTGGAGTTTTTCGAGCTAGGGTTTCAAGGCGAGTTTTTTTTCTCGCCACTGCTATAGTGTAATTTCTCTTCTGTATAGTGAATCATCTTCTTTTTTGCCCTAGGACGTAGTATACCACCCTGGTGTGTGAACCTTATTAAATCTCTATGTCATACGGATCTATTGTCTCTTTATTATTCGTGTTTCTTGGTGTTTGATCTTACATATGCTTTATTCAATTATTATAAAACAAGGGATTACAAAGAGTATATAACTCTATATAGAAAGGAAACTCAAGTGGAAAGCACCTCTTACTCTTTCAATCCATCACTTTTCAAGGGTTTCTGCTACTTTCACCACATCAAATTGAACCAATGCTGGCTTCAACAATCAACATATTGTAATTGTAAAAATCCATATGAGGGAAGAAATAGAAGAAACCAATTAAAATAATTCACAAACTCAATTTCAAAATTTAATACGAAAGTATCCTTTTCCATATAGAAATCAGTGTTGCAAAATAGGAAGACATGAAGTGAGTAATGAAGCATCAAAGCAGAGAACTTTCAGTTAATAACACCAATTCTCTTAGTGACAACACAACTTCTACTTGTTGGCTGTCGCTAAAAATCAGTTCTCGGCTTCAAATCATCATTGAACTCACAAGTGTTGTCTTCATCTATGATCCCGATCACCTCACAACACTTCTTCCTTTTTGCACCTTCATAGCCACGGTCTGAGACTGCCTCGGGTGCCTGAGTTTCAGGATTTTCATCTCTATTTTCGTCACCAGTTCACACTGTGAACTAATCTCAATCTTAGATCCAAATATAGTCATAGAATTGGATTTGGAATTTTCCCTGTTCAGACCTCGAAGGTCATTGGCACTTGTAGAAGGAAAAGTCCTGATGGGTACAAGGGAGAAGTAGCCAGAGGCAAGCCCATGTCGTCGCCATGGCCAGTTAAATCCGCGTAGTTACATTGGAAAAAGAAGAAAAGGAGATGGACATGTACAAGTGCCAATTACCTTTATACATTGTACAAAGGATAAATCTGGAACACTACATTAATTAAAGGAGAAAGGATAATAACTAGAACAGATCTACAGCTCGTACAATCACCTAGTCGTACAAGTCAACGACCAACACCTGTCCCATTTTCTGCCATTACAAGGATAAAGAGGGGTATATCTAAAAACAAAAAGGACAGGTGTTGGTCACTGATCGTACGAGCAGTGGATTCTTTCTCAATAATAACACTGTTATTAGCATTAACATAAATATATAAAACTAAACATAGACACGTGGTTTCATTAACCACTGCCACCTATGGGTAGCAGGAACTAGCCTGCTACTTGGGTAGCATCCAAATTTCGTCTGTTGGGTTAAAGGAACAAAGTTCCAGCAAAATACTTTTCTCTCATCAACCTGCATCAAAGAGATGGGGCAGATGAAGGTGGTCTCATCCCTTCTTAGCAAGTAAAGCTTAATTCATCGGTGTAAAAAACTTGACATTAAGTCCCCCAAACCTTTTAGGTTGACAAATAGTAGATCAGGAAACAATGGGAACCAAAGATTTGCAACCATTTGACCAAAAGAACTCCCTACTTGTTGAGTCTAGAGCTTTGTGTATCGACGAAAGGACCTTGAAGCAAGATATAACATAGAGAGTAATAGTTGATAAAGTAGAATGGATAAGAACAAGTTTACCATCCAGGATGAGTTCGTCAGAAAAAGCCATATGTGAAATCATCTCCCCTTCTTTATTGATTTATGCCATTGATCTATTTCTCATCTAAAGTTATTACAAGCTTGGCCGATAACTCTTTTACGTAAAGAACAATCAAATAGGATGAAAGCGGATCTCATTGTCTAAGTTCTCTAGTTGGTCGGAAAAAAGGAAAAGGAGCCTTATTAATGAGGATGCCAGTTGAGTATTTTTCACACAAAAAATTGATAGAAAATATACTTGCAATACATCACATGGAGATCAGATAAGCATACAATACAATTACTACATAGACAAGAATAGCGTACCTGAATCCATGGCTGAAGAATAATAACTCCTCAATATCTTCTTGTATGCTCCTCGTACAACACAATCAATGTTGGTCTGGTCTACACTCTTTCCCTTTTTTTTTTTTTTTTTNCATCAAGTAGTTAGGATTTCTTTACATACAGTTATTTGAAATGCTTGATTAGTGGGAGCTTTGATTTTGTTTAGTATTTGTTTATGTTTTGAACCTTAGCCCGTATGTTTTGGGGCACAGTTTGATGAATTATGGTTAAGTTTTAGCATTTACATTATGCACAGTTATTTATTGAAATATTTGGTTTATGATTTCATTTAAGAATGTTTTTATAGACAGTAATTGTCTTGGTTATAGGTAATATTTTGCCACAGTTCAAAAGGTAATGTTTGCCACATTTTAAGACAGTATTTGTCACAGTTCATAGGCAATATTTGCCACAGTTTATAGGCGGAATGCCACAGTTAGATATTAACCACAGATCAAAGGCGATTTGCCACAGTGAAGGTTAATATCACAGTTAAGGACCTACATGGAATGACAACAGTGTAATTTGAGGATATGTCAATATTTCTATGATGGTATCCCACATAGATTCGTGTTAAGAAACTTACTTATGTTTGTAATAACAGAAAGTTGTATGCCGTATATTGAGGTGTATCTTCTGCTGTTATTCGATGTGAGTGGTTTTTCAACTGAATCACAGTAAGAGTGGTTAATGTAATAAGATTCTATGGCCACACCAATTTAAAAGACATCCTTATAATTAATGTAGCCCAAGTGGGAGATTGTTGGATTTATAGGCTAAATTAATTATTCGGGTTGATTAAATGGGTGAGAGTCAAATTGCATGAACCGGTTCGGTCCACTCTCAAGCTTAGGGATATGCTGGCTCAACCCATTGTGGTTTAGGGTTTTGAGTGCAGGACAGTATTATAAATACTAGGTTTTGGGTCCCTACAACCATTATTCATTCTTCCCCACTTTACCACTAAAGTGAGAGAACCAAGGAGGTTTAAGGGGTTGTAGAAGATCCATAGCCAAGCCAATAGAGCGAAAGTGGGAGTGACCAACATCAATCATCTTCAGCATACTAGGTGAAAGGTACAAATCGATCCTCCATAATTTTATTAGATTCGTGTTCTTGTTTTTCCTGTGTGGTTTCCTCCATAGGGTTTCAATCTCAAACCCATAGGGAGTTCTAACAAAAACATACAGCCTAGACAATCTACATTTGGATGGCGTCCGATGCACGAGAAACTCCCGATTGATGATGTTATCGTAAGAAAAGGTATTTCTTTCGTATCCAAGTGCAACCTCTGCAATGCTTCAGTAGAGTCTTTGAATCATATCTTTACAAAATGTAAATTCTCTGTGGGTATATGGGAAAATTTTATAAATTGCTTTTGATTCTCTGGCCGAACACAAATGATATAGATCAGTACAAAGAATAATGTCTATGAAGGATTCTTAGTCAAAGGGCTTGGTTTTGATTGCAAACAACCTCTGGAGAGAAAGGAATAGGAGGAGACAGGAAGGGGTTTCTCGAACATCTAATGAAATTATTGAAAGGATAAGGAGAGAGCTGCAGGTGTCTTGTGATTTTCTTTATGTGGGAATTAAGCATCAAAGGGACTTAATATGTTGCCATTGATTGGGGCTGAAAACTTCTAATCCTACTTAGTTGATTATAAAAGTTTATTGATGCAAGCCTTGCAGGGGGTAGATAAAGCTTAATGTGGATGGCTGCTCTATAGGAAATCCAGGAAGGGCTAGAGCAGGAGGGGACTTAAGAGATCATACAGGACACATTGGAACCTCAACAAACTATATGGCGGAATTTAAAGCTCTCACTGGAGGCATAAAATGGAAAAGGAAAAAAGAGTGGAATCCCTATGGATAGAGGCAGACTCAAATGCAATAGTGACTTCAGTTCAAGGAAAATTTGTGACTTCAGTTCAAGGAAAATTTGTTCCCTGGTATGCAATGCAAGACTAGGCTGCTCTTCAGCTTTTCTTGAATGCAATAACATGGAAAATAACACATTGTTTTAGGGAAGCAAATTCAGTAGCAGATTACCTTGCTAAGGATGCAGCAAAGTCTCGAATTTCAGAGTTAGATGCTACCTTTTCATCATTTATTAATGATGAGATTGCGTATGATGCGGCGACTAGGCCAATATTTTGCTTTAACTAATTTTCAAAATTGCCTACTAATGACAATGCCGAAGGTGGAGAATCTTGAATCACTTCCTCTTGTACTCCTCTTTTAATTTTTCAGTCTTCTCTTTAACAAAAGTTCAGAATTTCTAGGAAAAAAAAAAAAGATGAAAATGACAATACAAGTGCGTGAAATTCTTTGGATCCTATTGATGGGCCTTCCTAATACTATAGCAGAATTGGGTGTGATAGGTGTAAACATCCAACGAATAACGCAGCTAGGATATTATTCCTTTGGTAGCCACCTAAGAAAAACACCACTAGTAGCACGAAATTCCTATTACTATCTCCTTCTATTAGTATATGTAAGGAAATAGGCTTTAGGTAACATGATCCACACTCTTTCTCTAACCTTTCTTCCCTTACTTGGTCTTAGAATTCACATCTATTGCAACCACTCTGATTTAGGCATTGTAGAGTCCTTGCCGGAGGAAAAACCAGACCAATATGACTGGTTCTACACATTGACCTAGGAGTTGATCGACTGGCTAAGTCTGACCAGTTTGGTTCGTCAGTCCAAGATGTCCCAAAGTTAGTTTTTGATCGATAACCTGGTCGATTAGGCCGATCTGGTTGGTTTGACTAGTGCGGTTCAATTCGATCCAACCGATTAAGGGTAATTTTATTAAAAGAAAACAACTTTTTTTTTATTTTAAAATGGGTTTTTGGAGGAATCTTTGAATCGACGTACGGGCTTGTATGAAAGAATTTTAGGACGTGGTTTTTTACGTTGGATTCATTATTTCATGCTCATTAATTTGATATGCAATAGTAGCATGTTTGGTATTTATTTAGGCATGCTTTTACCAATTTTTGTGCATAGAGAATCATGAACTACTTTAATTTTGTTCCCTAATGTAATGATAAATTATTTGGGTTAGACCCAAGGTTGTAGTAATTGATATGAATATTAATGGTAGTGTTTGTACATTATTTATAATACATTGGTAGGTATATATGTAAGATCAAACACCAAGAAACACGAATAATAAAGAGACAATAGATCCGTACGACATAGAGATTTAACAAGGTTCACACACCAGGGTAGTGTACTACGTCCTCGGGCGAAAAAGAAGATGATTCACTATGCATAAGAGAAATTACACCCTAGCAGCGGTGAGAAAAACTTGCCCTAAAACCCTAGCTCGAAAAACCCCAAAATATAATGACTTTCTCAACAAGGAACAGTACATTATATATACTCCAAATCATGGATCTACCCATCGGGTCGGGGTCGAACCATACCGCGGGGGCTATGCCCCCGCACCCCCATACGAGATCAATGATGGGCTCCGAGCTTGGGCCTATCGGCCCAACCCCTCTGTTTCCATCACAAATCTCAGAAATTTTTCCATTCGAGTCGCCACCAAAATATGTCGGATCGGGTCAATCTTCAAAACGGGTCAAGAATTCGAGACAAACTTAACAATATATTAAACCTGCATGGAATATGTATCCCATTAAATTATCTATCAGGCCAGGGATGTGCACCATTACAATAACATTGTTTTGAATCCACCAAAATGGTAAGATTCAATATTACCACAATGGGTGCATATCTCAAAGAACCAAAAGAGGACAACAAAGCGATGATGTTCACCCAAATGCGATATTGTCTAAGTACATAATGCACATGGATTTAGGGAGTACTTTAGCCTAGGAGCTACTGTTCACCCAAAGGTGCCAATATTTACATGTATGCATGGATTGTGATAGAATGTTTTATTTTCATTGAGCCATTACACAGGATGCCAACTAGTTACACAGGATGCCAACTACAAGTGGCTAGAAGACCTAGAAACTTCCATGTGACTTAGGTGAAAGAAAATAAATACGGAACGATTCATAAAGATTGATAAGTATGCACGACAAACACTACAAAAACAAGTTTTAGGCATACCTGAATCCATGGCTGAAGAATAAGAACTCCTCTATGTCTTCTTGTATGCTCCTCGTACAACACGATCAATGTTGGTCTGATCTACCCTCTTTCTCTTTTACTTTTTTTCGTTAGCCTCACTTAATGTGTCAGTGATAACTATATATAGGGGTGAGGGTAGGGACCAACCCTGCAATAAAATTAGGGTTTCCTCCCCATTAAGGAAACAATACCTTAGGTCTACACATAGTAATAAATATTTCATACCATTAAGGTGTGCTAATAGAATCCAATATCTCCATAGAGATCATTTACCAATAATATTGGATTCTTTCTGCTTACTCCATCTTTAGTCAACACCACTAAATCAGTTTTGGAAACAAATCTTTGACTATGCTAGCCCACCTAATAGGAAATCTTACAATCTCCCACTTGGGCAGCATATGTCACAAGTTTTATATTTTAAAATTTATTTAAAATGACTCTCCGATTTAGATATACTGAATGTGGCCACAAACAAAATAGTGTCGAATGGAGTGCACCTTAAACCAAATGCCTTAGTCCGAATGAGAATTACAAACACCCAACCATATTGATCATCACATCTAAAGCGATATGAGACCACACATGTCAAAGTACTCATAACATCATCGACTTGGGCTGAACAGTATGAAAGTGTGGTATGAAAATAACATGTAATAGTGATCATCATGTCTATTTTCAAATTGGTCCTGGCTCGAAAACCAAATGAGCCCTATGAGACAGATACCGAATGTCTCATTAACTATAAGCGTCTCCCAAACGCTCAAGCTTCTATCAAAGATAGCTCATTAGGACTGGGTCCAGATGTCCCACAACACTAGCACTAGACCTCAATCAAACGAGACTTTGCTAGATACTGGATGTGTGTGTATTAACTAGAACCTCAGATACCGAATGAGGTAAATACACCACATATAACCTCAATTTTTTGTAGGAGGCAAATAAATAAGTGTATACCCATAAACAAATGGTCATAATAAAAATGCATATATATTCTTGATAAGAATAATAATGCATCATATGTATAAACTAAAACTGAAAATCAATTGCGAACATATTGAGCAAAACTACCACTAATAAAATACATCAAAAGAACTAACAAGTCACATATTAGTGATATGCTCTTGAAAGACTTTTAGAGTCAAGCCCTTAGTAAGATGATCTACAATCATGTTTTCTGTAGTAATCTGTTCCATTGTAATCTGTGACTCTTGAATTTTCTCTTTGACAAAAAATTACTTAATGTCAATGTGTTTGGAGTCTGAAGTACTTTTACGGTTATGAGAGAAACGAACCGTAGCGGAGTGTCACAGAACATCCTCAATGATTTAGATATAGAGTCAACAATTTGTAATAATATAGTTCTACAGAAATTTATGATTCATGAGCTTACTCCCACTGATCTTTAGATAAACCTATTCGATTTCTCCCATTTTCATAAAGAACCTTAGCTTGAACATAATTAACAATCATTGGCTTAGGAGGCTCATCAATTAAGATTAAAATTTATTATCATAATAGCCAGAGAAATATTAAAGGATTAGTTACATTCCTTAAAATTGGAACCATTCAAACTTTTTTAACAGAAAATAGCTGAGAAGTCAAAGCTGACAAATATAATCATACATATTTATCAAAATATATAATATGTAAGAACAGAAGGCATATTAAACTTCCCAACAATATAATTAAATCTGACTAATTGGGCTGTTAATCAGATTTAGCTCAGTATTGTTTTCAATAACTGTAGGAAAACAGAAACTGGAAAAAGATTCGGCGTCATCGGGGTCACACCTGTGGTGGCAAGATCGCCCAACACGTAGTGAAATCTTTCACATGCAAGGCGAGACGCTCGAAACAACACCACTTTGAAGATTCCGTCACCTGTGGTGGCAAGACAAAAACCTCCAAAGCTATGAAACCCAAAATGTCACCCTCACACTATCAAGCGAAACCGACTAAATGAATACTCACCTGTGGTGGCAAGAGCACATCATTCGCCATATGGTCTCTTTGACTGCAACCCATCCTGAATAGTCAATAGTGATTTCACAATCTCAGTAACTAGCCCACTAAGTGGAAGCGTAATCACTGAAATTATGAAAACTTATAGACTTGGATTGCTACCAAATGCCCGTGGGTTTAGATTTTGGGTGCAAACAACAAGATGAGCTATTTCAATATTTAATTAATAAAATATTCAACATAAGTCCACAAAAACAACCAATTATAAACCCTTATAGTCAATATGGTAACACCATAATTTAGCAGTTATCAAAGTGAGTATATTCTTAGTATGACAGTTTTGTACTTCTAGCCATTACCATAAATAAATAGAAAATCTAAATATGGCGATTTCCTATAATGACAACATGCTAAATATGAAAGCTCATATCATTTATTCATGATAGCAAAATACACATGAAATATGTTCCCTTATCCATAATGCATTAGATATAAGAAATTGTACACAAATATGATCTTTAGGCTCAAATGACTTTAATATCTAATACAAATATTTGCCTATAAACTTTAAAGTCAATCATAATAAAGTCCCATAATTTCTTCAAGTCAAAAGAAAATTATTTAGCTAATAGGGCACATGAACCGAATAACTTATAGGCTAAAAACAACAATAAGTCTTTAATAAATAAAGGTAATGTTGGCTTAGATCCATAGTAAGTATAAACAACTTCATAGGCTTTATACCATAAGCCACTAAAACTTCAATGGGTTCATTTAAATCATTCAAATATAATATCTCTGTTTTATCTCGATGAATTTTCAATAAAATTGAACTTTATCACAAGTACAAATATGACATATAAATTTGAAGAAATATTACTTAAACAATGCACTTGTGATATTTTGAATCATAAATGGGTGTCAAAACTAATAATTATGTGTCTCGTGACGAAACCTGATGTCATGGATGATAAATATAACATCAAAGAAACTATCAAAATACCCCAGATTGACTTAAAATTCATGAAACAACAAGTGTAGTATACATAATAAAACATGTATAATACATCTATCACCCTCAATAGGATAATAATTTATTCTCCTACTAATATAAGAGAGTAAGACTAGATGACCTAATAAAAGTACCATTTATAAGAGTCAATATCAGTTCATATTAGAACTAGATCTAATTGTTGGCTTGAATAAACAAGGCCAAAATAGTCAACAGTGTAAACAGATTTCAGAAGTCATTTCAATAAATCAAAATTAAACGATTTCTAATTCCATTTGCATAAACTATTTATGGTCTATATAATTATTAGACTCAAAAACTGGATTTCATTAAAACTATGCTGAAAATAGTTAATAAACCATCAACATGTAGAAGCAACCTAGAATGATCTTGTGTCATAACATATCAAATGTGAGTATAGGTATCATCATTAATATTAATCTTTAAGATGCCAACTCTAGCCACAAGAATCTTCACAAAAAATCGATTTAAATAGACCACACCAATAAGAAAGTTTAACTTGGTGAGATTCATGTGCATTCACTGTAATGACTATAACACTCAAGAGTTATAGCTGAAACTGTATCCTTATCCTTTAAGACAGGAATACACTGGTCCTCTCATTTTCTTGTATTAACTGTGAAAAGAACAATAACTTTTGAGATCCCCTTACCTTTGGGATCAGGATCCTTAGGTTACTGTCATTTTCTTTAACTTTGGTGACATCATCTTTAGACAAATGTCACCTACTATGCTGCCCTAGGGAAAATCATGAAAGAACAAGATACGTCACTTTGGTGGAATCCACATCACCCTTTCATGGTTCCCTAAAAATACGTCTTGTAGCTAAACATGTGCGAAAGCTTACACCTAATTTAACTCCAATATATTTATTCATCATAAAGTATTCCAAATGTGACATTAATTTTCTCCCTATGTCATTCATAAATGACCTTTTTTAATATCATAGTAATGATAAACCAGTGCAAAAAAAATGCATAAACAGAAATACAATTTTGAAGCCACTATAGAATAAAGACAAAACACTATAGTTGTTCCAAAACAGTTATAGAACACAAATTATAGGTCTCATTTTTCTTGTTTTAAATTCAACCCAGTATATTGAACATACATCCACTGGTCGAACCATAAACAACATTTCAGAATATATAATTACATCCTCCCACTGGTTTGACCAGTTAAGTAATTATCCACAACATCCCAAGTACATAATAAAGTGACATCATGAAAATCAATGGTATTTTATTATTCACAAGGCCTTGGGACTCTCAAAATAATTGTTTTAAATATGAAAAACTTCATTGGACATTATTTGAAGACTGACCATTACAAAAAAGACTCATTTATTTCAATGTATTTCCATTAAAATTACCTTTATCATAAACAGACTATAGACCAGATGTCACAAACAATATAGTATTGAAGAACCCATCAAAATAACTGGGGTTGGTTCAAAAAAATCACAAAACAACAAGTTTATGTCATATAAATAAATCAATACTCTCTTTTGGAGATAGCTTCCGTATCACGAATCCGTTTGTGTCAACTTGATTTCTAATCTAATTTGGTTCACCTATTGACTGATTCACTGGATTTGGTTTCATTTAGCCGGTTCGAATTGTGTTGGTTCAATCCATCCTATTTGAGATAATGCCTATGAGCTTTTAAACCCATTACACTTAAACAATTCTGGACATGGGCTTGGCCCATGAAGCTTCTAAATATAAAATATAAAACTAAGTCAAACCAAATGGATCCAGCCCAAATCCAATAAAACCCAATTATTGTGACTTAAAAGCTTAAGGGTAATGAAGTAAAATCACTTAGTTCAATTCAGCCTATTTCAAATTAGGCCCATAAGCTTCAACCCATTACACTTAAATAAACATGGGCAACTTAAAACAAACCATTAAACACCCATAGGCTCAACCCACTTAACTTTAAAAAAAAAAAAAAAAATTTTAATTAAATAAAATAAACATTATCTTCCATTGCCTTAAATATTAATCCCTCTTATGCATCCCACCGGATAATAAGTCCAAAAAAAAAAACTTACATCAATTATACAAATAAGACAATGCTTGCCCCATCATAACCATGTCTATGTGTCATTTCATACTAAATGCTATAGTTGAAAGGAGTCACCAAGTACTTGATACTTGAAATTGGGATTGGGACGGATAGATTAAAAGAGGATAATAACCAGCTACAAACAGTCATATGATACAAAACCATATTCAATCAGGGTCGATATTGATCCCGCCTAATCCAATTCGAATAAGATAGAAATACCCTTAACTTTAATTATTATTATTATTATTTTAACCCTTTATCTGTACCGAGTCAACTTATCTTGTATAGAGTATCTCCTCTTGTCTTTATACATTTCTTCATAACTATTACAATGCATAGAAACATATAGTTGTAAGCAATAGAGTTCAGGCAATAGATATAAGACTTTGACCCTACCACCCTTCCCACCATTTGAGTGAGCTCCTTTTATGATTGAATTTGGAATGAGAATGTTACCGGTTTGAGCAGCCATTGCACCGTAACACAGACCATGAGACCATTGGAAGGTCACACTGAGGTATCTTCAGTACTTAGGGAAAGGGGCAGCGGGTTCTTTTCAACAGGTCTGTGTCTTGGTGTAGACGCAAGTTAGGGTCCTACAAGATTACAGCTCTACCGTATACGGATGATGGCTTCGAAGATGGGTACTCTCATTCTGGTAATCACGTTTAAGAAAACAGAAGCAGAAAAAAGAAGTTCATGATCGAACTCTTTTAAGGGGAAATTTTTCATATCTAAAACAGGAACTATCCGTAGCAGGATATCTTCCCTACTATTTTATATATGATAGAATATGAAATAATTGTCCGAGATTCGGCAAATCGATTTCGATTCGAAATGAAATTGGTGGAATCGGTTTGCAATATGCTGAAAACGCCTAAAATCGGGCACAACCCTAGAAAAGCTGCATGGTGAGGCTGATTCGATGCGGCTTTAATTGGGATCAGTCAAATCCACTGATTCCAATCCGGTTTTCAAAATCCTGATAGAAGTTAATAAAAAGATGAACGTGACGTTTCATAAAATTACAAATATGGCCACAGCCATGTCGAGACTCTCTTTCGAAAGTGAGATCACTACAAGCTTATTGATGAAGCCCTTTGGGCTCCTTAAATGCAGTTGTGATCTTATATGTGATACCACCAGACGTGTCGTTATCTCTTTCGCAGTCAAAACTCTCCTCTCTAGTGTGACTAGCCAGGCAAGAAGCCTCGTTTTCTTCCACTAATTCAAGCGATTTAGTCAGTAGTAAAGTTATCGATTTCACTGAACATTGGGTTATTTATTTCATAATAGGGCAAAGGACTGACTTTTCTCGCACCCATCACCACTGGAGAACAGGGCCGTTCAAGGAGGGAAGAGAGGGACATGGGATTTCCGAACCTTGGATTGTGTGGTTAACCTCATCGCTAAGTGAAGGGAAATTTTGACATAGGGCAAATGTTGCTGTTGGTTTTTTCTCGTTTTTTTTTTTTTTTTTTTTTTTTTTTTTTTTTTTTTAAATTTGTACGGTTCTTAACCTTTAGTAATAATATATAATATATTATTT
>NC_056569.1:17428261-17472894 GCF_013358625.1 Macadamia integrifolia
AAAAAAAAAAAAAGAAGAGCCTTGCCTAAACCACAAGAAAATAGAAAAACATTCTTTTCTTTTCTTCTATTGGTAACCAAACAGACATAATTTTTTTTTTTTCTTACCAATTCATTTATTTTCTTCTCTTTTCTAGATTCTTTTTTTTCATTTCTTTTCTTCTCTTCTCTTGGCTACCAAACACAGCCTAATGTGGATATAAATGTTTTCCATTTACACATAAATGGG
This sequence comes from Macadamia integrifolia, assembly GCF_013358625.1. Taxonomy (NCBI): domain Eukaryota; kingdom Viridiplantae; phylum Streptophyta; class Magnoliopsida; order Proteales; family Proteaceae; genus Macadamia; species Macadamia integrifolia. The sequence goes on from NC_056569.1 coordinate 17,428,490, forward strand.
GCCAGCTCAATTTGAAGGTTACCTTCCAAATGGCACAGCTGCTTCGACTTCTAGAATGAAATAAGAAAGAGCAACAATTCAAAGAATCTTAATAAAAGATGACTATATGAATTCCAAGAGCTTCTCAATAAATTTGCAAATCTAAAAGTTCAACATTTTAACTGGCTATAATGTATGAGATAAAATCATAGCATATACAAGAAGATATTTGAAAGTTGTGAGACATGGTAAACCATTGTTACAAAAAGGAAATAAAAACATCAATGGAACATGATCATAAATACTTTGCTTCATTTCTAGACTAGTGGCTGAAGTACCTCGGAATTTGTTATCTCGTGTGATTATCCCGAATGTTTCTGCAGTTTCTCGAATCATGATTCCACTCACTCCATTATGGGTGGTTATCTTACCGTCAGCAACTGAAACGAAGAATGGTTAAGGAAATAAACATTAGAAGAAGTACAATCCTTTGAAATTGTGTCAGCAAGGTAAAGCATATTTGCTCCTTGACACTAAAAGCTTGTTATAGACTACACACACACACACTCCCACGAGCTTGTTTAGAAAGAGACACAATTCCCAAGAATCAAATATTACATGGATCAGGCAGATTACCACATGTTTACTCCTGGACATATCTAATCATCTTAAGAAAATGGTCACATTCAGGCATGGCTGGGACAGAATGAATTGAGTTCCAGGCTCACTCCCACATCCCCTAAACTTGCCTCTGTCTATGATCCCTGCTGCTATGTTGAGCATTTGGAAAGAAAAATAGTAGCACATTTGAAGGTTTCTTTGAACCTACCTACGGAGTTTACGAATGGGTCTGTCATGGTGGGAAAACAACTTGCAAATTAACCTCAAAATTTGGGTGTCCCTGATATTCTGAAGGCAGTACAGAACTTTCTGTCTAAATTTGTTTAATCCTGCACAGGACCTTGTACAACTTTCAGGGGTCCTTTTACTGTTTCTTTAATAAACTTTTGACTTATCAGAAGTTAGATAGTAAGTACTAGAGCAGAAAGGAGGAAGATAAAAGTTTTCAGCCTATATTGAATTGCAGTAAATCTTAATATTGCAAATCGGTAAGAGTTTGAGTTTTAGGTTAATCCTTGTCAAAGAGAATAAACCTAAACTAATTGAAGCCCGGCTACATTAGATGCATCTGACCAATAGAATGGTTCACATTTAATGAAGGCAAAATAATTTTTTAATGTAAATGGATTTTCTAATGTAAGAACGCTAAGGCTGTCTTTGGTATCATTTATGAGTCTATTTTATGACATGTTTTCATTTTTGCAGGTGTTTGGTATCATTTATGGACCTAACACAAAAACCAGAAAAGGCTCAGGAGCCATTGATGTTTTATGGCCAAAAATTATTTTTTCTCCAATTATGTGCTCAACATTAATGAGCACGTGTTATAACCACTCAAAAGTAAGGTCAAATTGGTAAGATTACAACGTTTTTATAACATTCATATCTCCTTTTTATGCCCTTCCTCACTTGTCTCCCTAATTCTACTGTCTCTCACTTCTCTGCCTTATTCTTTTTAAACCTTATTTCTTCTTGAAGCAAATGGAAGTCATCCATTGGTCTCTCTCATATGTGAGACCTGAAACCTGGATGATACAGCACTGAAGACTTATTCAAGAAGGAAGAAGAGAGGGGTCGACCGTGGCTAATATGGGTCGACCAGGCCTAGTCTATAGGCCCACGGTTTGGGCCTTGATGGGGATATTTAGTTTCTATAATTAGTTTCTAATTTCAGCTCCTAGTTAGTTTCTAATTTCAGTATTTCTTATTTCTTAGTTTCTATTTTTAATTTTAGTAACTAAATGACTTGCTTTTATTTAGTTTCCTATTTCAGTTTTTGGTAACTAAAGAATAGCTTCTATTTTGTAATTCCCCATCACTATTATAAATAAAGGAGGGCTGTCATACTATATAGCCCACGATTTTATGAATAAGAAAAGCTATGCTGCTGTTTTGCTCTTTTGAGTTTGCTTTGTGTGTGATCACAGTGGTGGACTGGTGTTTGATCCGGTGACTCTTTGCAGCGTGAAGTCCTAGAGGTCTCTTCAAGTATTATTCTTCTTCTTCAAGGTTACTTACAAGACTCCATTGCTGCCTTACTGTTACAGGTATTTAGATCAGTCTTTGTTCTCAGTTCCGTCCAGAAATCTTCTGAGTTAATTGGGCATCGGTCCATAAATTCCCTAGAGCAAACCAGCTACCCTCCAGGGCTGTTCTTTGGGTTGAGTCTTCCTCTCATTAAGGACTCCCTTCGATCCAATTTCCAGGCCAATCTGACATCTGGTTAGTGAGATATCAGAAATCACTTATTCTTTGTCTTGTAGTGATTTCGGTTCTGTTTTCAGACTTGTTACAGAGATCGATTGGTTGGGATTGAATACCCTGATTATTTGAGGTCTGGTCATATGCGTTGAGTTACTTTTGGGCTATGTTTTGTACCCTACTGACCCTACCTAGCTAATTCTATTCTGGTCTCAGAATCCTTGAATTTTGGGAATCGGCAGGCTTGGTTTCCAGACTTGTTCTTTGATATGATTTAATCTGAGTTGCTGTTATACTTGCTATTGGTTGTTCTTTGATTCAAAGTTCCTGCAGTTGAGACTTAGTTAGTTCACCTACCCTTGTCTACATTACTAGAAGTCATCCCTCTCTCTAGCGCGAGATATCTCTTTCGGAACAATATCATTCATGATACTAATACACTGATGTACGATCCAAAAATATTAATACATTGCGGGTGTCACTGTTCATTGTTAATGTAGGACTAAATAGGACACCCAACTAGTCCCAAATCTACAGGAACTTTTAGACCAAAGAACAACAAAACCAGTCCAAATACATATAATAGAAAAAGCAGACTTCAATAACAGCCCAGCAATAATCGACTTCCAGAAACAGAAATATAGAGAAAAACCAAGGACAACAGTGATTCTTAATACTAGATCAGGGACTGAGCAAGTTAATATCAGATTCAGATGTCCAGAATATAAATAACATCCCAGAGAAATTAGTAATTAAACCAACAACAGTGTCAATTTCAGAAATAGGAACTTCAGATCACTAGAAGACGAAAATCTAGAGATTTTTAATATCTCAGAGATGGCTGATCAGAATCAGCCAAAAGTAGGGTCGATCCTTACTTAGACAGAGGGGATCCTTCGACCAAAAGACTAGGCTGATCTGACATTCAGAACTGATCTTTCCAGTAGAGACCAAAGGCTCTGTTTTCGCAAAAAATTCTGGGCAGAGATAGAAGAAATTGTACCTGGTTTTTCGCAGTCTTGGTAAGCCTTGAAGATGTGAAAGAAAGTAAAGAAAACACACTAGAAGTAGGCCTCTTGGACTTCAAGCCGCAAGGAGTCGTTTGAATCAGACACCAAACCCTTCTTCCTCGATCAAACACAAGGAACAACCATGGAATTCACCTAGCGGCAGCAACATGAAGTTTTTTCTTTTTGTCAAAATCGTGGCTCATAAAAGAGCCCTCTTTTTTATTTATAATGATGGGGAGGGTTTACAAATAATAGTAACTCAGAGTTACTAAATCTGAGTTACTAAAACTAATTACAAGAAGTTACTAAAAACTGGAAGTTGGAATCTAATGAAAATAGAAACTAGTCTTGATAGAAATTAGAAACTAAAAATGACTTAAATTAGAAACTAATTTAAGACTTCAAAATAGAAATTAAATAACTAATTAGTAACCCCATCAGCAGCCCAAATCATGGGCTGACTTGGACCAGTCTTGGTCGACCCAATCAGCCACTTGGGTCGACCTTGGTCTTGGTTTTCCTTGTGTAAACCTTTATTGGTACTGCATCAGCTCTCCCCAGATTGAAAACATTCGACTCCGAAAAATGGATAAGGGACATGTAGCGCTCATACAAGTCGGGATCAAGCCTCTTGAAATCATCAGCATGAATCCAAGTATAGTCACTACGGGGACGGCCTTTCCACTTGACAAAAAAAGTGTGATAACCGGTGCCACTGCGGGAGGTCTTGTAATTATCATCCAAGACGTCTTCAATAACTTTAGAAGTGGGTGGCTTCAGTTGGGGCAACCTCAGATTTTGCTCCGTGTCTCCATCATCCAAATGATGCCCAACATAAAGGTGAAGATTAGCCACATTAAACACATTGCTTATGGTCATGTCATTAGGCCGCTCAAGTACATAAGCATTAGGTCCTATATGTTTTAGCACCTTGTAGGGACCCATCTTTCGTGGATATAACTTGGTATTGACACCTGTCCAAAACCGTTCAGGATTTACTCGAATCATCACCATGTCCCTGGGATTGAACTCCACATAACGCCGATGACAATCAACAGAAGCCTTATACACCTCATTGTTCAAGGCAATACGTCATCGAACGTTGGCATGCACCTTAGTGATATGACGCAAGAACTCATCAGCTTCAATACTAACTCGAGCCTGGGGTGGAAGTGACATAAGGTCAATAGGCCGCTTAGGTTGAACTCCAATCAAGATCTTAAAATGAGTATGACCTGTTGTCCTATTCACTGAACTGTTGTAGGTAAATTCTGCAATGTCAAGAATAGAAGGCCATGTCTTCTCATAGTCTCGAACTAAACACCTCAACAAGTTTCCCAAGCTATGGTTCACCACCTCTATCTGTCCGTCTGTCTGTGGATGAAATGCAGTTGAAAAGTTCAGCTTTGTATTTGTCTTCAACCACAATGTCTTCCAAAAATAAATCATAAACTTAACATCACGGTCAGACACAATACTAGTTGGCAGCCCATGTATTCGTACTACTTCCTTGAAGAAGAGCTTTGCAACCTAATAAGCATCAAAAGTCTTACGATAAGGTATAAAATGAGCCATCTTAGAGAAACGATCCACAACCACCATAATGGAATCATATCGTTCTTTAGTAGGGGGTAGTCCAAGAACAAAGTCCATGCTAACATCAAGCCATGGTGCATGAGGAACAGGTAGTGGAGAATATAGACCTGTGTTCTATTTTCCCCCTTTTGCCGACTGACATACACGGCATCTCTTGATCACATGATTGACATCCTTTGCAATCAATGGCCAATAATATCGATCAGTCACCTGTGCAAGAGTCTTATCTTTCCCAAAGTGTCCTCCTAATCCTCCTCCATGTAACTCTCGTATGATGTGATGACGTAGAGAAGAGTTTGAGATACAAAGCGGTGTGCCAAAGAACAAGTACCCATCATGAATAGAGTACTTTAGGTGCTGCCCACCTTGTTGTAATTCCATAAAGACAGTGTTGAAATCAGAATCAGATGTGTACTCACCTCGTATCTGATCTATGTGAATAACATGTGCTAAAAATGTGTTAAGTATGAGCACTTTCCGACTAAGTGCATCAGTCATTGTATTCTCTTTTCCCGCCTTGTACTTCATAGCAAATACAAATTCCTACAAGTAGGCTACTCATTTGGCATGTCTGTGGCTAATCGACTTCTGTGAGTGAAAGTGCTTCAAGGCATCATGATCAGTATACAAAATGAACTCCTTACCAATGAGATAGTGCCTCCAATGGCGTAGCACTTGGACGATTGCATACAACTCCAGATCATAAGTCGCATAGCGCTTATTGGCCTCATTCAATTTTTCGCTATAAAAAGCGATGGGGTGTCCTCCTTGCATTATCACTCCTTCTAGCCCAACATGTGAAGTATCTGTAGCTACCTCAAATACTCTGTCAAAATTTGGTAGGCGTAGGATAGGTGCCTCTGTCATCTTCCTCTTCACAAGAGCGAAGGCTTTGGTCGCTGCAACTGTCCATTCAAACTTCACTTTACTTAACTTCAAACATTCAGTGATGGGTGTCATAACTGCACTGAAGTTCCGAATAAATCTCTTGTAGAAGGAAGCCAACCCATGGAAGCTACGAACTTCTGTTAGTGTCTTAGGTGTGGGCCAATCAGTGATGCTCTTGATCTTCTCCGGATCAGCTTCAACCCCCCTTGATGACACTATAAATCCAAGGAATACAACCTTGGGCAGCATGAAGGAACACTTCTTGGGATTAACATATAACTTCTCAGCACGGAGTGCTCTCAAAACTTGCCTCAAGTGATCCATATGCTTTTCTTGGTTCTTACTGTATATCAGAATGTCATTAAAATAAACAACCAAAAAGCGACCAATGAAGGGGCGAAGGACCTGTGTCATCACCCTCATAAAAGTACTAGGTGCATTCGTCAGACCAAAAGGCATGACTTTCCACTCATATAAGCCATCCTTGGTCTTAAAGGCAGTCTTCCACTCATCCCCAGAACGGATGCGGATTTGATGATAGCCACTCCTCAGATCTAACTTGGAAAAGACCTTTGCCCCGAACAACATATCCAACATATCATCTAGTCGTGGTATAGGAAACCTATACTTGAATGTTATCTTGTTGATAGCATGACTATCCACACACATACGCCAAGAACCATCCTTCTTTGGCGTGAGTAAAGCTAGTACTGCACAAGGACTTAAGCTCTCCTCAATGAGGCCTTTATGGAGTAACCCATCCACTTGCCATTTCAACTCGGCATGCTCAGTAGGACTAAGTCTGTAAGCAGGAAGGTTGGGTAAAACTGAACTAGGTACCAAGTCAATAGTATGTTGTATGTCTCTCATGGGAGGTAACTCATCTGGGAGATCATCAGAGACTAAGTTAGAAAAATCAGTTAGGAGCTCTCTGATAGGTGCACTATGCGTTACTTCAGGTTGGGGAGTGACTTCCCTAGTAACAAGAGCCATAACCATTCTAGTCTCATGACTTGTGCGTAAGAACTGTTTGCAGGGTATAGCTAGTAACTCCTTTGTGGGCATAACTACTACCTTCTTCCCATTGTCAATGTCCTTCTGATTTGACCTTAGGGATCTCTTTCGCCGTATTTCAGCCGGCACATTTACCAAATAGAAAGTTGTAGGAACACCCTTCCACATGAAAGTACACAGATTCTTCTTCTTTCCAACCATAGCATCATTGTCATACATCCAGGGACGACCAAGCAATACATCTGTGAGTTTCATTGGGATCACATCACACCAAACTCTCTCTTCATATCGGTTAAGTTTCAAAGGAACTGAGCATCTCTTATTCACCTCTAAAGTATTACCATTCAGCAAGGAAACCTTAGAAGGCTGAGGATGTGGGTCAGCTTTCAAGGTTGCTTTCTTCACAAAAGCTTCAGAAACAACGTTGACACAACTGCCACTATCAATGATTATCTGACAAGTATGCTCACCTGACTTCATACGGCTGTAGAATATGCAATTACGTCGCCAATCCTCTCCTTTGGTTTCAGCCACCAATATGCGAGTTACAATATTTATTCGCTGAGTATCATCCTCAGTAGTGTTTTCCATATTATAATCATAGCCACCATCATCATCATCTAAAGGATAGGGGTAAAGAGCTGACTCATCCTCCTCATTGGAGTCTTCAACCTCAGCTACTACATTAACCCTCTGCTTATATGGACAAGGCTTAGCAAAATGTTTTACCTCTGTAATGGAAACACTGTACCTTATTACCACCTGTCATAGGTGCCTTTCCTTTATAATCAGCTCGTGTAGGAAAAGTGGACTTTGGAGGTGCTGAGCTACTAGGTTTAGTGATTGGAAAATTCTTCTTTACCTCCCTGGCTTGGAAACCAAACCTTCTAACTGGCTGTGCTAGAAGCTCCTCTACTCGTAGGGCCTTGTCAAAACAATCCCTCATTGAGTGCACATCAATGACTCCGATACCCCTGTTGATTTTAGCTCGCAATCCCAATCGAAACCAGGATAACAGTTGCCTTTTATTCTCCCTTATACTTGCCTATACGAGCATAAAGTGCGTCAAACTTGTTCATGTACTCGGCAACAGTCATAGATCCTTGACGAAGAGAGTTCATCTGGTCTTGTATGCGAGCTCTAAAGTTGCATGGTAAGTATTTATTTGATAGCTCAAGCTTCATTTCCTCCCAACTAGTAGGTTCTCTACCTCAGTTTTTTAACTCTAGGTCATAGGTCCACCATTCACGAGCAGCCCCAACTAGCTTTGCATGAGCTAGTTTCATCTTCCATTCCTCAGGTAACTCATAATAGTCAAAATAGTCGTCCAGTACCACTATCCAATCATAGAACAATTGGGGGCCATGTCTCCCATCAAACTCCTTCAGATCGAGCTTGACCTTTTGTGAATCTCTAGAGTACCTTTGTTGCACGGGACGCTCAGTCTCAAAATATCCTCTTACATGCTCTTCAAAAGTAGGTTGTATTACCGGAACCATCTGTGGTGCTCTCAGATTAGGGTTTGCTCTCCTGTTAGTCAACTGAGCAACTATATTCAATAGGGTTTCCACTTCAGGTGTTGTACGTGAATCGCCAGTAGGCTATTGTGGTGGGGTCTCTTCATTTAACAACTTGGCATCCAATTCAGCCTTCAATTCAACCTTCAATTCAGTCTATAAGGCTTGCTGTTCAGCCTTCATCTCAGTCCTCATAGTCTGTAGCATCTCCATAAGAGAAGCTAGGGTGGGGGTGTTGTGCTCTGACACCACTTAATATAGGACTAAATAGGACACCCAACTAGTCCCAAATCTGCAGGAACTTTTAGACCAAAGAACAACCAAACCAGTCCAAATACATATAACAGAAAAATCAGACTTCAATCACAGCCCAGCAATAATCGACTTCTAGAAACAGAAATATAGAGAATAACCAAGGACAACAATGATTCTTAATACTAGATCAGGGACTGAACAAGTTAATATTAGATTTAGATATCCAGAATATAAATAACAACCCAGAGTAATCAGTAATTAAATCAACAGCAGTGTCGATTACAGAAATAGGAACATCAGATCACTAGAAGATGAAAATCTAGAGAATTTTAATATCTCAGAGATGGCTGATCAAAATCAGCCAAAAGTAAGGTCGATCCTTACTTGGATAGAGGGGATCCTTCGACCAAAAGACTAGGCTGATCTGACATTCAGAACTGATCTTTCCAGCAGAGACCGAAGGCTCTGTTTTCGCAAAAAATTCTGGGCAGAGATAAAAGAAATCGTACCTGGTTTTCTGCATTCTTAGTAAGCCTTGAAGATGTGAAAGAAAAAAGAGAAAACACACTAGAAACAGGCCTCCTGGACTTCATGCCGCAAGGAGTCATTTGGATCAGACACCAAACCCTTCTTCCTCGATCAAACACAAGGACAACCATGGAATTCACCCAGCGGCAGCAATATGAAGTTTTTTCTTTTTGTCAAAATCCTGGCTGATAAAAGAGCCCTCTTTTTTATTTATAATGATGGGGAGGGTTTACAAATAATAGTAACTCAGAGTTACTAAATCAAAGTTACTAAAAACTAGAAATTGGAATCTAACGAAAATAGAAACTACAGAAATTAGAAACTAACAATGACTTGAAATTAGAAACTAATTTAGGACTTCAAAATGGAAACTAAATAACTAATTAGTAACCCCATCAGCAGCCCAAATCATGGGTTGACTTGGACCAGATCTAGGTCGACCCAGTCAACCACTTGGGTCGACCTTGGTCTTAGTTCTCCTTGTGTAAACCCTTGTTGGCACTGCATCAATCATTCTTTTACAAGTGGTAATGCATATGATCAAAAGATGGTGAAATGTTGAGAGAGAGAGAGAGAGTTTCATATCCCAATTAACTTGGGTTTTCTAGCCAAGGGTGACTCTCTCTCTCTCTCTATGTGTGTGTGTGTGTGTGTTGAATGGTCTGTTCATCAGTCTTTTACAAGTGCTGATGCAAATGATTAAAGGATGGTGAGATGTTGAGAGAGACAGACAGAGAGAGCACCCTTGGCCAGAAAACCCAAGTTGTACTTTTAATTGTGATATGAAGGCTTTGTTTTATAGTTTAAAAATTGTAGCTTTGGAGAGGGTGGGGAGACATTCCATCTACCTCCACTGTAATGAAAGATATCCTCGAGATATTTGATTATCAGATTATGTATTAGTTAATGTTGCCTTTTGTCCCCTATATATCATCTTTTGGTGAAAACAAACATAGAAACTAGATCAAAGAGGGACAGTAACTAAAACTTGAAATCCCAACGATGCAATCTGTTGGTCCCAACAATCCTCATGTTTCTCGCTGGAATTGTTAAGTACAATAAGCAGATTCATTTCTAGTTTGAAGTTCTCATTGGCTTTTGGTTTGTGCATTTTAGGTGTTGCACAAGGCATGGACAAATGAAGATGATTACATGTGTGACTGTCACACGCGTAGAGAAGGATTTGAAGGACATCAAGGAGCTGTATAATAAGAGAAACAATGCAACTCTTGAGCATTCCATAGTCAAGGAAACTTCAGGGGACTACAAGACTTTCCTCCCCACTTTGGTGGGGGGCATTAGCTCTGTTCTTTCAAATGGATGAAAGGAGATTTTCAGTTTGCATCCACTAGAGCTTCAGTCTGTGTTTGGTGTGGAGAGTGCCAGTACTAGTTTATTTCTTCTAAATGGATAAAAGGAGATTTTAAGACTGCATCCAGTAGAGCTTTAGTCTATGTTTGGTGTGGAGAGTGCCGGTTCCAGTTTAGTGTTGATTAGGATTTCAGAATCCTTTTTACTTGTGGTTTGTATTGAACTTGGGTGTGAATCGTTCTCTGTTTTTTTTCCTAGTTCTCTGCCTAACATCCTCTTGTGGTTGGTGCTGGCACTTAGGCTTCTAAGAATTATCGATGATTTCTTCCATAATTACTCATTTGGGTATTTTGAGCTTGTTTTCCTTACGTGACAGATTCTAATATCAGCCATTTTTTTTTTAAATCAGGAGAATGAGAACGCACAATAACTCAAATTGGCAATAACAAATAATGTCAAATCCATGTCTCAGTAATGAAAGAAGACAAAGGCACATCAAACCTATGGTTAGCTTCTAAAATTGTTCATGGTATGAGCTCAAATAGGTCGTAGATAATCTACTATGAACTGTAAAAAGGCCTGATCACAAGATTAACTAAGATTACACAGTGAAATGGGCAATGCGTTTATATAGTTAACAGATCATCGGGTCTTGTAGTCAGCTTGAGGCCATCAGATTTTGTAGTCAGCTTGTAATATAGATTTATTATTCTAGAGTTCTAAATATAAGCTCACAACTGAATTTTGTGTATTATGGAGGTTACATAAGGTACCCCACCCTCCCTAGCAATGAAGGGAAATTAACCAAGGCCTTGCATGGAATGACTGGCACTTGAGCAGTTTCTAGAGCCGAAAACCCTAAGAACTCAATACAACACATACCATCTGAAGGTTCCTCACCATTTCTCAAAGCTTTGTAATGTTATGTGGTTAAATCGGTTTAACCTTAAACAGATACTTACCAGATAAATAGAGGGTGACGTGCACCGTTATTTATTAGAACCAAAATTTATTTCAGAAGGATCATGGAAAGAGGATTGAAGTAGGTATGAAGGGTGATGCAAAGGCTCTAAAAGAGTCGTACTGTTCGATAAATGAGAGGATAAAATGAGGAAGAATGCCCCCTTGTAAAATGAAGAAGAACTATGGGAATTATTCCACAATGTTGTTTCTGATGGGGAAGGTACAATTTGAACCAGTGAAGAGGACCCACCAACAACACCACCAAAGAGGGTATCTGGTCTGATGCAGATTAATTATCAAAATAGGCTTGTTTTATTAGGAATAAGCTTAGGGTTGGGTTGTATACGTGTTGGGCCTTCAGTCCATGTGGTTTGAAGTGTATTGGACTACTTTTATGGGTCTAAACTAGGGGTTCTAAGGTTGCATACGGGATTCAGTGATTTGTTTCTTTTTTCTTTAGTTTCCTTTCTAGATGGGGTTATTTAGTTTCTAATTTTTTGTTTCCTATTTCAGTTTTTGGAAACTAAAGTTAGTTTCTATTTTATGTAACCCCCCATCATTATTATAAATAAAGGAGAGCTCTCATTAGTAGAGCCACGAATTTTATGAACAAAAAGATGCTGCTGCAATTTTTCCTCTGGAGGTTTCTTTGTGTTTGATCAAAGAAGAAAGGTGGTTTAGTGTTTGATCCAAGCAACACTTTGCGGTGAGAAGTACAAGTGGATCTTCATATTTTCTGGTTTTCTTATTGTTTCTAATCTCATTCAGCCAGCCAGGTAAGTGCTCTAATCTGTTTGCAGAATTTCTGGGTTAAGATAAGTTAATTTGGAGAATAATGTCATATGGACATAAATTGAAAATTAATTCAATAAATTGAATTAAACCCAATCAATTCCTTAGCCCAACTCATGGTAGTGGCCATGAATGGACTTTAGGCTGCCCATATAATGACATTGACCATTTACCTCCATTTGGCAATAACTTATGGCATGAATTAATCCCAATCAATTCTCATCAATTCTCTTTGCCCACCTCTCCACTCATGGTAATGACCACAAATGGACTTTAGGGCTCCCATAGGGTGTTATTGACCCTTTTCCACTACCTTGACCCCAAGGGTCTCACACTATAACAAGACAATCAAAACACATAAAAAAAAGACCTAATTTTGAAACTTAAATATAATAAAATAGATATAAAATCTAACAATCCTCCATAAGTTTCAAACGACATGAAGGACACATGTGCTGTGACTGTATTAGACACTATAGGACACATCGTTGTAGGTGTCTTTCAGACTTGAACCTACACTAGGACTAATGAGCCATGCTATAGAGTACGGATAGAGTAAGACCCCTTGAGGAAAGAGGACTAATGAGCACGGATAGAGTCAGACCCCTTGAACCTTTCCTCATTGGTATAGCTGACCGACCCATTAACCACATCCTATAAGTCAACATTTTGAGCTACCCATCATATAATCACTTTGGACTTTTGAATCGATCATGTCCCATATCTTGGACTCATGAATGTTTAGAAAACTTGCCTATAAATTCTCATCAATGGCGGCCACACCCCCTACATTTACTTAGTTTAGTCTTCGATGTGCACCATAATTAACACACCCCCACATTTCTTGGGATTAGACTAATTAAGAGTTTTACCACTTAACCTTTCTCCTTGTGATGGTACTACTATCCCCATCTAGATCTTGGAATGAATACTTATATTAGTAGTAGTACTGAACTGGTCATCCCATAACTTCGTTTGTACCCTTTAAACCTAATTCAGGCATTAAGCCTCTTCACATAGGTAGGGTGTCCATCGTATGACCTAAGGATTAGGCATCAACCCTATTCCTATAGATGCACTACATAGGTTCTTGACAGATTTAGGCTTTGTGAACATATCAGCTTGGTTACTTTTTGACTTCACATAATCGATAGCTATCATTCCTTCATCTATGTATTGTCTTGTAAGATTATGTCTTAGGCATATATGCCTCCTTTTACCATTGAATATCTAGTTCTTGGCTAGATGTATAGCCGCTTGATTATCACAATGTAGTGATATCGATGGCGCTGATTTTTACCACAATGAAATATCTACCATTAAGTTTCTAAGCCATTCGTCTTCCATTCCTACCTTTTCTAAGGCTATGAACTCAGCTTCCATGGTAGAGCCCATCCCACAAGATTGCTTTGTGGACTTCCATGAGATGGCACCACCTGCTAGTGTAAATACATACCCACTAGTAGCTAAGGACTCGTTTGTATATGAGATCCAATTTACATCACAGTACCCTTCCAACACCATTGGTTTACCACTATAGTGCAAACTATAGTTTATAGTACCTTTTAGGTACCTCAACAACCTATCAACCATGCTCCAATGGTCCTTACTTAGATTGTGAGTATGTTGACTCAACTGTTCTACTGTAAGGGCAATATTAGGACGCGTACAACTCATTAGATATGTGACTGAACTAATAATTTGAGCATGCCTTTTTCGATTCACCGGTTTACCCAAGTTTATTTTCAAATGACATCCCTTATCAAAGGGTGTTTTAACCGCTGAAACTTCATGGCACCCACACATTTTAAGTATGTTTTCTACATAATGGGCTTGGGATAGTGAAATATTATTCTCTTACTTGATGACTTGATCCCAAGGATCATATCTATAGAGCCCTGCACTTTAAACCAGGTTTATTGACTGGTTGGTTCGGTTTGGTCTTGTAGGGTCTGAACCCAAATGGGTTGACATTGGTGCTTATGGTACATGACGGCAAGTGTGACATCAAATGTAGGCTGGTCGGACAAGATTGGGCCAATACCGGAAGTGATTCATATGCCTAAGCCATGCCCTTACACATATCACAAGGTCATGTATAAATAGGAAAGGTACGTTATCATGTGAATGATAAGAACTTAGTCTACAACACATGGCGAGAGTGAGGTACGTGTTAAGATTCTATTTTTCTCTAAAATACAACAAGGTTGGCTTGTTTGGCTAACTGGTGGGTGCCACTGGTAGGTGCGAGATCCATCAATGTGACCCACCTATATAGGTAACGTGGACCCAGCATACCCAGCTTGGGTGAGCACGTGTATTTCGACCTCTTCGTCGTAATGAGGTCTCATATGCCTGATGATATTGGCTACTTCCTCCAGAAATATGATTTAATGTGTTTAGGTCCATAAATGAGCTTAACCAAACAAACCTTACAAGATATTTATTGGCCATGGTATAAATAGCACTTATACCTTTCTCTCTCTCCCATTTGTGATTTTCAGCAAAGGTTGGTGAGGGGAGTAAAGAGGAGGGAGAAAAGAGGAAGAAAAGAAGAAGAGTGGGAAGACGGCTTTCCCTTTGGATTTTGTAGCCACGTTTTACCTTTTCGTCATCGGTATTGTCACCGGTGTCTTGAGATCTGAATATTGAGATAAGTAACACTATAAACCCTTGAGATGTGATGAAACCCTTTGGTATGTGGTTGAATCTAGGGAATAATGAAACCCTTGTGTGATTTCCTTGAAGGATATAAGAAGAAAAACAAAGATTTGAGAGTTATTGAAGTGGCATTTGAGTTTAGGAAGAGGATCCCAAGATTTGGGGTTTTTCAGGCTAAGTTATGATTTCTTTTCCCAAATCTTGATGATGACTTAGATCTATGGAACAATCAAGTAGATAAGGCTTAGAATGTGTGAGAAATAAAGTGGGAACCACCCTATTGGGTTTCCAAGAGGTGGAAAGAAGAAAGTAAGGAAAATAGCAAAACCCACTGAATGCTGGCAGGTAAGACTAGCGGGTGCCACACCTACCAGTGTGACCCACTAGTCTTCTCTAGGTCAATCAACGCGTAAGACCGGTGGGTGTCTGACCCACCAGTGTAACCTACTAGTCTCACTAGTACTTCTGGGTCTATCGACGGTCTCCTCTGGGTCTACTGACAGGTACCAGACCTACCAGTATGACCCACCTATAACCCAAATGAGCTCCAATGGAACTCAAACTCATTGATGACCTTCTTCACGCTATTAAATGCATCGTTACTATATCTTACATCATTTACAGTCCCGAATTGGACATATTTATAAACTCCTTATCTGTGCTAGATTCAGGAAACTCGTCTTCACTCCAGATCTTACCCGTACCGCGAGTGCAGATTCTTCTACAAGAATAGGTAAGTGGGTAGAGGACTTTGATCTTATTTTTGGAGTATTTTGGATATCCTATGCATTCATATACTATATTGACATTCCGATTGCCATTCTTGTGCATATACTTGATGTATGAATGATGCATTTAGAATTGAACATGTTATATTTTAAATTCTATACGTTTGTTACTTGCTTTAGAATCTTGAGAATGGGTTTTATCATACGATGGAATGTGGTGATGATTTACCAAACATGTGTGGGATTTCTATAATAGATTTCATAGTCAGCTTGGAAACAAATGTATTGGTACACCATGAAATGGGACACAGAAGTACTATACAGTTGTACCATCTCATATAAGAGCATGTGATTAGGATTTCATATCCCCTCGTGCTACGACCCTTTCCAATAGGGGTTTAAATGTTGGGTTATCATTGGGGGAAGCATTGATTGTGGACCATCATGATGGTTAGAAGTATGCATTGTTGATCATTAGGACATTTGGAAAACTTGGTGATATATTCAGAGGGTCAATCGTACTACTTTTGATTTCTGCTGTGGTTCGGCCACAATTTACTTTTCTGAGTGCTCATGACTGGCCTTCTCCAACAACCTTATAGGTGTAGAAACCCAATTTTGTCACCCTCCTCCGGCTATGATGAAATATGGATCTTGGATGTGACTTCTGGTTTCCAATCAATGGATATGATGATGGAAACTTTTTCCTCTCCAAAACCCAAGAAACCCCATGCAGGAGAGAAAATGGTATAATTTTGATATTTTATATATGAATGAATCTAGTAAAGATGACCGTACAGATGGATAGTGCTTGGAAACATGATTCTAACAACATATGACATGTAAAAGTTGGACTAGCAAATGTCGCGCGATCATCCCTAGAAAATCATGCTTTCCTGCACATATGCCGTGCACATGGACAGCCCTGCTGGAAACCTGAAAAAATCCCCTGCCTACCTTAAACACCCTAAAGTTCATCCCTTACCTACTCCGGTAACCCAGAAACACTCCCGGACCTGAAACCCTGGAAATCCCCACATGGGAGAGAAGGGGTCCAATTTTATCTTTTTATATACGAAGGAATCTGGTCACGATGACTGTATAGATGGATATTTCTTGGAAATACAATTCCAATGATATATGATACGCTGAAATCGGACCAACGGATCACCTACAATCGTCATCGAAAAAACCCATAATCGCGTGCTTGCTACCCATGGCTATAGCCCATGGCAGTGGCTCATGGCTGCTGCCCGTGGGCTGCAGCTCACGCACACAGCCCCCTTGCTATACTGGATAGCCCCCCCACCATACTGCCCAGCCCCTACAATGCTGCCAAGCCCTTTGGCCATGCTACATACAACCCACCTGCCCATTGGCTTGTTGGCTTGTGCCCCCGTGGGCACTGGCCTGTGCCCCCACGAGCACAAGCCTGCAAACCTGCCAGCCTTGCCATACCCCTTTGTGCCTGCTGACCTGTGCCTCCACGGGCACAGACCAGCACCCCCATGGGCACAGGCCCATAGCCTTGCCAACCCTACCCTACTGTATGCATACTGGCCAGCAGGCCAGCCCATACACCTGCATGCACTGGCTGATACCCAAGCATGCACATTCCTGCTGCCCATGCATGGACATGCTTGTTGCCCATGCATGCACACACCTGCTACCTATGCCCGCACCCCCTCGGCCATTACCCGTGCATTATCCGTCGCGTACCTGTGATGTTGCCCATATTTCTTACCTAAACTGACCATACCTCGGGCATTTTGGTCGGGTCCCACGTGTAGCCGTCAAAGGCCGGGATTGTTATTCCCCTAACCCGATGGGTGAAGAAATCCCCCCTTACCCACTCCAAGCCAAAAAACACCTTTTTTGCTAGTATCTCTCTCTCCCAAACAACACCCCTCTTTACCCAGTGGACAAAAACCCTCCTCACTTATTTTACCTTTAAAACCTTCTTTTGCCCATTGGACAAAATCCCTACCCCCTCACTTTGGTAAGAACCCCCTTTCGTCCATTGGATAAAGAGGTTCCCCACACTCCTATTGGCTGGAAAAAACTATAAATACCCCCTCCTTTAGATTTCACACATTAGAATCCCACCTCACTCCTTGTAGTGAAATTTTCCTCCCCTCCCACTTTTGATTTTCCTCTAATCTTTGGAGCCATCTTCATCAAGATCTAAAATCTCATTCGGATCTTTAAAGTATTCCTCGGGATCTTGAAGATTTTCAATCCAAGTTCTTAGTTAGAACCATTTTTTAGCCAAAAACAGTATGTTCTTGAGCTCCCTCCCTTGAGTGTTCTTGATTGTTCTTGAGTATTCTTTAGAATTCTTGAGATAGAAATCCCCCTCTTTGCGGTTCTTTGGGTCTACGAAGAGATCTTTGTCAAGATCTAAAATTCTATTCGGATCTTCAAAGTGTTCTTTAGGACTTTGAAGTTCTTCAATCCATTTTTAGGTCAGTCCATTTCTTTTAAGAAATAACTGTTCCTAGCGAAAGCTCTGCCGGAGTGCCACCTCAGCCTAACCCTCCCCTTCTCTATCTGAATCCAAACCCGAAAATAGTCTTCCCTAGTCGAAGCTCTATCTGAATCCAAACCCAAAAATAGTCTTCCCAAGCCAAAGCTTTGTTCGAATTCAAATCTGGAAATAGCCTTGCTTAGCCGAAGCTCTGTCCGAACCCAAATCCAAAACCGACCGTTCCTAGTAGAAACTCTGTTCGAATACCATCACAATCAACATCTCTCTAGAAAAGAAGTTGGAGTTCAAAACCATCTTCCCCTGAGCCAGGAGAATCCGAAAGACAGTTCGAGCTAGTATTAATCAGGGGCCCACCTCTCTTGACTTGAAGTAGGGGTTAAGTTCAGATACAATTTCTCAACCAACTTTTCATAATGTAGACTTTATATAGACCTTGTTTTAGTATATATAGTAGTTTGAATTCAATTAATATATATATATATATATATATATGTGTGATAACTTAGCCATGCCCATGGAATAGTAATAATTATGGAAAATGTTTGTTCTCAAGCATCTAGTAGGAAGACCGATTGAGCCGAACAGATTGGGTGCCTAACACCTTCTCAATTCTGTAACCTGACACTTACCCTAAATCTCTAGACCAGACCAAATTTCAAGAACTTTTCTTAGGAATCAGGCCCAAACCGGGTCCTAGGCCCATAATCTTAGGTGGTGACTGCAAACCCCATTTGTATGATCCCGATGCCCGTATTGGAACATCAGCAAACTCCTGCCTCAAATGATAAATTTTACACTCTTACGAAATAGGTCTTCACGTATCTCTAAGCGATGATACGGTGGTGTAGGGTCCGCAAGCAAAGCACACATGACACGAACCCCTCCCCTCACATGAAAGAGGAGAGAGGAGAGAGGTCAGAATGCAAGCGCTTTTCCCCCCAAAGGAAGAGAGACATCTCTCAGTCAATTTTCGGCTGCTACCCTCATAGTAGCGACTCCATTGGGGAATCAAATGTCAAGCTTTAACTACTAGAAGCTACCTGTAAATGAAAGAACATTTTCCACCACATTTGTTTGAAACATGTTTGGCTAATCCCATGTTTGTAATTATATTCACTAACTGCATCATGCATCCTGCTCAAAGTGAAATCATTTGACGAGGGACTCCCTGTCATGCTTGCACCCTCGGGGAGATCAATGCATGTCATAAAGAGTACTTTGAGAGCAAATGATACCCACTTCCTATACAAGAATGAAATGTATCGTCAAACAACAAGGATATTATATTTGTGCCGGCACCCTCAGGGAGGTCCATGCACTTTATAACATTCTGAGATCGAATGCTTCATCAAATGGCGAGGAAGTCCATATTTATGCCAGCACCCTTGGGAGGTCCACGCACTTTATGGCATTCTGAGATCGAATGATAGTTGCCCTACATTATACTTTTGTACACAATCACTCATGTTTTCCACCACCCTATGGCCAATTGCTTAACCTCATGTGTAGTCACAAGTAATGGGCAAGGAAGTCACCCCCTTGATCTCGTACCTATGAGTATATCAAAAGGATCACGTACCTTGTGTATATAGATCCTGTCAAGGAAGCCTTATCGGTCCTATTGCATCAACCATATGCTCGTATCATGTAGAAAATAGAGGAAGAAGCTAGGAGAGCCACAAGTTAACTGTAGAACTTGTTTGCAGTCTTGAAAAGGAATGTTCCTACACTATATTCCTTTCGTAAAGAATTTCTTTCCTAAAGTGGGTTTCGGATAGAAGGTGTCCATCTTCCTTATGGAAAAAGTCCAGATACGTGATTCAGGGGCAATCCCATCGGAGTCACATCAAGTCCCGAGAAGTCCCGAGAAAAATTAGGAGGAAGGACACTTAGTGGGAAAAAGAGTAAGGAAAGCATGAATTTACTACATGGAATGTTTTGTGGGAATAAGCCCATTTATATGAATCTCTCACTTATGATATTAGGTGGACCAAGGGCATCGAACCCTACCCACCCCCTATCATCAAGCGGACTAACTTTGGATGGATTATTAGTTGATTAATCTAGTGAATATGTGAACAAGGGGTTGGGAATTCAAGAATCCTAAAATAAACCACTTTTGGTTCAGACACAATTACACACCTTAAGTATTCTCAGCGGTCCCTTTGGACACGTCAGGGTAATCGGTTGACTCGCTTAAGTCTAGAATCACCTCTGTCATCTCTTTGAGATTGTCTACTACCAGGTGATTACAACCTAGTACGCATGGATCCACCCAACATGGAAACACCCGAACAGGCCTAGGTCCGTCCCGTGGAGACCTTGCAGACAAAAATGGCTAAATTCAAAAGAGGGATAGCTCAGATACTGCATACACTTCAGAATCCTCTCAGAACTGATCCCAGGAATGAATCGGCACTGGCTACAGGAGATGTAGACCCGAATGGAGCTACGGGTCATCGTGAGAATTCTTCCTGAGTTGATTCAGGAGAACCAGAGCATATCCGGCCAACTGGCCAAAGAGAATCTTCACCAACCCGTCCCAATGGTCAACAAGGGGCTTATGCTAGGGTCCCTCCTCCCAGGGTAGTATTGGAAGACGAGGAGGAGGAGTTTGTAGCATATGTCCAGATAGAGCCTTTGAAAATAGACAGAGAAAAGAAAGTCAGAGAGCAACTAGAAAAGTTGGAGAATATGTTCCGAGTAGGGAAGGGTTCAAAAAGCCAAGCAATAGCGTCAGATGAAATGAATTTCTTTTTTGGGGCAAGGATTCCTGAGAAATTCAAGTGGTAGACCGACAGATTTGATGGGGATCCCAAGGCTCATCTCAAAGTCTTTCTGAGCATCGCCAAGTCATGGTAGCTTGTAGATAACCAGATGGAGTAGGCCTTTATGTTAACCCTATCAGGGCCAGCATTAAGGTGGCTCACACAGTTGGAGTCGTCACAAACTCAGATTTGGGAGATGGTAGTGCTTCCCATCAATCTACTGGCAAAGATCTTAGGCATCTCATTAAAGGGTACGTGGTATTATTGCCCTCCATGAGGCAGGGCTTTGTGTCCCCATATGAGTGAGAACTTACAAAGGCACATCTACCAGACCATCTAATAGAGCCAGTGGTGGGAGAGGCAGCCCAAAAGTAGGGTGGCAATGACAAGGAGGATGATGAGGACTACATCCCCGAGGAGGAGGAGGATGTAGAGATGGATGTAGATGCAAAGATGGAGAATGAGGTTCCCCTCAAATCAATTCCACCATCTCCAGGTAGAGGGCTTGATTTCCAGAGTATGATGGCCAGTTTGAAGGCTCTTCAGGAGGCTTAGGAGAAGCTCCTAACAGGGCAAGCGAAGATAAAAGAAACTCAGGCGAGCATGATCATAGACATCGACGACATAGACCATGCCATGGACCTAGCCGCTAGGGACATGGCGGGGAGTCTCAGGAAGATTCAGGATGGCTAGGACTTGGTGAACCATCGATTCGACTACTATAATCGCCGCTTGGGTATTAACTCAAGAGAGCAGGAGGAGGTCATCAACTTGGATGACATTGATAATGAGGATTAGTGATATTGTTGTTGTTTTTCTCTCTTTTCTTTCTTTTCTATTCTCTTTTCTTCTGTTGTCATTTTGTGGATTCTATGTTATGTAAGAAAATATTCTATGGTTATGAAATTTATCACTTTGTGTGAAATTTTTGGTATCCCCAAATACAAATACATCATGGCAAAATTTTTAAGTTTTCTGCACTTTTAGAATTTTATTGAAGTCTTTTATGCTTTTCCCCAACCCCTTGTCTAAGTTTGGGTTTCTAGAAACTTAGACTTGCAAGCTATGTACAATTAGAGCATCACATTCTGATACTACCATTGTCACACCTCGTTCCCATAGAACCAGACCAGTGACTGGGTTCCCTCCGGGTAACCCAAAACCACCAGGATCATCTGATACAGTAACCACAGCATAGCAAGCCACACATGTTCAATGGATTGTAATAACATGATACAACAGAAGTCTTGTCATCATTAATAACTTGAAATTCCCATATACTCTTGATACCTACCCAATTGTTATACATAAAATATTTACATATAGGCCCGTAGGCATGTCATTTACATAAGAAATAGCAATTTAAATATCGAGAGCACAAAAGGAAAATATACCAACATAATCAAAAAGTACGACAAACCAAATCTATCACTGTCTCTTAGCAACAAAACTCTCACATGGGCAACCTTCACCGTGTTCAAATCCTTTGGGGACCCACCAATCTCCCACTGGGGTTTAGTCGGTAGGACCAAGCACGGGTTCCTCTACTGAATAGCCTGCAAAATCATCTAAAAAGGTGTGTACACGAGGGGTGAGCTGACTAGCTCAATAAATGGAAAGAAAGACACACACAAGCAATCGTAAGTCTAATGATCCTATATTCAAGAGATTCATTTTATTCCTATTCACCTAAACAAACATACTAGGTCATAGGTAACGTGCTACTCACAACCACAATGTGTGTATGCCCCGGGTCCAAGACGCGTTCTCCATCCAGTGATACGCCCATAGGGTTATCAGAGAAGGCCCACCATGAGCACTTGAAAAAGTAAATTGTGACCGAACCATAGCAGAAATTAAAAGCAGTGCGATTTGCCCTCTGAATATATTTTTCAACTATCCTAATGATCAGCCAGGCGTACTTCTAACCACCACTGCAGTGGTCTATGACCAACGTTTCCCCCTAGTGATAACCCAACACGTAAACTCTTGTTGAGAAGGGTCGTAGCATGAGGGTTTATGAAATCCTAACCACATGCTCCTATATGAGATAGTACAATTGCATAGTTCTTCCGTGTCTTATTTCACGGTGAACCAATGCATTTGTTTCTAAGCCGACTAAGGCATCTATTCTAGAAATCTCACATGTTCGGTAATCCCGTATCATAAACATCACATGATAAATCCATTCACAAGATGTAACATATAACAATTCAAATGGATTTAAGATACAGGTTCAGTTCTAGATGCAACACTTACTCATCAACCATATGCATGAGTATGGCAATCGGAATGTCAGTATGGTCCATGAATACAAAGGATGCCAAAAGCATTCCAAAATTAAGAATCAAAGTCCTCTCCCCACTTATCTATTCTTGTGGAAGAATTAGCACTCGCGGTACAGGTAAGATCCAGAGTGAAAAGATGAGTTTCTCGAAACCTAGCACAGATAAAGGGTTTAGAAATGCATCGAAATCGAGACTAAAATTGATGTAGGATATAGATATGACGCTTATAATAGTGTGAGGAAGGTCATCAGAGAGTTTGAGCTCAATAGGAGCTCGTTTGAGCCACAGGTGGGTCATACAAGTGGGTAAGAGAACCCACCTGTGATTTCTGCCTGGACCAATGGGTCATATAGGAGGGTCAGGGTCAGGAACCTATCAGTCTTACCTGCTAGTAGAACCAGAGGTGCAAGAATGACTGGTAGGTCACACCGACGAGTCAAGCACCCACCAGTAGAACCCGAGGGTGCAGGTGTGACTGGTAGGTCTCACCGGCTGGTCAGGCACGCACCAATCTTAGCCACCGGTTCTCTCAGACTTTGTTGTTTTTCCCCCTTCTTCCATTCCAACTCTTGCAACCCCAATAGGGTGATTCTCACATCATTTCCCACACATTCTAAGCTTCATTTACTTATTGTACTATAGATCTAAGACAACAACAAGATTTGGGGAAAGAAATCATACCTTTACTTAGAAAAACCCCCAAATCTTAGAATCCTCTTCTCAAACTCAAATGCTACTTCAATAACCTCCAATCTTTGTTTTCTTCTTCAACTACTTCAAGAAAATTATACAATGGCTTCGTTAACCTCTAGATTCAAACATACTCAAAGAGGGTTTCATCAAATCCCAAGGTTTATGGTGTTACTTACCTCAAAATGAAGATCTCAAGTCACCGATCACTATTTCAATGACAAAAAGGCGAGGTGCAGCTCTGGGATCAAGGGTGAGCCCCCTTTCCCCCTTCTCTCCTTCTTCCTCTTTCTCCCTCCTCTTTACTCCTCTCACCCACTTTTGCTAGAAACCATAAATGAGGGAGAGAGAGAGAGAGAGAGAGAGAGAGAGAGAGAGAGAGAGAGAGAGAGAGAGAGAGAGTTATAGCTATTTATACCCTAGTATTATAAATATCTACCAGGGTCTGCTTGGTATTGCCCATTTATGGACCAAATAGTATTAAATCGCATTTCCAGCAAGATAGCCAACATCGTCTGGCATACAAGATCACATTACGATGAGGACGCTTAGACACACATGCTCATCCAAGCCAGGTATGCTGGAGTCCACAAAACCCTAATAGGTGGGTCACACTGGTGGGTCTCGTACCTACCAGTGACACCCACCAGTTGGCCAAACAAGCTAATCTTGTTGTATTTTGGAGGAAAATGGAGTCTTAACACATATTTTTCTTTCGCCACATGTTGTGGATCAAGTCCCAACCATTCAAATACAGTAACGTACCTTTCCTACTCATACATAGCCTTGTGATATATGCAAGGGCACAACTTAGGCGTGTGGATCATCTCGGGTACCGACTCAATCTCATCTGGCCACCCTGCATTTGACGTCACCCTTGCCATCATGTACCACAAGGCACCGCATCAACCTGTTCTGGTTCAGACCCTATAAGACCAAACCGAACCAACCGATCAATAAGTGGGTTCAAAGAGCAGGGCTCTACAAGGTGAACATGAGTTAAATGCTCACTTGATCGAGTTGGATATGACCGACTTCGATGTGATTTTAGGAATGGATTGGTTGTCCACATGCAGAGCCAGTGTGCTATGTGCAAAGAAAACTATCATTTTTAGACCTCATGAAGATGATGAGTTTGTGTTCCAAGGGGATAAGCCCAAGAAACCCAAGAAGGTTATTATATCTGCACTCCAGATGAAGAAATTACAAGATAAAGGGTGTCAAAGCTACTTAGCATCTGTGATGGATACTGAAATAGAGATTAGGCCATTGACCGAGCTTGATGTGGTGAGGGAATTTTTTGATGTATTCTTGAATTTGCCCCCTGATGGAGTGATAGAGTTTGCTATAGACCTACTCCCCGGCTCGACACCAGTGTCAAAGGCCCCTTACCGCATGGCCCCCACAGAGTTGAAGGACTTTCAGGTACAAATTTAGGACCTTCTGAAGAAGGAATTCATTAGACCTAATGTGTCTCCATGGGGAGCACCGGTGTTGTTCATCAAAAAGAAAGATGGAAGTATAAGATTGTGCATTGATTACCGGGAGCTTAACAAGCTAACTATCAAGAACCGGTATCCTTTGTCAATGATAGATGATCTATTTGATCAGTTGCAAGGTGCTAAGGTATTCTCTAAGATCGAGCTTAGATCAGGCTACCACCAGCTCAGGATCATGGATAGTGATGTCAGTAAGAAAGCCTTTAGATCAAGGTATGGACATTATGAGTTCTTGGTAATGTCATTTAGGTTAACCAATGCACCGGCTGCATTTATGGATTTGATGAACTGAGTATTCCAGGATGTCTGAGACAAGTTTGTGATCGTGTTCATTGATGACATTTTGGTCTACTCCAAGAGTGCAGAGGAATATGTTGTTCACCTGAGGTTAGTACTACAATGACTGAGAGAGAAGTAACTCTATACCAAATTTAGCAAGTGCAAATTTTGGTTGTCACAGGCGGCATTCCTAGGCCACATTGTTTTAGACAAGGGCATAGAGGTTGACCCAGGCAAGGTGAAGGAAGTTCTAGAATGGGAGACTCCCAAGAGTATAGCGGACATACGTAGTTTTCTGGAATTGACTGGTTACTACAAGAGGTTTATTGAGAACTTCTCCCATATTGCTACCCCAATGACCCGACTCACACGGAAAGGTATGAAATTTGAGTGGTATGATGCTTATGAAATGAGCTTTAAGGAGCAAAGGCAAAGATTGGTATCAGCTCTAGTTCTAGCTATTCCAACTTGTACAGGTGGTATGGTTGTGTATAGTGATGCCTCCAGGCTGGGATTGGGTTATGTATTGATGCAGCATGGGAAGCTCATTGTTTATGCATCTCACCAGTTGAAAGATTATGAGAAGAACTACCCCACCCATGATTTGGAGTTGGCAGCTATGATTTTTGCACTAAAAATCTGGAGACACTACCTGTATGGCGAGAAGAGTGAGATCTTCAATGACCATAAGAGCCTCAAGCACTTCCTCACTTAAAAGGAGATTAACATGAGACAGAGGCATTGGTTGGAATTGATGAAGGACTATGATTGTACTATCCACTATCACCTAGGAAAGGACAATGTGGTAGCTGATGCACTTAGTCAGAAATCCCAATCATTGACTCTTGTATGACTGACCACTAATGAGCATCTCATAAAGGAGGCCAGGAAGCTAGAATTGGAACTATTGGTAGAAGGTGTCACTTTGTCACAATCGGCATTGGTGGTACAACCTATTCTGGTGGTTAGGATCACTACAGCTCAGGGTAATGATGCAGAATTACAGAAGATGATAGTAGAGTGCTAGGAAGGAACCCAAAAGGACCCAAATTTCTCTGTAACTGAAAGTGGGATTCTCAAGTTCAAAGGGAGGTTGTGTGTGCCTAGTGATGGTGAATTGAGAGACACAGTTTTGAGAAAGGCAAATAGCTCTCCATACTCCATTCACCCCGACAGCACTAAAATGTACAAGGACCTCAAAGGCTCCTACTAGTGGGAATGAATAAAGAATGATGTGGCCACGCATGTGTCTAGATGCCTCACATGCCAACAATTTAAGACTGAGAGACAAAGGCCCCATGGTTTATTGCAGTCAATGCCTATTCCAAAATGGAAATGGGAGAATATTGCTATGGACTTCGTCACAGGCCTACCTCGACATAGAAGGGTATGAATGCCATTTGGATAGTTATGGATTGCTTGACCAAGGCAACTCACTTTATCCCAATCGAGATCACATTTTCTATGGACAAGTTGGCCAAGTTGTATGTTGATAACATCATCAGATTGTATGGTGTGCTAGTTAGTGTCATCTCTAATCGAGATCCCAGATTCACTTCCAGTTTCTGGACATGTGTGCAGAAGGCTATAGGTACACAGTTGAATTTCAGCATAGCCTTTCACCCTCAGACGGATGGTCTATCGGAAATAACCATCTTGACATTGGAGGACCTACTTTAAGCATTTGCCTTGGATATGAGTTATAGTTGGGATGAGCACATTTCCCTTATTAAGTTCCCCTACAACAACAGTTATTAGGCCACCATCGGAATGTCCCCATTTGAGGCACAGTATGGTAAAAAGTGCCGAACTCCACTCTATTGGGATGAGGTTGGTGGATGACATATTTTGGGTATAGACTTGATACAGGCTACTAGTGAGGAGGTGAATGTGATCAAAGGGAGGATTAAGATAGATTAGTCTAGGGAGAAGAGCTATATAGATGTTAGAAGGAAACATCTAGAGTTTGGTGTTGGAGACAATGTGTTTTTTTGGATCTCCCCAGTTAAAGGGATGATGCGGTTCGGCAAGAAGGGAAAGCTTAGTCTAAGGTTTATGGGACCGTATGATGTACTAGAGATGATCGGATTGGTAGCTTATCGGATAACTTTATCACCAGAGATGGAGGTTACACATGATGTCTTCCATGTTTCTATATTGAGGAAGTACATTCCCAACACCACTCGCGTCTTGACTTACATACCCCGTGAGTTGGATGAGGATTTTACATATGTGGAGTATCTGGAGAAGATTATTGACTGGAAAGAGCATGTTCTCCACAACTGCACCATTTCCTTTGTCAAGGTAAAATGAATGAACTACCCCGAACAGGAAGCATCTTGGGAGCAGGAAGATGAGATGTTAAAGCAGTATCCTGGATTGTTTGATTTGTCAGGTATGTTCAATTTCAAGGACAAAATTCTTGTAAGGTGGGAGGAATGTTACACCCATGCCCTAACTCGGTGAGCCTAACAAACTGCTATCAAGGTTCCGGCCCCCGTGGGTTCTACCACTAGCATCGTAGATAGTCTCGGATGATCCCAAATCATCCTTCACACTTTTCTCATGTTATGAGCATTTCGCAGACCTAAGTAGTTGGGTTCTCAGGCTCTGACAGTTGTATTAACCCGATCGGTCCGAATAGGGTCCAACCAAATTTACCCTAAGGTCCACTTTAACTCATAAGTTAAAAATGAGGAATTCATTTCCTCATTTCTTCTTTACCCAAAATGTAAGAGAGGAGAGGAAGGAAGAAGAAGAAGAAGAGGAAGGAGGAAAGGATTTACCTTGATGCTGGCTACCGCCTATTTGTCAGAATCGCTGTCGGAGGTAAGTACAACCTTTACTCTCTCTCTTTATTTTGACCTAGATTAAGCTTGGCTTGGATGGAATCTTGGTGTAAAAACCATGTTGAGGTCGAGGAATTCATATTCTACCCTCCTGGTGCTATTGCCGAGCTCAAACTAAGCTCAGTGAGCTCCTCGAGCTCAGTAATAAGTACTGCCAAATGACCAACTAGGGCTTCGATCGTTCGCTCGACATATCTCCCAAACAGCTTAGTGGAATCAAGATTTTATTGGCTTACAATGATGCTAGAAACATTCTCTACAAACTTCACGGAACAAATCTTGGTGATCGGGCCTGAGCCAAAAAGCCCCAAAATGGCTGGACACTTCTGTACCACCATCGAAAGCAAGCCACCGGATCCACTGGGCCTGCTTCTAGTGGGTTATTTCTGATGAACCATAGAGGCTTGTGAGCTCTCTATCACCACCACTGGAAAATAACATAGATATTTCCAGTGGAAATACTCTGTTTTTGATGGGTGTTTTCGGTGACATTACTGTCACTGGGAAACATTGTCTGTACCTTTTGGGGGTGACCCAAGTGGGCCTCTTCCGATCTTTCTGACACGTACTAATGTATGATTGCCCTTGTGTCTAAGATAGTGATTCACACGAGCCCCAAGACCAAAGTTGAGTCGATCGATCGGTGGTCGTACTTGAACCCTAACACACTCGAACATAAACTAGGTGAGGGATGGATTACTTTTATTTTCAAAATGTTTATTATTATTAAATTGCTCACATGCTTGGAATTACATGTTAAATTGTAATTTTTCAAATACGATAATGACATGTCATATGTTAAACTTGTCATTTTACAATTATGATATGAATTGTTATGGAATTGTATGATGGGATCCGGTGTGGCCGAGGTGGTACTGGCACCATGATCATCGTGTGTTTGGTTGTATGTGTAAGACAGAATCCAACGTGGATGAGGTGGTACTGGTGCCATGATTGTCACATGTATATTGCATTCATGCATTGATTATGTGCATTCGAGTTAGTGGTAGTCGTGGGTTACACTTTATGGCTGAGGTCTCATCGGTATCGTGTACCCCGGGACTGCATTTAGAAATGGATACTTTTCGTGACCAATGATTGGTACCTGTGTTGCGTAGTCCATACTCAATTGTGATATACATGCTAGATTAGGTAAATGGTCTTAGGTTTCACTTTGTGGCCAATGTGTTTCCGGTATCGTGTACCAGTGACTATATTTGGAGATGGATTACACTTTGTGGCCGAGGTCTTGCCAGTATCGTGCAATTCATACTAACTGTATCATTATGAAGGTATGTAGCATATATGTGGTTAGGTATCACTCCCTATGCTACGAACCCTTGCCAATAGGGGTAAAGGTGTTGGATAACCCATTATGGTATGTTCAATGTGCCTTTCCAGAATGCCACACCCACAATGCGATGTGATTGTTGCCGGAGGCCAAAACTTGTCAGGCGTGGTCGATGATTGGTACCAATGCCATGATAGCCAGGAAGGGGTTATTAGGGGTTTACTGGCTGACCCATGGACTCATACGGGGACCGACAGGCTTCCATTCATGGCTAGGGTTTGTATCCTTGCGTAGTAGATGGCGGTTCTGAGACGAAGGATACAATCTAATGTGCCATAGTAGCATTTTACCAGACTTAATTTGTATTGTTATATGGATAATAAAACAAATGAATTGCATCACGAGAATTATGGACTATGTGTTTAATTTCTGCTATCATGCATCATAAATTATTATTGTAAATGTCTTATTGGATGTACTTGAACCCCACCCCTCACTGAACGAGTTGGAAAGCTCACCCCATATATACACACGTTTTAGATGATGATGCAAGTACAGTCATGCTTATGGCTAGTGATTCTCTTTCCTCTGGACCCGAGTACTGAGTGAGCGACTGGTGGATGCCGGACACAGAGGAGCATGGCCCGGACTGTGCTTGTGACTTTTGTGCATACGTAGTCCCATGAATTTTGATTATGTTGATACAGGTCTATGAATATAATGTTTTAAACTTGATATATGTAAGTCTTGAAGGATTGTAAACAGAATAACTTGGTTATTGATATTATGTTTATCATTAGATAATTTTCCCATTTATTTTTGATGATTTCACTATTATACTCTGATTCCGCTGTTATGGTTGGTTTGTGATGTGAGACTGTGAAATCTTAAGGTATTGCTATCAGAGATCCTAGTAGGTTCGTAAGATAGGTATATGTCTTACTCACACCACCGACATTCCAAATAGTAAGTTGGGTCTACTGGAAGTGGGGTGTGACAGGTTCTCTGGGGATGGTATATCCTAACTTCATATCCTATTTTACCTCTCTTTGAATTTTTTACAAGTTAGGTTTTGTGATTATGGGGTTGGTTTATATGTAGTGATCACTCACACATTTCACTTAGCTTAGGTTTAGTGAAATTAGTGAATTTTCTAACACAGGGTCACAAGATACACCCAATGGGACCCATTTCGCAAGTCCTGGATAACCTACATTGTGAGGATTTTGGTTGGGGTTCATGTAATGACCACCAATGACTCATGTGATCATGTCAAACACCATACATGTGCCCAATTTCCTTTTCCCCAACAAGATGTTAGGTCAAAATGATTAGGGTTTAGCTGCCCAAGGTCGAAATGATTAGGGCTACGTTGAAATGATTAGGGTTTAGTTCCCCAACCAAATGCAAGGTTCACTATTATAGGTTTTAGTTGCCCACGCTGGGGATTTGAGGTAGGAATTTCATAAGGGAAGGTCCATAGACTCAAATTGAGCCATTAATCTTGCTAGAGCAAGTCCCTACACCAATGCCCCTTCCCAAACTGTAGTCTTTATAGGTGGGTAG
Organism: Macadamia integrifolia; assembly: GCF_013358625.1. NCBI lineage: Eukaryota > Viridiplantae > Streptophyta > Magnoliopsida > Proteales > Proteaceae > Macadamia > Macadamia integrifolia. The sequence goes on from NC_056569.1 coordinate 17,459,772, forward strand.
GTCGAATTTGGTTGGGGTTTCCCACTTGGCTTAGTAGAGAATAGAAATGGGAGAGAGAGAGAGAGAGAGAGAGAGAGAGAGAGAGAAGTGTCTAGAGGGGTAGAGAGAATGGGACTTACCTTAACTTGGTAAGGTCCCTTGCTCCTCCCTTTTTTTTGCTTAAGGTCACTAAAAGAATATATTACTATGAAAGAATAAAGAATTTACAAAGGCCCCAAGGGCACACCATGACTCAAAATCCCTCCACCTTTGGCGTTGCCATCAGTAGAGAGGAAAATGAGACCACTGATTAGAATCAAAACTCATGAAAACTTGAATCTAGGTTTACCCATAGCATCCCACTCAATGTCAGAAATCGAGAATCTAGGAGGAGCATCCCAAATATATGATAAACAGTTTGTCACTGCACACTTTGCCAACCCATCTGCCACAATGTTAACTTCGCAAAAGCAATGGTGAATACTCCATGTGATTGAGTATAAAAATTTGAGGGAACTAATCCATTGTTATTTAAACTTCCATAGGATTGTGAAACTCGATACACAACAAACCACAGCTTTCTAGTCACTCTCAATTTGAATTCATTTTAGATTTAAATTCTGAGCAACCCTAAGAGCTTTAAAAAAGGCTGAGAACTTAGCATCAAAATTAGTTGCAATACCCAAGTATGAGGCAAAGCATACCATTACAGCACCGAAACTGTCACACCCCGTTCACACTGAACCGGAGCGGTGACCGAGTTAACACCGGTTAACCCAAACCTGCCAGGATCATCAGATACTGTATTCCACCACAGCATACACACACTAACACAAGTTCATCAGATCAGCGGAAGACTAAGTTTTACCTGTGAATAAATCTCATATACTTGATACCCGAATTGTGATACAATAAATATATACATTTGGGCCCGAAGGCATGATATATATACACAAAAAGAATAAAATTCAAATATCAAGTATATACAGGAAATCATCAAAAAACCATCAGAGTACACAGCTTGGCTCAGTTTCAAGGCTGGAGCTCAGCTCGGCGTCAGGGGTTGTGCCCAGCTCGGCATCACAAGAAAGAGCTCAGCTCGACCTCAGAAGTGGAGATCAGCACGGCCTCCAGGGTGGAGCTCAGCTCGGCCTCAGAACTGCTGACCTGCAGCACAGCTCTCGCACGAGCAGTCTACGCCATGCTCAAACTCCTCAGGGGTCCACCAGTCCCCTTCAGGAAACTCGACTGTGGGACCCACCCCCTGCTCCTCAGATGTTTGACCTGCAAAATCATCTAAAAAGGGGTGTACACGTGGGATGAGCTCACTAGCTCAGTAAGTAGAAAGATGGACCACACAGCAGTCCACACATCACAACACATCATATGCACNCCAACACCTTAACCCCTGTTGGGAAGGGTCGTAGCACGGGATGGTGAGAATCCTAATACCGCATGCTCCTATATGACAATAGTACGACTGCATAGTGCCTCCGTGTCCCATACCACGGGCCACCAATGCATTCGTTTCCAAGCCGACCATGGCATCTAGTCTATCCATGCATTATGCTCCATGATGTCCACATTCAACATACAACATCTCATTCAATTGGCATTTGAAAAGTAAACATAGCATATATGCACATCAATGTGTGGAATGACTAATCTATATAGCATATTCGTGATGACATGGTTAGATTAGATATAGTTATATGAATGCCAAACAAATTCCTTGAAACAAGGTCAAACGTCCTCTCTCCACTTACCTGTAGCGTACAAGGATTCCCGTTCGGTACGGGCGAGATCCGGAGCGAATCGGGTAGGATTTGGTGAACCTAACATAATTGAGAGGGGTTAGTACTTCACCATTTTAGAATCGAAATTAATGAAATCCGATGTCAAAATCGTGTTTAGAACGTCAAAAGAAGGTCACACGTTCGATTTGGGTTCGATCGGACATAAGAATCACCTTCGGGGCCACACAGGTGGGTCAGACAGGTGGGCTGTCTACCCACCGGTTTTACCCACCGGTTATGACCGGTGGGTAGGGGCCCGCCGGTTGTACCCGCCGGTTATACCCGCCGGTTAGGCCAGGGACCCATGGCTAAGACCGGCGGGTGCCGGTTGTACCCGCCGGTGGTACCCGCCGGTTAGGCTTGAAGGCCCCCTGCCTTCTCAGGTGGGTACCCTCAGGCGGGTAGGTACCCGCCGGTTGTACCCACCGGTTTTGGCGGGAAAGACCCTGTTTCTTCCCCATTGTCTCCATTCTTTGGGGAATCAAATGGGGCTTTTCCCCACCCATTCTTCACACCTTCAAGGTCCTATAGGATGGTTCTAACCTAGATCTAGGTTAGATTCGAGTGAGGGAAAGCCATCTTACCTCCTTTGTTCAAGAATGACTTCAAACCCTCCAAATCACTTTCAACTCACAATGCTTCTTCTACCTTGTCAATATCTCTTCAAATCCTTCAAGATCAACACATAAATCATCTAGTAAACTTCAGATTCATCATTTCAAAGGGTATTTACAAGATCTCAAGAACCCATACTCGAATCAAGGGTTTAAAGCTTGGGTATGGTGAATGTTCATAAAACCCAACTTTTCTTACCTCCAACTGTAGATCTAGAGTTGAAGATTACTCTCCCGGCACCGGAATGGCAAGATTGAGCTTCGGCGCCACTGAAATCCTTCCTTTCTTCCTCTTCCTTTCTTCTTCCCTCTCTTTTCTCTCTCCTCTTTACTTTTCTCACCAAACGTACGAGGGTAATAAATGGAAAGAAAAGAAATCATAAAGCCTTATATACTATTCCTAATTAAGTGAATAGTCTTGGATGGGTCACTCAAGTGGGTGGGTGTACCCACCTGTCCTACCCACCTGAGAGCCAAGACTTGGGATTTTGACCGGGTTCGGACCTCGGCGCGAACCCCACCCAGGCATACGATGTAGCGTACGTATATACCTTAAAATACGGATATAATACCTGTTTTATCCATACATAGCCTTATGGTAGGTGCACGTACACGGTTTGGGCACTCCCGCCTCTTCTGGCACTGGCTCGGACTTGTCGGGCCAGCCGGTGTTTAAGGTCACCCGTGCCATCATAGCCCATAAGGAACCCACTCAAATATCCTCCGGCTCGGTTCCTGCATGGTTAAACCGGTTCAATCGCGAAATCAGACCGGGTTTAAGAAGCGGGTATTACAGAAACCATTTTGAACTACTCCACCAGCACCTGCATTTCCTGGGATGCCAGGAGAGTACCCATCAATGTTAATCTTACTGCAACCGAAGGGAGGACAAACCCAGAAAATTTTAGTAATCTTTTTTGTCGTTGGCTTCGCTCTTATCAGCTTCAACAAGGCAGAGAGAATCAGGTTCTTCATAGATTTTATCGCTACTCGAACCACTCCAGATACTCCATGCAGATCTATAATAACAACTTTCCCTTCTAAACTAGCAAATCTACTACTGTTATCAAATCTCCTACGGTTTCTCTCCATCCAAATATGATATAAAAAATAAGTAAGTGATGCACACCATATTTGTTTCAGATGAATTCCATTAGACTTTCTCTTCCACCAAGAGAACAGCTCCTAAATGGAAGGGAAACCCAGCTACTGCAAATCAAAGACCTGTAAAAACTCAGACCACAACATAACAGAGAAACTGCAGCATAAGAAAATATGCTCCATAGATTCTACTTGTCCATAACAAAGCAAGCATCTTGAGGCCATAGGGATAGAACATTTGGTCACGTTTTCATCTGTAGGCAGCCTGCCATGCATCACTCGCCATCCCAGTGTTGACACCTGAGGAAATATACTTTTTATCCATATCAAACTTCCCCATGGGACCTCCTGTGATTTAGCGTGAAGACCTTCCCAGGCAGAAAAAACTGAGAATTTTCCTGACTGAGAAAGAGCCCAAACCCTCGTATTCAACTGAGCTACTGAAGCAATAAGGAATTGGTGAATTTTAGAACAAATAATTTGAAGGCTCGGAGAGGTCACCTGAGGAAGACTAACCATGAGCAATAAAATCAGCCACCTTTGCCTCCAAATGAACCTCAAGATTTATACTCATCTCATCCAAAATCGATTTGTCTGAAAGCCAGTGATCATACCAGAAAGAGATCTACTCCCCATCACCTACAATCCAGTGCTCATTAGACTCCACAAAGCCCTAGATCTTCAGAATCCCTGGCTACACCGAAGAACATACATAAGACTTTTTTGGGATCCTTGAAGAAGAGAGAAATCGTCCTCTTAAGAAAGTAGCCAATTTTGTTTTGTTAGACTTGATTTGCCTAGTAAGCTTAGCCAATAGAGCCATGTTAACATCTCTAAGCCTGCGAATGCCCAAACCACCTTCCACCTTAGGATGGTAAACCATCCCCCAACTCACCAAAATTGCTTTAGAAGTCTCAGCATCCCCACTCCAGATAAAATTACGGATCCATCTCTCCATAAGGGAAATAGAGCTGGAGGGCCATATATGCACCGCAAAATTATGTATTGGAATGGTGCTCATAACTATTTTGACCAACTCAACTTGACCAGCCAGGGAAAGCATCCAACCTTCCACCTTGCTAATCAATCTTTAAATTTGTCAACCAGGTGCAAGATCAAATCCTTCTTCACTCTTCCTTTAAAGATCTCCACACCCAGGTACCTAGTTGGGAATTTACATTTCGGAATACCAATGACTGCCTTGATTCGACTCTTTCTCTGAGCTAGGATCACTCCCAAGAACAACTTATTTTTTCCATGCTTATAATCCAACCCGAATAAGACTGATATTTGTCCAAAAATTTCCTAAGGTGCTTTACACCTCTCAAATCAGTATTAATGAATAAAAAAATATCATCAGCATACAATAAGTGAGTTGGAGAGGAAGTATTCCTTGGACCGGGAAGAGGGTGAATCTTCCCATCCACAAACAAGGCATGCTATCCACGACATAACACCTCTTCAGCCAGGATGAATAAAATAGGAGATAGGATCCCCTTGTCGAAGACTCCTTTTAACCCCAAAAAAGCCAACCGGCCCTCCATTAACAAGCACAGAGAGTTTGATTGATTTTAAAATCTCATGTAATAGGTCAACCAAGCCCAGAGAGAAGCCAAACTTCCTCAAAACATCAAAAAGGAAAATACAATCTAGTGTGTCATATGCTTTTTGAATATCAACCTTAAAAGCAAGATCACCCCCAACACCTTAGAGTGCATCGAATTGGCCATTTCAAATGCTAAACAGATATTTGATGAAATCACTTTCACTATCTAGAACACCCCTTGTTCCTTAGAGATTAACTTAGGGAGAAGCACAGTCATATGCATCGCTAAAATCTTAGGAATAATTTTGAAAAAGAAATTCCCAAGACACATAGGACGAAATTGACTCACCTTTTTGCTCCCGCGACTTTTGGAATTAAGGTCAAAAAATTAAAATTTATCCCTTTAGTCACAATACCCTCGGAGAAATTTTGAATTGCCAAATATACCTCATCCCCAACAATATTCCAGCAAGCATGGAAGAAAGCACCAGGGAACCCGTTTAGACCAGGGGCGCTTCCAGGGTCTAAATCAAACACCGTCGCCTTAACCTCCTCCATAGCAGGCACCTCAAGCAGCCATCGATTTTCTTCATCAGAAATAATTGATGGACTATAGCTCAATATGTCTGATCTGAATACCTCCTTACTCTTCTTATAAAAGCTTTCGAAGTGAGAAGAAACAAACTCACCAATAGCGGCATGGTCTATCAAAGTCTCACTCTCCCCATTAATAATTTCTTTGATCTGATTCCTGTTGCATCTAAGCTTCGTGGTCATATGAAAAAACTTCATATTTCTGTCCCCAAACCGAAGCCAATTCACCCTAGACTTCTCAGCCCAAAACTTCTCCTGAATATCCAATGTAACCTCATATTCTCTCTTGGCTAACACCTCCTCATTAACTAAAACTGCATTGATCCCACTCTCTTCTATAGCAGCAACAACCTCCTCAAGAATCACTTTAGTCCGTCGCACCTCTTCCTCTGAATTAGGGAAGGCTTCCTTAGCCCAAAGTTTCAAATGGCCTTTCAGACGTTTCAAATTTTCCACTACCACAAAAAGAGGGGTTCCAATCAATGGATCTCTCCAAGAACACTCCATGCATCTCAAAAAATCAATAGGCATGCAAAAAGGAACATTCATAGGATGAGGAATACCTTCACAGGATATCACCAGCAGGCAATGATCTGAATAGCAGTTTGCCACCACACGTTGAGAGCAACCAGGAAAAACCTCCAACCATTTCTCAATGCAAAGACTTCAGTCCAACACAGCCCTCACATTACCAATGTGTTGATTATTTGACCAAGTAAACTTACAACCCACAGAGGTAGATTGAAGTAAACCAGTTGCATCAGTCATCGCTACAAACTCACTAGTTGCTCCACCCCCAAACCTGCTTGGACCTCACTTTTCATAAGAGAAAAGAGAGGCATTAAAATCACCCACCACCATCCACAGTATGTTACAGCTAGCCACAGCGCAGAGATTGCACCACAGCTCCCTACACTCCACTTTAAAATTACTACCATGCACAACTGATAACAAAAACTTCACACCATTTATCTCCATAGTCAGAGACATATGTTGATCCGAAGATTTCACTACACTCGGCCTAGGGATCCCCATCTTAATATTTGAAGCTTTACCCACCCAATCGTTAAAAATAAAATTAGAGCATAACCTCATTGAAAAAGAATCTTATCGGGCATTTCTTAGGTACAACTTTAGGCTTAGCAACACAAACCACCTTAGGATCAAACTTCTTTAACAAAGCACATAAAGAGGCTTTTGCACTACTGTTCCGAATGCCCCTAATATTCCAAAATAGAATCTTCATTTAACAATTAAGAGTTTGAAATCCCAGAGCAAGCAGAAATCCCTCCCTGCAATTGTCCGATCAACCACAATCATCTCTTGAACCCAAGGACTTTTGTGAAGCATAGTAATATCCCCCATCACCAAAGGAGGAGATGGACTACGCCTTCTTATCTGCGTAAAATCTTCCTATGACTCCATCTCAGTTTTTTGGTCGAGATCATACTGCTCCACAATCATTCTTCCATTATTCATGCTTGTAACTGTAGGGGACACTAGATGTCGCTGCTCAACATATCGCCAGCCCTCCATCTCTACCTCAAGGACCACTTCAATATTTCCTCCCTCCAGAGGCCTAGGAACCTCAATATGATTCGATCTCTGACTTTAGTACCCACTCCGAGATACTTCATCAGCAAAAGAATTCCCTTGCTCCTCCCTTCTTCCTCCCTTTCTCTTCTCCTCCTTCTCTTACTCTAACTTGGTAGGTAGAAAAATGAATGGGCAAGGGTTTATATTTATAGCCACTTAAGTTGCCTAACGGTTATTTGGGATAAAAATGGGTTTTCACTTGTTATCTGTTTAAATCATAATTGGTGCTAATGGGCCCACCTCGGGGTGTCCCGCCACATTAATCAGCTCTCAAATAGGTCATCCCAACATTTGGGATCGGTTTGAGGTACACAAGTGCAGGGGCTCAGGTCCCATGGAAATTTAACCCGTTCGTAGCAAGTACACTCACCGGTGGATGCCCAACGGCTGATGTAGGCCAGCCGATGACCATCAGCTAGTGTAGGCTGAATTGGTCCTCTTTCTGTGGAAATGAATGTCTTGTTTGAATGGGTTCTTCCCAAGGTGTTTCCAACGTGTGGGCCTCCCTTTTGGTATATTTTTCCATTAGGGTTAAGGTAATTCCTTTAAGGTTGGAGGGCTTATACTAACCTTCTTTTATGTGTTCTGAACCTCTTCCAATTCTCGGAGCTTGAGTATCAAGTACAGGTGGGGTCATCCTTCCCTTCTCGGTAAAATACAACTACTAGCCAGTATCCACTGGTAGTGCAACCCTCATATGCTTCATCTGTATAGTCACAAAGAGGAAATTCAGGTTACAGGTATAACATGAAGCATTCACATATATTCCTTGGTGACCAAAGAGCCTCCCAACTATAAATATATAACCCCTACCATATTACACGATCACACACAAATCCCACATAGTCATATATACACGTATCCGACACATTTAGCCATAACTACTAATATTCGCACATTGAAACCATAAGGAACTGTTGTTGTACTTCGTAATAGTTTGAGCTTGCACTGATCATATTTGAGCACACGCCCTTCTAACCAAGGGTCACCCTTCATGTAAGTATAGAGGTGTAAGTCATATTTCATTCTCTTTTTACAGATCTTCATTCCAATTTTTACATCCACAATTATCTTACTTTTACTAAGCATAACTCATTATTGTCCCCAGTAGGGTAGCATTGAAGTGCAATCAGTAACATGATTTTTTGTAGGAATTTAAAAAAATAAAAAATAAATACACTTCTTCAAAGCTGTAGGTCAGGTTGTAATCTTGCTACTGTAAGATTTTCATAATTTTCCAATTTTATTTATAATTCTCTTGAATTTTTTACATTGTTGGCCAATGCAAAATTTGAGATTTCCCTTCGATAGAATCTCGGATTGCAAGTTGCTAAACACATTTTTCTATGGTTTTATACAAAACTATTCTCTTTCGTAATTTTTCAATTTGATGTTTCCTACACAACTTGACTTTATCGTATTTTCTTATATTTTATTTCAATTTTCTATCGAAGGTTTTCTCACTGTTTTTCAATCGTTTCAGTATATTTACTTATTACATCTTTTTCTTTTCAAACTATTCAATGCTTTACTCATTTAGCTTGTATGTTCACATTGATTGTATGCAAATGACCCCCAATCTTATGTTCAATTCCATTTACATCACACTTCATGAGGTGAATACTGGGGCAACCCAAGGGAGTAGCGCAGTTGGTGAGCAACGAACTTGGTACAAGCCGTAAACTCGGACGTCCTAAGTTTGACTCCCACTAGGCTCACCTTAGCCCACTCACACGGGGGTGTTTAGTGCTCTTCACTGTTTTTAGTGAAAGTTGAATGGTTCTCAGTCAACCCCAGTATGACCCGGTCCATGCGGTTGTGGGGTCAGTATGCGCCCGCGGGACTAGTCAGGCCGAAGGCCTGGATAAGGTCTCTAGAAAAAAAAAAAGAGGTGAATACTAAGGCTAGCTTCATCCTTATTTTCCATTATTTAGCTTGTATGTTTTACTTTTCATATACTAACCGTGTAGAGAAATAGATTTGAACCTCCCCTTTATCTTTTCGGCCATGTTTTCTATTCAATGCATATATGTGATAGTAATGCTTGTATTTACTTCAAACTTAGTAGGTCCAACTGGTAACTTGTGTATTAGATCTAGGATTGAAGTTCAATTTTTTATCAGGTGGACCAAGTTACCTAACCCCTTCCTCAGACTGTAATCTGACTCGAACTCTAACCCGTGGTTAAATAGTTCAGATGGAGGTATTTCAATTTCAATTAGATGGATCCTAGACCCTAATCTAGGCGGTGACTCCTATTCAATAGAGGCCATTAGATGTTCATGTCTATCCTATTGCCAAGCAAAAGAAAAAGGGAGAAGGGACGAGAGATTCAGGGAAACCCTAAATTCTGCATCCAATCCTCACAATATGGTTGATTAGAAAAGTGTAAACTTCTAAATGAATATGTTAGATGTAATTAAGAAAAATTTAAGTTTTTTTTTTTTTTTTTTTTTTTTTTTTTTTTTTTTTTTTAAAAACAAGATGGTAAATTAAAGTTTAGATATGTAAGATGGGATCGTAAAAGATAATTAATTTGGTTTTCTTTTTTTTTTTTACTACAAAAAATAAATATCAGCTCAATATATACTTATTTTCCCTTCATCCATGGTGAATGATGAATTTCTTCATTATGGGCATCGACATTGTTAGATGCCCAAGGAAGAGATGCTTTCAATTCCAAACAAGAGGGGATTCTTCCTAACCCACCGGCACAGGAAAACTTTTGTCTATATATCACAAGGGCAAGTATTTTCTAGTTGGCTATGCCCAGACACAAGGCGTACGATCCCACGAGAGGCACATTGGTCATATTGTGCTCCCTGTGTCTAGGCATGGCCCCTATGTCCCACCCTAAAAGCTTTGTTCCATATCAATTTTTCTTTCCCCACACCCAAACACATGAAGAAGTAGAGGGGTGGTGAAAATACGCCCCTACCCCAAGCTCCACTTCCCCATGTGTCTAGGCTTGGAGAATGCAAGCAAGTAGCTCTTTCCCATATTATATAATAAATATATTTAGAGTGGGTGACTTAAAAAGGGGCGTAACTAACTCGATAATCTTTAACATGACCAATCAGTTGGTGTCAAGATTTCTACTAAAATTCTGAAAAAAAGAAAAAAGAAATGATCTAAACTTTAGATTCACCACATTAAATTTTATGAAAAAATTTAATATTTATTTTCTCATGTATTGACATATTTTCCTTGTACTTTTTCCTTCATCCATATCTATCATTTGAACTTTTAATATCTTTTCTATTAAATAAAGAAATTTTTAATGGATTTTCAAAGCTTTACGTTTTCATTTGCCAATATTGAATAGTTCAAAAATTTTACGAACATTTAATCCACTTCGTTGTTGGTAAGTTTCAGCTAATAGGGATTTAGCCATGTGAACATACAAAGCTTTAATTCAAAGTTGAAAAACCAACTCTTGAGATGAGTTGTCTAATACTATGGTTCAAACAATCAAAAGTCGTTTTTTCCGTGAATCAATCAATAGTCTTGAACTACTACGATCTGACACCTCTCTCTTTATTATTTATATATATATATATATATATATATCAAGATATATATTGTAAGAACTCTATATGGTAAAGAAAAAGTGAAAAGATTAAAACTTTTTCTCAAAATATGAGAAAAAGGGCCACATGATTGAATCATGGTCCAAAATTTTATACATGATAAACACCCTCTTATCATTCAACAATTTAAGTTTTCTTATTTTTTGCATATCACATATAATTGAACTGATATTGTCCCTTGAATTTATATTTAAGTATTTGAAAAAAGTTTTCTGTCACTGTGAATGAAAGAAATCAACAATCAACAAAGTCAACCCCCCTATTGTATGAATTTTTTTATACCTTTGGGGTTTCGATTCAAAAACAATTATGATAAAAAATTTAGGTGTGGGACGGTTTAAGAGGCAATTTGTATCATGGTACGGAATAACAAAAGTCTAAAAACATCAAATAACATGATACTATATATCTACCTATCTTTCTACAAGTCAGATTTTAACCAACAGATTTTCTTCTTTTTTTTTTTTTTGTAAAAACCAATAACTTTATTTATTAATTATTATTATAAATTAGTTTTTTAACAATAAAAACCAACAGTTTGTGAAAAATAGATGCAACATAAAAGGAGCCTTGTGATTTTATGTCTAATTATAATATAAAGGTATTAATTATGAGGGTCTTATTATGATATTGATTAGATGGTACTTTAGTCAATTTGGTCTTCTATGCATTTAACATTTAGAATGATAACGTAAGTTTTTAACAATTGAATAGCACTATTTAAACATTGTAGATCATACATTTGAAATGATCCATGAGTTATTTTCTAACAATTGAATAGCACTATTTAAACATTGTAGATCATACATTTGAAACGATCCATGAATTATTTTCTAACGATAACTCCCTTCATATTTTACATATGCCAAAGGGATATGCTTAGGGTTTCAATTGATCAGTCTTGGTTGATTTCAATTAGACCTAATAACTCCCCACCAATTTAAGGCTTGTATCAGACCGATCGATTTCAATCATACCTAATAACTCCCCACCAATTTAAGGTTTGTATCCTTCTAATACGCTATCTGGTCAATCAGGTTCACAGTTTCTACATGAACACGTTTATATTTGGTTGATTGATTATAAATCCATTATACTTAATTAGACTATAATTGATTTGTAGATAGACTAGTTGGGCAATGAACTATTGGTTAACGATGTTGTCAAGAGATCATGTAAATATACATGCGGAGGATACATTCTCACTATTTCAAAGTGGGATTTGAGGAACAGTTTGTCCTTTGGAGGATACATTCTCACTAGGTCCTCGTCTGATGCCTTTTGAGGACTCAAAGAAATTGAAAGCAAAGCCCCGCAGTTTAACGGAAAACAAGGAAGAGCTAATCAAGGAACAGATAAGGTTATTTCATTTATTTTCAAAGCCTAAGAAAATAAAAAGACCTCTAATAAGACCCCATTTCACTCTAGAATATTAGGCCATGTCCAATTTAATGGCAACAAAACCAGTCCTACCCTTAGTATGCTTGAAGAAATGAAAATTTTCTTGGGAAATAAGGTGCCTTCTTGGCCAAGCTGCCTCCAAGGCTTTCCTTTTCTTATATAAAAATAAGAATAATTTTCTAATTGGTTGATATACTTTTTCACTTGAGAATATCTTTGGTTATTGAACCTAACCTCTCCATGCATATATAAGCCCTATTTGGAGAGAAACTCTAACACAAGAAAAGAAAGACATGGATGCAACTAAAGATTGTAAACAACATTACATCAAAAAATAAAATAAAAAAATTATATGAATTGTTGATTATATCTAAATAATCAGAGGTCAACAGATTTGGAGAGATAACATATGGATAAAAGACTAGATTGATAGGCGTAGACACTATATTTTTTCACTCTTGGCCCTAAGACGTGGATGGTTTCAAAAATTTATGGTCGAGGTCTTCTCTCGGATCTAGGAAGTATATTTTTGCTTCCATATTGGCATAATATGGTTGAAATTGAATAAAAATATTTTTAAAAAATAGTTAATGACTTTGACATACATAGAATTGAACAAGACCATCTAACATACCATAGACCGATCCTAAATTGAGTCAAAAACCTAATTTGACTAAACCCTCTGAGTTAACTCAAGCCAGAGTTATACTGACTTAAGTCGACATTGGGTGCTCTCTGATCGGCACCATTTGCACCCAAGTCAACATCGACCAAATGTCAATTATGTTGTCCAGAAAGCAATTTTTGTTGGGTCTTGTAATTTTCGAGTGATTCTGTCAATCTTTAGACATATCTTGACTGAATCTCGTACCTTGACACCTAAACGATGTACCTAGATACACATTA